>NC_090445.1:927668104-927971134 GCF_031143425.1 Pleurodeles waltl | reverse complement strand
GTTGGCAGGGTTGTTTTATGGAGGAAGGTATAACTTCCTGCACACAAACAATCCATGGAGGTGTATTCCTCTTTTTCCTCTTTCTATGTGTACTGAATGCAGCACACATAAAAAGAGTAAAAAATAAGCAGAATTAAAGAGATTTCTCCTTGTTATGCCTCTCCTGTAGAGGCGGACATTTTCGATGCTTTCCCAGGTTTACATATCCTTGTAAATCTGGGAATGCTTCAAAACCCATGGGTGTTGTGTGGAAAAACCCACAGCATCAGCCATTGTAATGCCCTCTGAAACAGTGTAAGGCAATGCAGCGACTTGCGCTATGTTGCCTTAAACTATATCCACAAGGCCATTAAAAGCCATGCAAAGTGGCTTTCTGGGGCCTCATAGTTATAGGTATGCACTATGCGGCCCCATAAGATCACAAAAAGTGAGGCACCTATGGCACAACAAGTTTGTAAATATGCCCCTAACTTTTGGTGTGTCATTGACTGCAGAGGTTTTTCAAGATTTCATTAGACATATCATACACCCTGTTGTAAATACTTTTAACTATAGCAATGACATATTGCTTTTCTGAGCTATACTGTATAGAAGGAGCATGACAAAGCTTTACAGCAAGTGTGTAATTTGCTTGTTAATGCAACCTGACATTAAATGCTGAGAAATGTGAATGTAATAAAACAAAGACAAAGGCCCTCATTCTGACCTTGGCGGGCGGCGGAGGCCGCCCGCCAAAGTCCCGCCGTCAGGTTACCGTTCCGCGGTCGAAAGACCGCGGCGGTAATTCTGACTTTCCCGCTGGGCTGGCGGGCGGTCGCCTTCAGGCCGCCCGCCAGCCCAGCGGGAAAGAGGCTTCCACGATGAAGCCGGCTCGGAATCGAGCCGGCGGAGTGGAAGCTGTGCGACGGGTGCAGTTGCACCCGTCGCGTATTTCACTGTCTGCGCAGCAGACAGTGAAATACATTTAGGGGCCCTCTTACGGGGGCCCCTGCAGTGCCCATGCCAGTGGCATGGGCACTGCAGGGGCCCCCAGGGGCCCTGCGACCCCCCCTACCGCCATCCGGTTCCCGGCGGGCGGACCGCCGGGAACTGGATGGCGGTAGGGGGGGTCGGAATCCCCTCGGCGGCGCAGCTAGCTGCGCCGCCTTGGAGGATTCAAAAGGGAGGCGGTACACTGGCGGGAGCCCGCCAGTGCTGCCGGTCCGACCGCGGCTTTACCGCCGCGGTCGGAATGCCCTTGGGAGCACCGCCGGCCTGTCGGCGGTGCTCCAGCGGTCCTCCAACCCTGGCGGTCATGGACCGCCAGGGTTGGAATGACCACCAAAGTTCTTTGTCCATATCTTTTGTAATGGGGGCATGACACCGACCCAGCTAAGGTACAAGTGTTGTCAACCAGGAGTACCTGACAAGATGTTTCCATGTTGCGTTCATTCCTTGGCATATCCTGTTACAGTTCCTGATATATATGAGACTTTGCTACTGTGAGTGCCCCACTGAGAGAGTTGATGAAAAATAATGTTCCATTATACTGGTCACATGAATGCAAACAGAGTTCAAAGATAATTAGACAAGCTATTGAAAACGCTGCTAAAACTGTATTTTGATCCAAAGCTACTTACTGATTTTGTTCTTGACACTAGCCCAATTTGTTTTGACACTATCCTTGCACAACACAGTGGACAGCCAAATGCTCCAGGACATATTGTGGCTTGTGCAAGTAAAATTTTGTCTCAGACTGAACATGCTTATTCACAACCAGAAAGAAACAGCTAAGCAGTGGTGTGGGCTTGTAGACATTTCCATGTATTCCTGGACAGAAAAATGTTCATGCATTACTGACTATATTTGGCAATCAAACAGCCAAGATACCTCCATGAACTGAACAAGGGTTCTACATTCGCAAGAGTACAACTATACAATTGTGAAAAATAATTAAAAAACAGTCATCTATGTAATTTCCTGTTACTGAAACTACTCCACACCCTTTGAACATGCCAAAGATGCTCAAGCATGCCTGGGAAACGATTGGTGTTGACTTTTTCAGTTCACTTGACAATGGGCATCACCTTATGGTAATTGTGGACGAATACTCCTGCTTCCCATTGAATGGAGATCTCCCGTCTATCACTGGGATCAGTGAGAGATTAAATGGCACCTTCATGACATGGCACATTCCTACAATTCTGAAAACTGACAATGGCCTAACTTTAATTGGAGAGAATTCAGAGACTTACTCAATCTACTCAATGTGCAACATCAGAAGGGCACATCTCTTTAGTCACAGACTAAAGGCCTCAATGAACATTTATTGAGTACATTAAAGAAAGTTGTTTAGCGTGCTGCATTAGAGACTTGAATTCTACTCTACAGGCCTACTGTTCATCTTATCACTTGCTAGCACGCCTTGTCCTTAGTAAGTAAACTTGCAAGGGGACACGCATAGGTTGATTAATCTTTTGGATCGCATAGAGTATCCTAGCTAAGTGGTGGCCAGAGAAAATATCAACAATAATTCCAACCAAACATATGACACCAAAAACCCGTCCGACAAATTGCTAATTGGTCAACCTTATCAGGGGTTATGACTCTAACCTATAGTTTCTGTTTACCACTTGTCTGCATCGGTACAAGCATCAAGTTCCATTAATATGATTGGTCTCTCCATCGATAAGAACATCATCCTGCTCTTCAGGTAACAAAATTGTTGCTTGCTGTCTCTTAGTCAGCGCCTCTATTGTTCAGATCCTGGGAAAGTACATTTAGCCTACTCTACACGTACTTGTATCAATTTGTTCTGATCGTCTCCTGTCTGCTAGTGAATTTGCAGAAAATTCTAGCAGAGCTCATCTCTGAACTCTGTACAGTTCAAGGTCCTTTTCTCCAGTTTCAGTCCTCTGCGGCTCATCGCGTGTCCACATTGAAGCAAGCAAGGCCCACCGCCGACCAGGCCTCTAGTTCGGCTAAGTTAAGGATATGAAGCATCATAAAACATAGGTTATATCATCAGTTATGGCATATTATTACATATTTCATACAAATTTCACATTATGTTAGTACTGTTAACACAGATGGTGACCACTCCCCGTGTGCACATTTTGCACATTACACGTTATTTTCATTTATTAGTTTTCAAATGTGATTTTTCTCATTAGTATGTATACGCAAATCATTAGAATATTCCCATATTAGCATATCCACTGCAACACACTCGACAGGTGAAAGCCCCGCAGCACTAACGTCTGGGAGAGCCATAACAATCAAGTTGCCTCAGTGGACCAACATCAAATCTAAAACTGATACAGAGACACATATAACCAACTTGAGTCATAAGTGGAAAATGAAGGCTTATGCTAACAAAGGTGACATGCCAAGAACATTATTTTCAAGTGGGGAGATAGAGTGGTTATTCGTCAACCATGACAACGTAAACCCTTTTTGATGCTGAGCTATTAAAAGTTATAACCAGCAAAGGGCACATGGTAACGGCCCAACATCCAGGACAATCTATCCCACAAGATTACTAGCACTATCACTAGACGTTATGTCAATGTGGAGACTGGATTAGAGAATGCCTGTGGAGAATCCCAGACTCTCTGATTATTCCCAGATTCCAAAGACACAATCCAGATGAGTCACAAAACCACCAAGAAGACTCATTGAAGAATTATAATGTGTCTATGTTGTACAAAAAATGTAATTTGTGTTTTATGTGTGAATGATTGAATTTTTTTGGATCCTGAAGGACTCCTTAGCATGTTGAAGTAAGTGTTAGGACGTGGTACAGTGAATGCAAGTTTTGAATGTTGAGCTCACAGTTACACTCTGAAGAATAAATATATGTAACACACAGATCTGTGTGTGGTGTATTAATTGACAGGGACCCAGGCTGGGGAGGATACTACAGGACTGCACACATTATAAATCTTTGTTTTGAAGAATAACTCTGTGTGCTGGTGATAGGTCACTTGTGTTCATTATGCTCCAGACAAGTTTTTTGGTACTGCTGCAAAAGGTTCCCGCAGGGCAAAGATTCTACTCACATGTACTAAATACTGTAAACAAGCTTACATTATTGGAAAGAATTGTCTCAGCCTGACAATTTCAACTTAACATAGAAGACTGTGTGTACCAGGTACTAACCTGTCTATGTGTTTTTGTTTTGCTTTAGAAGATGGGCCATCTAAAAAGTTATGCTATGCTATGCCAAGCAACTGCAGTTGCAGAGACGCAGGTGAGACGTGAGATGCCAGCTGGCCGAGGAACACTGCGCAGAGTAGTTGGGCTGGGCCACCCTTCTCCTCATCCTACTGTGATTCATGATTGGCAACGCCCACTTGTGGAACCAGTCCGCAGCTCGAGTAGCAGGCAGACAAGCCCTCAGGTGTGAGAAAGTAGCCTCTTTTTAGCATGGTTACCCCAATTTTTTGCCTGTTTGTCAGTGTTTGTCGGTGTGTTTTTACTCTCTCTCTGGGATCCTGCTAGTTAGGCCCCAGTGCTCATAGTTTGAGTCAGTATGACTCATGTACATGTCAGTATGTTTTGTTTTGTCAGTATGCTTTACTGTCATTGGAGTCCTGCTAATCAGAACTCTAGTGATTATACTCTCTCTGAATCCAGATTTGTACTTACATACTGGTAACCCAGTATTCCACTCCAAATTGGCATACTAGACCCCCCTTAAAAGTCCCTAGTATATAGAACCTAGGTACCCAGGGCATTGGGGTTCCAGGAGATACTTATGGGCTGCAGCCTTTCTTTTGCCACCCATAAGGAGCTCATACAAATACATCTTCAGGACTGCCATTGCAAGATGAGTGACATAGTGTAAGCACTATTTCACAGCCATTTTCACTCCACCAGGTCACTTATAAGTCACTTATATGTCTAACCTTCAGACCCTGAAGGCTAGGTGCACAGTACCTGTGTGTGAGGGCCCATTTTCACAGACTTCGTGCCATTATAAGTGTGCACTATATATAGGTCAATATCTATATATAGCTTCACAGTGGTAACTCCGAATATGGCCATGTGAGGTGTCTAACAACTGGGAACTGTACCCCAATACTTATTCCAGTATTGATTTCACAATCCCATGCACTCTGGGGGTTCCACCATGGCCCCCCAGTACTGTAATACCAGCCTTCTGAGGTCTTTACTGCAGCTCCAGCTGCTGCCACCTCACAGACAGGCTTCTGCCTTTCTGGGGATTGAGCCGCTCAATCCCAGGAAGGCAGAACAATGCATTTCCTTTAGGAGAGGGGTGTTACATCCTCTTCCTTTGGAAATAGGTGTCACAGACATGGGAGGGGTATCCTCCCAGAGCCTCTGGAAATGCTTTGAAGGGCACAGATGATGCCCTCCTTGCATGATCCTGTCTACACCAGTTCAGGGACCTCCGGTCCCTGGTCTGGCACGAAACTGAACAAAGGAAAGGGGAGTGACCACTCCCCTGTCCATCACCCCCCCCAGGGGTGGTGCCCAGAGCTCCTCCAGAGTGTCGCTGGTTTCTGCCATCTTGTTTTCAGGATGGTCAGGGAACTCCGGGAGCATCTGAGTGGCCAGTGCCAGCAGGTGATATCAGAGACACCTCCTGATTGGTCCATACCTGGTTCGGTGACCAATCTCCCTCTGAGAGCTATTTAGGGTCTCTCCTCTGGGTGTTTCCTAAGATTCGGTTTTACAAGACTCCAGCAGGAATCCTCTGCAACCTCTGCTTCACCTTCTACCATCGGATCAACCGCAGAACTGCTCCATGAACTCTACAACTGCAACAAATTATCCAAGAAGGCTACTGCAACTTTGTAACTGCCTCTCCTGCCAGCAACTGCAACAGTTTCCAGGTCGTGCAGGCTCCAAGGACTGCCTGTGCTCATCCTGCACCAGAAGTAATGAAGGAAATATCCTGTGGAGTGATGGAGTCACTTCCCTGCTTCAGCAGGCACCTCTCTGCAGTGACGGTACTCTGGGTCCCCTCTCCTGACGACGAGCGTGGATCCTGGAACACAGCTGGTGGACCAAAGTGACCCTGACTTTGCAAATGTCCAACTGTCCAAATTTGGTGGAGGTAACAGCTTGCCTTCCCGAGCCAGACAGTACCCCTGTGCACCATGTTTTTGTAGCTCCTAGGGCTTCTGTGAGCTTTTCCAAAGATTCCTTTGTGCACAGCATAGCCCAGATTTCCAGCACTCTATCCTGTGACACTCAGCTCCCTGAGTTGTTCTCCAGCGGCGTGGGAGCCCTTTGTGTAGTGCTGCAATGACCACAATTTGCAACTCCTTTGTCTCCATGTCCTGGGACTCCTGTGGGTGCTGTCTGGTCTTCTGAGGGCTCTGTGAAGTGCTGAGAGCTCCCTCTGTCTCCTCAGTCCTAGTTGAGACCTGCAGGTCCCTCTTGAGTACAGCTAGAGCCTTCTCCCGCCAAACGAGTCCTTTGCGTGATCCAAGGTGTGTTGGCAGAATCCAATGCAAAAAAGCAGCCTGCATTCTTCTGTGGGACATCTCTTGCACCAAGCAGGAACCCGCAGCTGTCTTCTTTGGTGCATTTCTGACTTTTTCTTCTAACCGGAGAATCCATTTTTGCACCTTCATGCGAGTTCCCCAGTAAGACAAAGGACTACTTAGTAAATTACATGCTTTCTTTTGTCCATAATATCAGTGATCAGAAGGAGTGTTCCTTGTTTATACCTGTAGGGGACTTTCATGCTAAAGTATGTTTGTCTGTTTGCAATTCTGAAATGGATGAGGCCTGATTTATCCCCGATTTTACTAGAAAAAGTTAAAGTAGATAGGAGGGGTTTATGCTTTTTAGAAAGATTGAGGCTATATGAATTTGTGTTTTTGAATTTTTGAATGGTAGACTCTCTGAAGGCTCCCTTTTTCTTATACATTTCTTTCTCCTAGTGGTAAATCTGCAATTGACTATGTGGTGGTGTCTCATCAAATGTATAATGTTTGCTCTTAGTTTCAAATATTGGGGACTGATTTAAGTAATCAGAGCATTCTTTCTGTGTCTATTGATTTAGAGCTTATGGCCTTTGATGTCTGGAATTCTGGGAAGGACATAGTTGACTACAATAAATCTAATGGGTGCATTTTCTGGTCTTGTGATAATACAAAGACCTTGAGCCAAAGTATGTAAACAGCAAGTTTTGGCCCTCCTGATTTTTTATTATGTGATCCCACCCTCTGGTTTGAAAAGCAACTAGCCTTCTTCTGAACTTTTGGGAGTAAAGATAGAGGTAAGAGATCTAAATCACCAATTAAGACCCTCTGGGCTGTAAAAAAGGCAAATCAATAAATAAATTCCCTTATTAGGAAACAATTTTAACTTTTCTTGTTTTTGAGACAGAGATAAATTAACCGCCTTAAGTGAAAAGTACAAGACTGAAGGTTGTAGTGCATACGAAGGAGGGGGTGGTTAGGAAATATAGTAATCAGAGAGAAGCTGCTCAGAATCAGCACTCCCGATTTTGGATGATGTATGCACGCAGTATATTACTCATCTATATGCCTGTAACTCAAGTAGCCGTGACCAGTTTGTTCAAAGTGCCGAGGTAGATGTTATGGACCCACTTGGTCCACCTTCTATCAAGGAGATCGAGGGAATCCTTGAAGGTACAAGAACTTCAGGTGCTATTGGTCCTGACGAACTCCGGATACCACTTACTAGACAAAAGGTTTTTTTTGGGCTACTTTTTATGCCCATTTTTTCAGTAGTGTCATTTGCTCATTGACATTCCATCTTCCTGGAAGGAAAGTATCATTATATCCTTATATATGAAGGGATCTAAGCCTCCCCTGCCAGTTATAAACAAATTCTCCTTCTGGACATGGCATGCAATTCTTTGCCAAAAGTACACTACTTTATCTCCAAGAATGGGTTTTTGCAGCAACCTCACACTGACTGAACAGGTAGGTTTTCATAAGAATTGTGATACTCTTGGTAACATTTGGGCCCTCCAAACTTTAATAGAAAATTACCCTCAGTGTATGGGGCATGTCCTTGTAGTCAGCTTTTATTGACCTCTCCAAGGCGTTCAAAACAGTTGACTGGGAGATGATGTGGAGGAAATTACCTGCGCCAGGGACACCAGCTCAACTTCTGAGGTTAGCTATTGCCTTCTATTTTTCTACTTGGAGTCAGATTTTGATGGGGGGGAACCAAGTTTTGTCTAGGAGAGTGGGGACACAAAATGACTTAAAGCAGGGGTGCCTGCTTGTGCCTGTCCTTGTCTCGCTTTACACACCTTGCAGAATCAGTTTGGTAAAGAGTGATCCCCTAAACTTGGTCAAATGAATGTTGGTTGTCTCCTCCATGCGGACAATCTTATTCTGATGGCCTCTAAAGATGCCTCAGTGTTTTGGGGAAAATATGGAGAGGAGCACTTTTTAAAGATAAATATATCTAAGAGCAAAGTTACGATTTTTAGAACGTAGGGGATTAGACTCAGGAAAAAAATTAATTGCATTTTGGGGAGTTCTGAGATGGAAGTAGTGCAGTTTTATATCTTGATATAATGTTTTCAAGTAACTGTTTAAATAACGATCCCGTAAATCACTATAAATGTAAGCCATTGTCTCAGGCCTCTGCAAATCACATTCTGTACAAGTGCTGTGGGTAGAGGAATTTTGCACGTTTGATCTATTAATTGGACACAGATTCCACCTACACAGAGTTATGCTTGTGAAGTGATGGATGTGCAGCTTTTTTTTTTTTAAAGTAGAGCGGAGCATATGGCGCCAAATTTGTAATTTGTACTCTTTGGCTTCCCCACCTGCTGTTCGGCCTCAATTTGGGTTACCATCCACATTTGTGCTTGTAATGGCAGAGACTCTGAGGTGGGGGAATCATTTACTGGACAGCAAAATGTGTTCCATTCACGTTACATTGAAGCTTGAAGTTTTTCAAAGCATGAAAGGAAGGGGCACCCTTTATTCTACTTATATAAAAGCCTTAGGAATGTTTGAGATTGTCTAGAGTGGGGAATCTACCTTCTCAAAAGCCCTTTTCAAATAATTGATAAAAAGTAAGTGTTTACAGTGAACAGGAAAAGGGATACTTCACTTTGTCGGCAGTAGGCAAGGGCTGAGATTATGTTTGAAAGTAGCATCTGTAAACAACCCCAACCTTATCACCTATGGAATCTCCCACAAGATTTACATATAATCCTCTCGTTACCAAGGTTGAATCTGTTACTGCTACTGGTTATCACAGGAGCATGGGAAGGTATTCCGAAGGAATGGAAGTTTTTTGATCTTTGCCTCACCAATGTTCAAAATCTGAATCATTTTATTTTTGTCCGCCCATATCTTCAGTCTGTACATCGCCACTTTTTAAAACAATCTTTTTGTAACAAAATATAACCTCGGCTGTTGAGGCTCCACATTGCTTGTTCCGCCTCCAAAATGGCTTGGACAAAAATCTTTACATTTTTTAATGTTTTTTAAATGTGTTTTAACTTTTTCTCTGTATATGTGCAATAGCTCTTCGTACACCATTTGATTTACAGAGATTTGCAAACTTTATTCTGTAATCACAGTTATATGAGCATTTATTATATGTAATGAGTTAAGACTGAATGTTCATTTTATATATTTGTATTATCTACTGCTTGAGTGGAGAGAACTGCATATTTCCATTTTGCAGTTATTTGTGCCTAAAGCACCTTACCTGCATATTTACACTTTGTTTTTTGGGATTTTAATATAGTGTCTTGTCTTTTGTACTGTTCTAATGCTTTTGCACATTATTTGTCTTAATTAGACTGTTTTGCACATTTGCACTATTTAGGTTTTTGTACTCTATAATGGAGGACTGTATTTTGTTAGCACGTATTTGCACATAGTAAGACTGAGCATTCTAATGGACATTTGCAAATGTGTTCACTTGATTCTGTTTTTTACATTGCTGTACTAACGATATTTTATGATTTTATTGTTTTTTATCTTTAATGTGGACCTCGGTTGAGTTCCAAACATAAATAAATAAATTTAATTGAATTGTAAAGTTTTCACTACGGGATGAAGCACCTTCAGACCTTGCTTTCTTAAGTAAATAGTCAGACCACAGACAGACAGATAAAATAACTTTATGTTATGTATTTAAAAGTATAAAATGCAAAAACTTTTAAAACTGCATACAGTATATATACAAACATTTTATATAAAATGTAAAGCCAAGTTAAACACGCATCAACTCATATTGTTTCCTTATGTTGAAAGAGCTCCTAATTAAATTCAAAATTGCACAGCATACATCAAAAGAGGCAAGTTCCTGCAAATAAACCATAGCAGCATGATAATTTCTAAAACCTGCCTTTCGCAAGATGGGTTCTAGAAAGGCTTTTCTTAGGGCTAAATAAAAAGAACAAAAGAGAATAAAATGACTTGTGCTTTGATTGGATGCAGAATTACAATGACAAAGGGGCTGCTCAAGCATCCGGACTCGTTGAATAGGAAATGCAGCTCTAAGGTGTATTCACTTCAACCTAAAATATGTCAAATGTACTCGCTGATGTGGATCAACAAACCACAACAAATCTGGCTTTATATGTATCGAAGTTACAATATGGTTGTAAGTTTCCTCTCTTTTAAAATTTAGTAAAGGACATAGGGGGTCATTCTGACCCTGGCGGTAATTACCGCCATGGCGGAGGTCGCGGTAGCACCGCCAACAGGCTGGCGGTGCACCGCTGGGCATTCTGACCGCGGCGGTTCAGCCGCGTCCAGAAACGGAAAGTCGGCGGTGTACCGCCGACTTCCCGCTGCCCTTGAGAATCCTCCATGGCGGCGGAGCGCGCTCCGCCGCCATGGGGATTCTGACACCCCCTACCGCCATCCGGTTCCTGGCGGTTCTCCCGCCAGGAACAGGATGGCGGTAGGGGGTGCCGCGGGGCCCCCGTAAGAGGGCCCCGCGAAGAATTTCAGTGTCTGCCCAGCAGACACTGAAATACGCGACGGGTGCAACTGCACCCGTCGCACCTTCCTACTCCGCCGGCTCAATTCTGAGCCGGCATCCTAGTGGGAAGGTTGATTTGCCCTGGGCTGGCGGGCGGCCTTTTGGCGGCCGCCCGCCAGCCCAGGGCAAATGTCAGAATCACCGCCGCGGTCTTTCGACCGCGGTGCGGTGTTCCGCCGGCGGTACCTTGGCGGACGGCCTCCGCCGTCCGCCAAGGTCAGAATGACCGCCATAATCTTTCATTTTTTGCAAATTCCACATAACAGTCTTTAACCAGAGCCTTAGCGCTGTAGTGCATTGACCACGGACCAAGAAACAAATCTGTGAGTCCTAAGGCAAACAGAACAGTTTTCACATACGTAAGACATGGGACCCTCCCTGCATTTTGTAAGGCTAAGCAATCTGCGATGCAATCTCTTACTAAATCCCTTGCTGGGTTCAACCCACATTTGAGCCAAAATAAGAGGGGAACAACTCTAATTTGATCTTCCACAAATGGTAAATCCAACTCCTCATGAACATAAAATTATCAGGGGCATATTTATACTCCGTCTGCGCTGATTGTGCGCCAAAAATTTTAACGCACAATCAGCGCAAACGTTGCCCCGTATTTAAACTTTGACGTCCGAGCCCACTGACGACAAAATTCCGCGTGTGCGTAATTTTTTGGATGCGGCAACCCGCCTTGCGTTAATTATATGCAAGGTAGGTGTTCCCGTCCAAAAAATGGCTTAAAGGGCCGTGCGTCGTATTTATGCTTGCAGGCGAAAATGACGCACGGCCGGGAGGTGGAGCCAGAAAATGACGCACAGCCCGATTTGCATAAAAAATTAACGCCTGGGTCAGGGCAGGTGTTAAAATGGGGCAAACACACCTGTATTTAATCAGAACACACAGAACAAACAGCAGAGCAGCAGAGCAGCAACAGGTAGCCATGGAGGTGATTCTAATCCAGCATGCACGCAGACTCAGAGCCCAGCAGCAACAACAGCAGCTACAACAACACCAGCAGGGACCCTAAAGGCAGCGCAGAAAGCAGGAGAGGATATTCCGCCCAAGAACAACCCTTCAGGGCCTCAGGGAACACAACATCATACAGAGGTACCGGTTGAACTGGCAGGCCATTCAGCAGCTGCTGCGCAACATTGAACAGCAGTTGGCCCCCACTTTGGTGACACCCGCACCATCCCAACAGAAACAAAGTTGCTTGCCGTACTTCACATGCTGGCAAGTGGCTCTTTCCAAACAACTGGTGCCCTGGTTGGCGGAATATCACAACCATCATTCTCCGCCTTTTTGCCCAAAGTACTGGATGGCATCATTCGACTGACACCCCACCACATCTGCTTCCCTAACACACTGCAGAAGCAGCAGGAAACAAAACAAGGGTTCTACGCAATCAGTGCCTTCCCACACGTCCTTGGTGCAATCGACTGCACACATGTATGCCTTGTGCCACCTCCTGCAACTGAACACCTCTACCGCAACAGGAAGCACACACATTCCATCAACGTGCAGGCCATAGTCGATCACCAGGAATTGATCACCAACTTCGTGGCTTAATATCCTGGGAGTGTACATGACTCATACATCTTCCATCACTGCACCATCAATGAACACTTCCCGGATGGACGGTATGGCAATGGACGACTTGTTGGTAAGTACAAAAACCTACTTATATACTCACTGCACAGCAACCCTCTAGGACACACAACACATACACCACAACAGCAACATGTCAACAGGAACACACTGAGGTCGTGACATCACTAGCCATGTTTCTTAAGTCACCATTGAACCTGTCACACATTGGAAATTACTGTAAAGCCTAACGTGAAGACGTCAATGAGTGTGGCTGCCTAAATGTCACCTTGCAAATTGTAAGTGTCCCAGTGACCTTTACATTAATACATTGCATAAGTTTCAAGGTATGGGATGTCCAGGGTACTTTGATATGAACGTGTTAACAACACTTTCAATTTTAACTGTGCATGGAACTATCATCTCACCCCCAATGAAGACACACGGACACCTGTATCACAAGTCACAATGCTTGGGATGGCACACTGTACTGCAAATCCCAAAACATACTGCTGACAAATGGTTAGCAGACAAACACTCGTTCAGCCAAGGAAACAACACAATGCAGATCGTACAGCCTACAAGCATAGGATGTCACATTAGTACACAAAAGAGTCACAGACAACACAAGACAACTACTGCCATGAAAGGTCTTTTCAATAGTGCCAGCTACATCAACAGGATCCCATTCATTTTCTCTTGCAGCTGATCAGGGGTATAGCATCCAGCCATGGATTATGACACCATTTGGCAACCCAAGTACAGCTGCAGAGCGTGCATACAACGAGGTCCATAGGAGGACACGCAGCATTGTCGAGCGGACCTTCGGCATCCTCAAGTCAAGGTTCCGCTGCCTCGACATCACTGGTGGTAGCCTCCTATATTCCCCGGAGCTGGTCTGTAGGATCATCCTCACATGTGCAATATTGCACAACATTTGTATGAAAAGAAACATTCCCCTCCTGGAACCAGAGCCACACATGCCTGAAGAGGAGGAAGAGGAGGATGCTGGCCTGCAACAGGAGGGGGAACTACAGAACACAGCTGCTGGTATACGCAGGCGGCAACAGATTGTAAATAATTTCTTCTGAATATGATCACCTTCACCACTTTAGTTAAATAATTTAAATAAACACCTATTCTTATCACCATATCATGGTCTGGCTAATCCTTTTTGCACACCTTCATCTCTACTGCCTAAAATAAGAGTGTTGCCTCATGGAGCATTGCTGAGATACTGAGTAGGACACGGAACATCCCAGAGCTAATGTGATGCCTTACATACAATCGTCACATACACACACACTCTTAATGACATATATCATGTACATATCTCCTTTGAAGGCCAATAGCAGAGGACCACAACTATTTCACACATACATGTTGAAAACAAGGTCCAACGCAGCATATGGCACACAACTATGACACCATCACTCAATAAGGGGAAAACAAGCTTCATACATGAGGCAGTCAATGTGCTTTGGCATCACTAACAGGAATGTCTGACCAGACCCTAGACAACAGTTAGTCCAACTGCATCCAATATTTGCAAGGAATATCTGTGACTAGAGTTCCATAGAAGCAGGACATAGACAGCACAAGTGCCACACATATGACATGCATTGCGCACATGACATTCCATGTACATGTCAGCCCATTTCCTAACTCCTGACACACCCATGCACCTGGTCACAACCCACCTGTCGGAAGAGGTCCCTGGAATACTAAGACTTAAATGTAATGTAATTGACATGTGGCATATCCTATGCATGGCAATGTTATGATCCGATATGGATGTTGACATTGTTAATGGGTCCTGCTGACGTTGGGTAATGTGTGTTACATTGGATGGCCCTGATAGTCGTAGGAGTGTCCTATTTCATATTCTGACTGTGCAGGTGTATTTCAGTGACCAGTTACATGTGTCCCCTCCTCAATGCTGTTGTCTGAGCAGTATGACATTTGGGATGTTGCCTTGTTACCCAGGCACAGGATGGACCCTGACATATGCAGCATGGGTGTGTCCTTAGTGCTGTGTTGCTCCTATTGTTGTTTACTTTGGCTTATGTTTGTGACAACTATGGGCATTGACATTTGAGAGTACTGGGGCCTTTGTCTTGTTTCTGGGGATTGTTGCAGATGTCATCCTCACCCCCTAATTTAGGTGTGTATGATCCATGGGGAGGTTACTGCCATTGGCTACTTGAGCTGCACACAGATCAGAGGTGGTAGTGGCAACTGTTGTCGCAGTTACATTGCAGTTGTCGGCTTGGCTAGAGATTTGCTAATAGGGCCCTAGTTAATGTAGGGGGTATGTTGGCTAACGAGTGCCAGGATGTAAGTTTGACGTAGTGGCCTTCCCTGCTGTCGTGGCTTTCCCTTTACTCCATCGTTGGCAGGACAGCATGCCCCCATGGGACTGTTGTTGGTGTAGTGTAATGGTGTGCCCCAGCTTCTGTCTGTGCAGGCCATGCCCCAATGTCGTGCCCCTTTACCCATGCCACTCCATGTATATGATGACTTCCATGCATTTTGTGGTCGGTATCCCCCCAGTTGTAGAAGACATTATTGCATTTTAATTCCCCATGCAACTTACCCTGCATGTGCGTTGTCTCCTGGTAGGCTGCGCTGTCCTGTCCTTGGATCCCTGTGACGATCTCCTCAGGGATGACGGCTGCGACCATCTCCTCCATGTGGTCCAGGGCCTCCTGGTGTGCTGGACTCCCCCCTCCAGTCTGCAGTGCTACCTTCCTGTTTCTGGCCATCATTTCCTTGGTCCTGCGTTTGCAGTCATGCCAGCGTTTCTTGCACTCGATGACTGTTCTGCGTACTTCAGCCACACTGTTAATCTTGTCGACAATTTGTTGCCATATAGCCTCTCTCCTACTGATTGGCAACTTTGATGTGACAAACAGTTGGCGCTGGTGTTCCGTCACCTCTTTAACCAGAATTTCCTGCTCCTCTGCACTAAAGCGACACTTTCTTTTCTTCTTAAAAGTGTCCTGGTTCTTGTGTGGGTCCTCCTGGCTGGTTCCTGGTCTGCTGTCATCTTCCTGGGGTCTGTAGTGGCATCTGGGATCCACTTTGGCTCTCCTCTGGTGAAATGGCTGTGTTCGCTGTGTTTTTTTATGCTATTGCGTCAAAAAAAAGGGTGCATATCCGGCTTGCGGTGTCGTAAATTGACCCACAGTCATTTCCGCCGCATTAACGTCGTTTTCCTTTACGACTTGACGCCGCGGTGTGCGTCAAAAATAATGACTCCCACCTGTTGTTTGCGCCGCCGTGGGTCAAATTATAAATATGACACCTGCACGGCGCACCAAAATGGCGTTAGCCTGCTGTAATATTTTTGACGCAAAACTGCGCCGGCGCAGTTTTGCGTCAAAAAGTATAAATATGGGCCTCAGTGTTTTGTGGACATCCACCAGGTGAGCAAAGCAACCGCCTCCTAAAAACCCTAAATACCAGCCCCATAAGTGGAAACTAAGATACATTTTGTTTTTAACAATGTAAACATTTCACTCAGTTGTTTTTGTTTCAAATTCCTTGCAAAATGAAAAATAGCTTCAGAGTTTCTTATCATTTGCTGAGACTTCATTTTCATATGAGCATTCCATGAAGTATTGGAAATAAAGGTTATACCTAAATGATTAAAAAACTTTGCTCGTTGCAGAACAGAACCACCTTCCTCTGAGACATTATTTTCATATTTTCCTGGCCACAAGACATGACAAACAATTTCACATGGTTCATCTTTAAATCCAGCCCCTCCATATATTCTTCAAACTGATTCAACAATACCTGAAGACTGTTAGGAGTTTGAGCTAATAAGACTGCATCATCAGCGTAAAGGAGTATGAGGAGTGAGGACCCACCCATCCTTGGAACGTCGACACTTGCCTTAATGAGATGATCAAAAATACCGTTTACATGAATCAAAAATAATAAGAAGTGCAAAATACACCCCTGTCTTACCCCTCTCATTAATTTTATGGGTAGAGAAAGCTGCCCTTGGTGCCCATATCGAACAACCACCTTCAAATCATAATGGAGACACCTTATTAAAATAAGAAGATCAGATTTGAAACCCATGTCCTCCATTAAGACCCACAATTTATCCCTATTTACTAAATCGAAAGCACTGGACATATGAATAACCGCCCTTTTACCATTATGTATTTACTAATAATCAAATGGAGATTTGGAGCTTATTCAATCGTACCCACCCCTGGTCTAAAGCCAAACTGTGCAGTGTTAAGTGACTTGTGCTCCTTAGCCCAGTTTTCTAAATGACCCAGGATTACCCTCCCCAAAACTTGAACTGTGGCATTGATGATGAAAATTGGCCTGTAACAGGCTGGTGAAGATTTGTCTTCCTTCTTAAAGATTGGAACCAAAATTGCTACTCTCCAAGAATCTGGGATCTTTCCTTCTACCACACTTGTACAGACTTTGTTAAAATTTTGGCACATAAAGTCAAATCAAATTTTAAAAGATTTACTGGCACCCTGTCCAGGCCTGGCGCCTTGCCTGTGCTGAAATATTTAGGCCCTTTCCAACTCAGCTACCTCAATCGGTGTTGATAACAAAACTGGGAGAGGTTCTGCCATCTGGTCAGTACTAGGTTGCTCACTAAGCGGGCTCCATTGGAAAAGCCCCTTATAATGGGATACCCAAGCAGCCTCAACGATCAGCAAATCCATTTTTAGGATATATATATTTGAAAAAAAGCGTTGGTTTATAACACCCCAAAACAATGAACTATTCCTTGAAGCAGCGGCTACAGTCTGCCACTGCAGCCTGAAGTTCAGTTTAAAACGACCATTCCTTACCTGGAAAATAATCTTTTTGCCAACCCTAAGCCTTCACTTTTAATACTTAAAGCCGCCGCTGTGGTAGGCCTTGATGGCTCAAAGGAATTACTGCATGGTATTTAAAAAGTAAGATATGTGCTTAGGTTTTACACAAACTGACAGTGAAAAACTACTGAAGTCATTTTTCACTGTTTTAAGCCTGTCTCACCCATAGACTAAGGCCCTCATTACGAACACGGTGGGAAAGACCGCACTGCTGGTGGTGGCGTTAACAGGCTGGCGCTCTGGACTGCCAAATAATGAAGGACATGAAAAACAGCCAGCGTGAAAACCACTCACCACCAGCAAAGGAGTGCTGACATCAACAGAAGAGGCCGCTAATAGGCGGACCGAAAGGCCCCATCCACCCAACAAATAATGAAGCACAAGACCGCTGTCAGTTCTGGGGCGGGAGCCACTGGCACACAAAGCCTGGCTCAAATGAACAATATAAAAGGAAACATTCACCAGAGGCACATACAACACACTGAAGCAGACATGGAGAGAGAGTTGGAAATCATGCCAGTCCTGCTTCTTGCCATATACCTCCACGACCGTGACCGTCGACGACGACGGTAAGTACTGCAACCTACTAAACAAGGGAAGAAAGGGCACAGTTACCTGCCCACCCACCCCGCCCACCCTGCAATGCACCCCAACCCCTCACACCATCATAAGCCATGAATACCTGAACAAGAGGTACTTACCCGACAAAAGGCCAATACAACCTGCCCAAAGTACACACGTGCATAACACACCCCACAATGAAATGGTGAACCACATCTCCAGAGTGTGCCAACAGCAACACTGGGCACACAAACTTTATTACAAAAGTAATATCGGAATGTCCAAATAAGGCCATTGGCCAGTCCAACATAAAAAGGCTGAAGGGCCCAAATGGCCCAAACTTGACTCCCACTTGTGCACATGGTACTCCACCATAAAGGGACATCAATGGGGCAGCGAGGCACCTCAGGGAACAGGGGTGGGGAGTGGTGGGGACTTACGCCTGGGGGGGCTTGGGCTTACTTTTGGGAGGTGGAGGGGGTTTGGGTTTAGTCTTGCAAGGTGGGGGAGTGGGCTTGGATCGGGGGTGGCAGAGGGACTAGGCTCAGCATGGGGCTTCTTGCTCACTATGAAAGGGGCACGGGAATGGGAAGGGCGGACTGGGCAGACTTGGACGTGAAAGGAGTGGACAAGGCAAGTAGATGGGCACGTTTAGGGACAAGATGGGGTGGGACAGTGGGTTCGAAAAGATCAACACAGGACAGGAAAAGTTTTTTAGGGGCAGTATGGGTGGACATGGAGGAAGGTGTGGGAGTGGAGGTAGAGGGAGTGCTCGCAACTGGTGTAGGTGTGCTGGACATGGATGCAGGTGCCTGTACAGTATGCTGAGGTGTGGTGGATGTGTGTTGGGTGGGTGTCTGGGAACGTTAGAGTGTTTGAGAGGGGGGGTGGACACAGTGGGACAAGACAGGCTGCCAGTGTACATGGATGTTGTCTGGGTGTCTGCAAGTCTGGTGAGTGTGCTGCAAGTGTCAGTCAATGTCATTGTGGTGAGTGCAGGTGTGGTATCTGGGGTGCATGACTGGATGTCTGATGTTGTGATGACTGCAAGAATGGGGTCAACAACCATGAATGAGGGTGCAGTGCTTGTGAGTGTGCATGTAGAGGTGACAGACAGGGAGGGGGAGAGGTGGAAACACTGGGAAGAGTGGATGTTGTCATATGTGCCTTTGTATGTTGGCTGTATGTATGTCTGTGGTGGGAAGTGTGGTGCTTGTGTTTCTGTGTATGTTTTTTGTGTGTTGAGGTGCGTGCATGGCTGTCTGAACGTGTGCTTGGGATAGGTGAAGGGAGTGGGGTGCTGGAAGGGGTAGAGGTAGTTGGAAGGGGAACAGAAAGGCCAGGGACACTGGCTGCCATCAAAGAGGAAGCCATAGCCTGAAAAGATCTCTGTAGGCCAGACATGGAACCGTGAATGCCTTCCAGGTATGCATTACACTGCTGCATCTCGGATGCTAGCCCCTGGATGGCATTCACAATGGTTGTCTGCCCTACAGAGTTGGTCCTCAGGATGTAAATAGACTCTACCGTGAGGGCAGCAGGGCAGACTGGGGCAGGGGATGAGGTGCCTGGGGCGAAGGAGATGACCACCCTTCTAAGTGAGCAGACAAAGGCAACTGAGTGGGGAGCAACTGGGCGGGGGTGATGGTAAGGGGGTGGCAGAAGATGTCAAAGAATGGGTGGGCCCACTAGGATCCACCACCACCAGGGAGCTCCCATCGGAGAAGGTATCAGAGTCACTACCTCCAGTGGTAGTAGCCTCCCCCGTGGTACTCCCCTCACCCTCCAACCGACTGGTCCCCTTGGCGTCGGTAGACTCTGCCTCCTTGGACCGTGGGCTGCAGCATCCCTACTCATCGGTGCCACTGCTCCCTCGCCAGATGATGCTGATGTACACACACAACACAAGAGTACAGAGGTGGGGAGACAAAACATGAGAGATATATGTTAACACCTGAATGGATGTACATATTTGGTTCACTGAAACTCCAACCCAGCTCATACACCAACACGCAGCACCTACAGATAAAGTCACGCCTATGACCCTGACTAGTGGCCACAACCCTAGAATACACCTCATCTCCCACATGACACAAGGACCTGATGAAGTGCAGACGAGTCCTTAATCATCTCAGTGCCGGATTGCTGTAAGATACCTGTTAGAATACCTGGCACTAGACAGCGTACATCCTACAGCACCCTCAGACATCCATCAAAGAGGCATGCTATGTTGTTGGTATTCACCCCCTTGTGGCTGCTGTGCAGCCTGCAAGCGCCAATCCAAGTCTGGATATGCCACTGCCAGAATGCGGCGCATTAGGGGGGTCAGGGCCCGACGGGCACCCCTTCCTCATTGGGACGACCTCCCTTGTTGGGCCTCGCCGGTCTTCCTGGCCCTGCGCCGCAGGTCCTCCCACTGCTTCTTGCAGTGGGTGCTCTGCCGGGTTTAGACCCTCAGGGTCCCCACCTCCCTGGCGATGGCCTGCCAGAGTGTCCTCTTCTGATGGGCACTGTCCTGTAGGGAACACACAGAAAAGAAACAAAGAGTTCAGAATATGGCCATGTGATACCGCTGACTATACATCCCCTATTGGGACAGTCACTTCACAACATAATTTCACCACCTCACTCACGGTACGTGCAAAATATTCTATGTCTGTGCATGTACATACCGACCACACATGCATACAGGCATCAGCTACCATCATACACATCCATGCACATCAACCAGCTACTAACCTGCACCTCTGATCACCCATATAACTTGGCATACAAGGGCAGGACCCCATCCACCAGAGTGTCCAGCTCCTCCGTGGTGAAGGCCGGGGCCCTTCCCCTGTGACTTGTGCCATTTGAGTAACCAGAGTCAGGACACAGCAGCACACTCAGTGGAGTACTTCCATGCACGCGATCTGAGAGGCAAGTGAACCTAGGGTGACGACATGGTGTATGCTCCGTGGCGGTGTGCACTGTCACCGCCGGTGGCGATAATGATAGGCTCAGATTCCCCATTGACAACCATGATAACCAATGAATGGGTGCACGGTGGTGAACACCGCCTTACGCCATAACAACAACCGACAATGGAATGAGGTCACTTCCACTTCTACATATCTGGATGGCAGGGGGCTGCCATTTTGATAGTACGACGCAGATATTTCCTTGTGCATGGGCCCCATACTGGCCCTATGGACCCCAGCCCTTAGTTGAATGCCTACATGACTCGTTTCTCCCCACAACAGTCCAGACGTATCACTTCATACATGTCCCTAGAGTTGTACATACAATGCTTGTGTGTAACCTCTATGTTGTACAGCAGTTATTCATACACAACATGGTGTGCATACGTATGTGTGTCCCTCACATGTATTCTCCACTCCTCCTAGGTACAGACCCTTGTGGCGAGGGAGGGCCCCATCTCTGTACAGACCTCTTGTTGATTTGGAGACCATGGAGGAACGTCACATCATTATCAACTACAGACTCACTCGTGCTACTATCCATGAGCTATGTGCATTACTGGATCCAGTACTGACACCGGCAAATCAGAATCAGCATACCACCCCTACTGAGATGCAAATGCTGTCTATACTCCATTTCCTGGCCACAAGCTCATTTCAGGTGACAGTGGGCATGGGTGCAGGGTTCTCACAGCCTCATCCTGTCCAAATTCCTGGATGCATTTGTACTACACCTGCAAACATATGTGAAGTTTCCCCAAAATGCTGAACTGACTGACATCAAGTCTGACTTTTATGCCTTTGCTAACATTCACCATGTGTTAGGTGCCATTGATGGCACCCACATAGCTCTCATCCCCCCAAGAGTAAATGAACAGGTGTAGAGAAACAGGAAGATCTTCCACTCAATGAACATGCAATTGGTGTCTTCTGCAGACAAGTACATTTCACATGTGAATGCCATGTTTCCAGGATCAGTCCATGATTCATTTGTCCTGAGGAACAGCAGTGTACCACACATGATAGATCAACTACAAGGGGACAGAGGATGGCTCATAGTTGAGTGTGTATGACACTGTTTCTATGCATAGCTGACAGCCAGGATGTCTACAAGTAATGGTAGTCAGTTACAGTCCTGTTTTAACCACTTTTGAGGGGGATTCTGGCTATCCTAACATGCAATGGCTCCTGACACCTATGAGAAATCCTAGGACAGATGCAGAGAGGAATTACAATGAGGCCCATGGATGTACTAGGAGAGTGATAGAACGCACTATAGGTCTCCTGAAGGCTAGATTCCGTTGCCTCCATCTCTCTGGGGGATTCCTGTGCTATGGCCTCGAGAAGGTGTGTAGAATAGTGGTGGCCTGATGCTTGCTGCACAACGTGGCTGTGAGGAAAGCTATCCTCCTACTGGAGGAGGAGGGTGCTGTATATCCAGACCTGCATCATCTGAGGGGGGATGAGAGTGCTGGTGAGGATGAAGAGGGGAAAGATGTTCACTCCATGAACCGCCTGATCCAGCTTTACTTCCAGTGATTATGAGGTACTGTTTACTGGTGATGTTGTCGGCAATGCATATTATCTGTCTGACTTATTCACCATTGGGATGTGGGATCTGTAGTCATTGACAGTGTTACCTGAATATTGAGGTTGCATGTGCCATGGAGACAAACAAGTTGTACATTTATGTTTACTCCACACAATGTTGTGCGTGGGGTGCCATTCCTGCAATAAAGGTCTGATTATGAAATTGTCTGGATAATGCATTCACATTTACAATTGATTCATCACAATGACAGGGGACATACGATTTGGGGTACATGTTTTTTATTTGGTGTCCTTAATGAATTGGTGCGCTCTGCAGAGATAGGGAGTGGGAAACTGGTGGATGTCCATTGCAGGTACATGGGCTGGGTGATTGGTGGTAGTGGGTATAGGTCCATCTGTCCCTTGCAGTTGTTGTGTGGCTATTGGCAGGTGAGGATGGTTGCACAGTGTCACACTTGGGAGTCAGTCCATGTTAAAGTTACTTCTATGTGGGGGCCTTGGTCTTGGCAGCTGTTTATGTGCCATATCAGGGTCTGAGGGACCATTTGAGGGTCTGGTGCTGGGCTGCACGGGTAGGGGTGCTGATCTCCTGTGTGTCCTTTGCCAGTGCCACCAGTCCGGTTGTTGCTGCTGAGGTAGATGGCTGGTCTGTGTACTGGTCAGTGATAGGGGCCTCCTGGTTTCTGGGGATCTCAGGCTGGGTTAGGTAGTGGTGCTGCAGCACCCCTGCAATAGTGGCCATAGTGGCATTGAGTTGTTTCCACTGCTCCATGGTCTCTTGATGTTGAGCTATCTGCAGCCTTTATCTCTGTTCAGAGTGGCCAGGATCTGGCCCATCCCATCCTGGGTAGAGTGGTATGCTCCCAGGAACTCAGAAATCACCTCTTGGGCTGCAGCATCTATCCTTTGGCCTCCCCCTGGGCCACTGATACCCTCCCACTGGGCCTAGCCCCCTGAGCCTGTCTCCTGCACAGGCCTGGCAGTACCACTTGTACTGGGGCCATCGTCATCCTTCCTGTTGGCAGGTGGAGACTCTGGCCTCTGTACTGGTGTTCCACCAGTCTGTGGCCTGGATACACTGGTGTGGGGTCTTTTGGCCAGAGCTGATGTTGGTGGCTGGGTGGTAGGGGTGTAGTGCCATTGTGATTCATTTCAGGGGTGGGTGACTGTGCACAGGGGAAGGGATGTGGGCCTGTTGGTGGGTTTGTGGGCATGCAGGGTGACTGGATGTAGTGATTGTGGCGAGGGTGGGCTAGTGGTCCTGGTGGTAGTTGGATGGGTAAGGAGGTGCATGCATTACAGGTGTGGTGGATATGGGGTAATTGTAGATGACTTACATGAGTCCATTCCTCCAGTGAGTCCAATGAGGCCCTCAGGAAGCAGGATGGCCAGTACCTTTTTCTCCCAGAAGTGAATTCAGGGGGTGTAGATAGGGGTCCTCCCCCAGTCTTCTGGATCGCATTTTTGTGTCTTGATGCCATCAACCTCAACTTCCCGCGCAGGTCATTACATCACTTGCGGATGTCGTCCCTCGTGTGTGGATGGTTTCACATTGCGTTGACCTTGTTCACTATGGTCTGCCATAACTCCATCTTCCTGGCGATGGGTGTGTGCTGGACCTGTGCCCGAAGATTTGTGGCTTGACTTTTTGTATTTCATCCACCATTGTTCTTAGCTCCCTATCTGTGAAGCATGTGTGCATAGGGGATGCTACGGTGTGTGTAGTGGGTGGGGTGTTGTGTGGATATTGGTGAGGTGCTGTTGTGTGGTTGGCCATGTGACTTGTGTGATGTTGCGTTCACTGTCTGCCTGTTGTGTTGTCAGTTTCAGTTGTCCTATTGGTGATGCAGAGGCCTGTGGGGTGTGTCTGTGAGTGTTTTATAGTGTTGTGGATGTGTGTCAGGTGTGAGGATTTCAAACTTGCCAATGTGTGCATTTCTTGCTGTTGGGTACCATTGCTGGCCGTGGCGGTCTGTATCGCCAATGGTCGTTCGGCATCCACTAACCGCTGCAGTGATTTGTGCATCATTATTTGGAGGGGGGGGGGATTTGTCTGCTTGGTGCTGGCAGGGTGGGGTGTGCAGCCTTTCCGCCATCAGGAGCCCTGGCGGTGGCTGGAAGTAGCAGAATTTGTGGAGGTTTATGGTATTGGCATCATTATATGGAAGTGTGCTGTTCACAGCCAATGGCGATCTTCTGTTCACCGGCACCACAGTGGCCAACAGTGTTTCCCGTCATGTTCATAATGACCACCTAAGACTGGATTATGGTATTACACTCAATAAGTGATATCTTCAGTTTGGGACCAGGCACAGAAATGTTGTTTCTCAAATGAATTGTAAATTAAAATCCTCTCGTAGTAAAGTCAGATTTTACGTTGACATTATGAAAATGCCTATTTTAGAAAGTTGACATTTTTCTGCATAAACCAAAAGTACCTGTTTGCTAGGGACCAGTGTCACGTGACTATAGATGGCTTTCCTCCTGTTGAGTGTTGTGTATTCTTTGAAGCCATGAGGATGACAAAAAGGGCCTGGGTGTAGCGGGAGTGGGTCTTCCTGATACGATGTTTAGGGAAGAATTGTGCCCAATCTGGATACACTTAAAATAACTCAAACTGCCACAAACACAAGAAAACCTGACACCAGACTTGTTCTTGCCGTTGTTCTCCCAGACAGATTATAGCCAATCCCAGGAAAAAGGGAAGAACTTTCCAGAAATGGTTTGGGAGTAGACCAGGAATTGCCCCCAACCCACATGAAAGCTGGCATTGGGTATAGAAATGGCACCCTCAGAACCTCTCATCAGGATACTTATTGACCAGTGGAAAATTTACAAGAAGGACTGCCCTTCTGCCTGAAGAAGGGACAGTCCAGTCCACCTGCCATCCTTGAAGCCAGGATCACCAAAAGTGACTTCAAAGGTCAGTTGGCTGACTTCCTGTTTAAGCTTGAGGGACACAGCAAGTTTCCAGAGGCCTTTTTTTTATTACCCAGCTGACCAGGATCACCTGAACCTATCTGAACCCTGCTGCTGGCCTCTGTTGGAGTAAATGCTGATTCCAAATAAGTGTGCTCCAGGCCCTTGACTCTTATCTGACATCAGAGTGTACTCTTCCTGTTTGAAAGCTACAAAATCTACACTACTGGTATAAATTCTGCTATGTGGGTTTCTTCACGACCACAAGCGCCTTCTTTGTGTCAGGCAAGTTTGGTGCATCTCCGACATCGATTTCGTCTTCGTGTCATTTCCCACCAACGGGAAGCTCTAGTAACTATTGCTCCTTACACCAAACAACAATCTTCTAGCAGCTCCCACCATTGCAAACCTCTGGCTAATGATCCTCTGGTGTGCTTTGACTCAGGGAAGATGAAACTCTTCACTGGGATGAACCTGGTCAATGTCTTCGACCCATGCTTCATCAAGGTCAGTATGAACTTGTGACTTCAACCTGATACAGAGTGATCAGATAACTGCAAATGGTGCTTTGGTCTTGGTGCTATTTTTCATAACTCTCATTTTAGTTATTGGATTTTCGTCATTTGGGTGACATTTGTTTTGATTAACTTTTACTCTTTTTGTCTAAATTGGTTTCAACTGAAAAGTTGAGCTTGACTATGGCGCTGAAATGCCATGGAAGCAGCCTGCGATAAAAGGAATAATAGATGTCAGTGCAGCTTTCCCTGGGAATGTTGGATGCAGTTGGCAACAAGAAAAGGCCCTTGGGACAGTACACAAACAGAGTACAAGAGCACATGAAAACTAAACCAAATAAAATATACAATTGAAGAGGGGTAGCTAAGACTGATCATTCTTAAATATTAGGATGGGACATGCAATAATGAATAAATAGTGAAGAATTTCTATTGGAACATAGAGAGATCAACACAACCCACATTTTTGACACACTAAATTACAATAGACAATAAGGGACAAAGGTCATTTGAATAATTGGAATAGACCCAAACTGTGAAAGTGCTGTTTGTGAAGACCTCTGGTTGCCCCACCCACAGGCATGATGGAATTAAAACCTCCTAGAGACCAGGTTCATGGCAGGCAGTGAAATAGGCAATGCAGAAGCAAACAGCTCTCCAAGCATATACTGTAAGTGCTATCAAAGAATAGTTTGCGAAGATCATTCAGATACAGTCCAGATGGACAATGCTGATCATAGAAAAAGGCATGGGTGCTCCCTCT
This sequence comes from Pleurodeles waltl, assembly GCF_031143425.1. Taxonomy (NCBI): domain Eukaryota; kingdom Metazoa; phylum Chordata; class Amphibia; order Caudata; family Salamandridae; genus Pleurodeles; species Pleurodeles waltl. Next base: position 927,944,469 of record NC_090445.1, on the reverse strand, counting down.
CTCTCAATATTGGAGTGGAAACAATTTCTAACTGGCGGCAACAAACAAATCTCTGCAAAGATTCGTAATATGACCATTGACACTATTCTATTGCATCATGACATAGACCCAGGCAAGATGGAACAACAAACGTGGGAAAGAAAATATCAGTTGCTGAGGCGATTTCTTCCACCAGTGTAAGGAATATAAATGTATTCAAATACATTGAGCAAAAACATTTTGACTACTTCATTACCACTTGCCAAGATTACAACATGGACTCATTACACAGCTGTTTTCCTAATAACAACTAAGCTGTATGGAGTTAAAACACCCTTCATTCCACAATTATGGTACGCATGTACAGGGATAGTCTATTTGTACCTCCTGTGCTATATCAATCTATCTGAATAGTTATCATGCTCAAATGTTGAAAATAACTAAAAACAGGGTGAGTACACTGCTTTCTGGCACTCTGTATTCACAGCAAAAGTTTAGTTACAATGTAATGGAATTTACAACAAAATCTTGTACTTTCTATCTTTATTTACAGATTTACTTTTGTGTTATTCTTGAGTGTACAAATAAATGAGTCCATTGTGTCACCTACAGTTACTATGTTTTCAGTGAAGAGATCTTGTATATGTAGGGAAAATAAATTTGCTTTCACATGTTGCTATGCACCCTAAATTACAGCCATAAATGTGTTTTGTCACACTAGCAATGACCAACACGGAAAGATCTGAGGCCTGATGAAGACTTCAGTCAAGCTACATTTCCAAGGAGAGAGGTTGAAACACAATGCATTAACATTTTAACAATTGAGGGGTTCTCTTTAATCAATGGGATGTCACTCTACTGGATTTACTGTCATTTACAATAGTTCATGATTTTAGTACATTTATAATCCTCTACCCTCAGTTGGACCAAGTAACTGCCTTCGAATACGGTGAGCCCACTTTCACTGTTTGTCTTCTTTAGTGATTCATATGACTAAAGATGATCCTATGTTGGAGCTGTTTGTGCTGTTTATTGTTAAATTGTTTTTTGTAAAGAAAGATGAGTATGAATGATTTTTGTTAGAAATTAGGTCTCTAGTTGGCAGAGGTATGCACCCTGTCCTGACCACAACCCTAGTCAGGGCAAGTCAGGGTAAGTCACAACACAAACAAAATTGTCTTGTGCTCACTCTCCGGTAGCTTGGCACAGAGCAGGCATGCTTAACTTGCAAGGCAATGTGTAAAGTTTTTGTGCAATAACTCATAGAGTAACACAATGAAAATACCTCAAAAAGTACTCAACACCAGTTTCGAAAAAATATATAATATTTATCTGAATAAAATAAGACAAAAAACAACAGGAATCTAATATGCATAAGTCAAGATATCACTTTGTAGAGGTTTAAGCAAGTCTTAACTCATTGGAATCAATAGTGTATATTTTTAGCACAAAGTACCTGGTATAAATAAAAATAAAAAACACCTCCCCTGTAAAGGGCTGCAGGGGAGGTGTTGCATCGGAAAGTAAAGTGATGATTTTTCCTGCCTGACACTGTTGAAGCGTTGATTCTTTCCTCGAGTGCAAGGTGGTGCACTGATTTCAGGGTATGCAGCCTTGGTTCCTTACTGTGGTGTGGAGAGATTTTTATGCCCAGCGACAATGTGTGGAAAATCCAAAACATGCTGCGATGATGAAACAGGTGCTGTGTCGATTTAGGAGGTACAGCTGTGATTTTTCAGCTGCGAGACAGGCCTGTGCCAATTCTGCAGGTGATGAGTTTGATTTTTCCCAGTATTGTGTTGTTTTTAACAGCACAGTCAATTTTCTTTCTCAGATGAAGTCTTTGTTGGCCCTGAGACTTCTTAACAGGAGGCAAGCTCAGTCCAAGTCCTTGGAGGTCACTTGTGGGGGAAGGCAAAGTCCTTTGAGCAGAGTCAGGGAGCAGCAGACAGCTGGGAAACAAGCAGGAGAGTAGTCCAGAAGTGACTGATTTGAGGGGGTTACAGACTCAGTATATATATACCAAAATGTGCCTTTGAAGTGGTGTAAACTTCCACGAGTGGTTTTGAAGTGCACCAGTTTCCCTTTCAACCCGGTCCTGTCTGCCAGGATATCTGTGGGGGGTTATTAGTCCTTTGTGTGAGGTCAGGCTACTCGTCTTTGAAGTGTAGGTGAGAGCCCCTACACCCTTCCCTCCCAGGAAGGGTGAAGGAACTCTCACTGGCTTTTCCAGAATTGTGACTTAAAACAGATTTTACCATTTAAGAGGGCTTTAAATTACAATTCTTTAGACAACAAATTTGAACTGTCTCCCTGCTCCCAATTGAAAGTTATCACTTACCAAATATAAAATGGCCTCTCAATGTTACCCTAAGGGTGAGGTAGGCCTTGCAGTCATGAGAAACTAATGTAGGAATTTTTTCTACCAGGACATGTAAACTTTAAAAGTGCATATCCAAAGTTTTAAATACACTGCACCCTGCCATCTGGGCTGTTCAGGGCCTACCCTAAGGAGCACATATGTATTAAAATGAAATATTATGGCCTGGCAAAAGGTTTGTCTTTCGATTCCTAAATGACAGCTTAAAACTGCAAACAGAGACTGCAATGGCAGGTCTGAGACATGTTTCACAGCACTACGTAAGTAGGTGGCACCATCAGTGCTGCAGACCCGCTACTAGCATTTAATTTATGTGACCTAGGTACATTGTGCACCACTTTCCTAGGGACTTACAGGTAAATGAAATGTGCCAATCGGGTATAAGCCAAGTCTAACTTGTTCATAGAGTGCATATGATCACTTTAGCACTGGTTAGTTCTGGAAAAGTGCACACAGTCCTACGGACAACAAAACCAAATTTAGCAGAAATAAGGAGGATTGAAAGCAAAGGTTTGGGAGTGACTGTGCAAAGCGGGACAGGTTCAACTGGTGCATCATGCTCTCCAACATGATTATGGCTGCACTAGTATTATACATTTTGCAAAACATGACAATGCTCATCCCATAAAACCGCTATAAGAGAATAGATTTCATGCTGATGTCACTACTGTGAGAGACAGGAAGAGTGCATTACTTATTCTTGGATTGTAATGGGGAATAGGAGGCATGTTAGTTCCAGATTTCCATAAGCGCTATTATACATTACAGCATCAAAATGTAGGTGTGTAGTTTCATGGCTTTCAGACTCTAACGAAGATCACAAACTCATCTAATTAAAGAACTAATCCTACTGTTAGATTTCATCACATTACAACTGATACTAAAAAAAAAGAAGTTTGGGAAATCAACAAAACACATTGCTTGTTGGTCAGCAAGGCAAATGTCTACAGAGAGGCCACAATACATGCTTTACAACAGAAATAAATATCACAGGGAAATGGAAATAAATTGGTACCAGGATTATAAAAAGCATTCCTCCCACACACAGGTCCATATTTGTGGGAATAGTTAACACTAGATTTCAGAGAGCCACTAGAAGCTGATTAATAGCAGAAAATGAATATTTTACGTAAATCTCTAACTCAATTGGAAAATAATATTGCTACATTATAAATGCATACACCATACCTATTTTACCCAACTAATCATCCATAATATTGATGACACCAAGCTCAAGAGTGAGCTGTGTCCTAGCTGCAAAAAGGAGGTGGAACAATATATGGACATGATGACACTGCGCTAGCATCTAATATTGTTTGATAAAGGTTGCTGGAGAATTGACAAAACAAATCGGATATTCTTTTTGGATGAAGAGTTTGTCTGCTGGAACATGTGCCTTTCAGAAATAAGGATAAACATAACATCATGCTCATTGCACTACACGTTCCACTAACTAGGATGAGGACAGCAACAAATGAAAAGCTTCCAAATGTTCCACCTCTGAAAATCTGGACATCAAATATGATAAAATATATAAACAAGAAGAATGTTGGGGCATATTTATACTCCGTTTGCGCCGAATGGGCGTCAAATTTTTTGACGCACTTTCAACGCAAACGTTGCCCCATATTTAAACCCTGACGCCCGAGCCGGCGCATAAGGAAAATGGCGCTATGTGCGCCAGTTTTTGGAAGCAGCACCCCGCCCTGCGTTAATGACATGCAGGGTAGGCGTTCCCGTCCAAAAACCGACGCACACAGCGTTGCGTCGTATTTATGCTTCAGGGCAAAAATCACTCCCCCGCGGCAGGCGGCGCAAAAAAATGGCGCAAAGCACGAATATCGTGAAATTTTAACGCCTGGGTCAGGGCAGGCGTTAAAATGGGGCAAACACACCTGTACTTAATCAGAACACACAGAACAAACAACAGAGCAGCAGAGCAGCAGAGCAGCAACAGGGAGACATGGAGGTGCTTTTTCTTCAGCGTGCACGTAGACGCAGAGCCCTGCAGCAACAACAGCAGCTACAACAACAACAGCAGGGACCCCAAAGACAGCGCAGAAGGCAGGAGAGGATATTCCACCCAAGAACAACCCTGCATGGCCTCAGGGAACGGGACATCATCCAGAGGTACCGGTTGAACTGGCAGGCCATTCAGCAGCTGCTGACAAATATTGAACAGCAATTGGCCCCCACTTTAGTGACTCCACGCACTATCCCAACAGAAACAAAGCTGCTTGCCGTACTTCACCTGCTGGCAAGTGGCTCCTTTCAGACAACTGGTGCCCTGGTTGGTGGAATATCACAACCATCATTCTCCGCCTTTTTACCCAAAGTACTGGATGCCATCATTCGCCTGACACCCAGCCACATCTGCTTCCCTAACACAGTGCAGAAGCAGCAGGAAACTAAACAGGGGTTCTACGCCATCAGTGACTTTCCGCACGTCCTTGGTGCAATCGACTGCACACACGTACGCCTTGTGCCACCTGCTGCGAGTGAACACCTCTACCGCAACAGGAAGCACACACATTCAGTCAACGTGCAGGCCATAGTCGATCACCAAGGACTGATCAGCAACATTGTGGCCAAATATCCTGGGAGTGTACATGACGCATTCATCTTCCGTCACTGCACCATCAACCAACACTTCCAGGATGGACGGTATGGCAATGGACTACTTGTTGGTAAGGACAAAAAACAAACTCATATACACACTGCCCAGAAACCCTCTAGGATAAACAACACATACACCACAATAGCAACACCTAGACAGGAACACACTGAGGTACTCACATCACTAGCCATGTTTCACAAGTCACCATTGAACCTCTCACACATTGGAATTTACTCTACAGCTTAGTGTGAAGACATTAATGACTGTGGTTGCCTAAATGTCACCTTGCAAATTTGAAGGCTCACAATAACCTGTACACTAATACAATGCATAAGTTTAAAGTGATGGGATGGCCTGGGTATGTTCATATGAACGTTTCTAATACACTTTCATGTTTCAACTCTGCATGGAACTATCATCACACCCCCAGTGAGGACACACGGACACCTGTATCACAAGTCACAGTGCAAGGGAGGCCACACTGTACTGGAGAAACCAATACATCCTGCTGACAAACAGTTAGCCAACAAACACTTGCTCAGCCAAGGAAAAAAAACAATGCCAAAGTTTCACCAACAACCATAGGTTGTCACATTAGTACACAAAATAGTCACAGACAACACAACACAGCTACTGCCATCAAAGATACGTACAACAGTGCCTCCTACATCTAATTGATACCATTCTGTGTTTCTCTTTCAGCTGATCAGGGGTATGGCATCCAGCCTTGGATAATGACACCATATGGGAACCCAAATACTGCTGCTGAGCGGGCATACAATGATGCCCACAAGAGGACACGCAGCATTGTGGAGCGGACCTTTGGGATCCTAAAGTCAAGGTTCCGCTGCCTTGACATCACTGGCGGTAGCCTACTCTATTCCCCAGAGATGGTCTGTAAGATCATACTCACTTGTGCCATATTACACAATATTTGTGTAAAAAGGAACATTCCCCTCCTTGAACCGGACCCAGACATGCCTGAGGATGACGAAGAGGAGGATGCTGGCCTGCAACAGGAGGGGGAACAACCTAACACGGCAGCAGGAGTGCGTAGGCGCCAACAGCTTGTAAATAAAAAAAATTCATAATTTATTATAATCACTTGTATTCCACACTTGTAAATAAACACAGATAACAAACACCACATCATGCTTTGGCCTATTCATTTCTGACCACCTTTATTTTGAAATTGCTGAAGATGAATGTCGTCTCATTGAGCAAGAATGCTATAACATTCATCACACCAAAAAAAAACACCACAAATGTATGCACAGAGGGTAGGATGTGACATGATACATTACCATACACAGAGCCCAACAGGAGTACAAATGTGGCAATTACACATGCCGGATCCAAACAACTGAAACAGTCTCTCATCCAGCCCAAAATTGGAGAGCATTTGAAAGTCACATCACACGTGTTCAGAGACAGGGTGGGACCATCCATGTGTACGTGACCATGTCATCAATGGCTTCTCTCAAGTGTGTGATATGAGCAATACACAATTGGTACAACATCAGCTGCCACTAACTCAGGAGGAGACCTTGAAGTCACAGTGACAACATACACCCAGACAGGTGATAGTGGATCCACATTCCCACACACATGTACACATATGTCATACAATGAACCTAATATTTGAAAGTAGACCATCACAGTTGTGTCCCAGTTTGAACCTAGCAGGAAGATTGTAACATGCCACTAAACCAGTTTATGCAGAAAGGGACACAGACAACAACAAAATAATTCTCATTATCACATCGGGAACGCTGAGAGTCTTGCTAACATAGTCATTTGAAAATGGTATGCAAGTTTGCTCCAATTCATCATTACTGCAAACGTCAAATGGGCTAATGAGATGAATGAATGGTCAACAGTCATTCATACCATATGGCCTTACATTAGCCTTCTGCTGCAGGTTTGCCATGATATAATAAATATACTCCATGGATACAGTAGCTATTCTGGATGGTCAAATCCTAGGCTGCTGGGGGCCTAAGTCCACCTCTACCGCCCCCAAAACATACAAGAATCATGTACTTGTGAACTAAACACATGCATAAGGCACATGTGTGGCCTACATGTCATAAGTCCAACACAAATCTGAAACACAAAATCATAATGGGACATGGTTAGCCCCATAAAAACTGTAAGTGACTCTTCCACTCCCTGTTAGGACTACAGATAAAAGCATCACCATCATAATTGTGGACACATTTTGGAGAAGGAATACATCATGGTATCCCATCCATCATTTCAAAATAGCCATCAGCAATTAACCCAAATATGTTGACAAATATGGTCAATACATTAGTTAACGTATCCAAAACATTACAGTGTGAATGCCTTCTATACATAAAATAACGGACATGTGTCATATCCAAACACAAATGTGTATCACATCGCACAGTTTGACCATGACAAATCACCTTTCCAAAGGTAAAAACATGAAGACATAAGGAAAAATTTGCTCCATATTCTACGCATACAGCATGGGCGTCATAATTTGTTCACGTACATGAGTGCACACAATGCAGAGTCAAATACAAATGTATCCAAAAGTGTCTTAATATGTCACCTTCAAAGTATAATTTACATCATCAATTTTTTTGACTCTGCATCATGTGCACTACTGTACGTGGAAAAAAAATGACGCCCATGATGTATGTGTGTTAAAATTGACGCTACATGGACAATATGTTGGTCATCTCATGTACATTAAAAAATATTAATATTCATATCATATTTTTTGACTCCGCATCATGTGCACTACTGTACGTGGAAAAAAAATGACGCCCATGATGTATGCGTGGTAAAATTGACGCTACATGGACAATATGTTGGTCATCTCATGTACATTAAAAAATATTAATATTCATATCATATTTTTTGACTCCGCATCATGTGCAATGTAATGCGTCAAAAAAAAAATGACGCACAATTGTGTATGCGTGAAAATATGATGCATAACAGGAAAATAAAAACGGCGGCCATTTTATGCAGGAAGTGATGTAATAGGATATCCTGTTTACTAAATCTGTACTGGGAGTTAACTTTCACTTTCACTTTGCAGTCTCAGAATTATCTAGACTGTGTGGTTGTGTGAAAGGTGTTGTCCTGTGTTTTACTGCTTTTGTGTCCTGTGTACCTTGTATTTTGTCTTTTTGTCAATCTATTCTTGTTGTATAACATTGTCTCTGTCTGTTTAGTCTTGTTTTGTCTATTCCTGTGATAGTTTGTATTGTCTGTGGGAGTCTGTTGTGGGTAGCATAGTTTGGGGGGTTAGTTGGGCTATTTTTCTACTTTTTCTTTTTCTTTCACACCTCTACCTTTCCCCAGTCATATCATTTTGACATGTGTGGACCTGGGATGTGACAATGTTTGGCTGACTACAACGTGTTGCTAGCCCTTCATAGGCGTTGTGTGTGAAGGCACATACTTGTGGAACTTTCTAATCACTCCTGGGTGTGCATTGAACATGGGATTGTTGGTTGTTCTTCCCACACCACCCACAAAGACTGGGATGTTACTGTGAAACAGGGTACCTAGGACTGTAGCAACCAGTATGTTACACGTACTTGACACCTTTTGTGACTTGAGTGAGTACCTAGGGCCAGATGTAGCAAAATGTCTACACGTTGCAAATGGCATAAATTTCTGTTTGTGAGTTGCAAACGTCTGTTTCCGATTCCAAATTGTATTTGGTGGCCATGAACATATTAGCAAAATGCTTTTCAAATTGCAAAATATTAAGGGGTTTACCAGACCTACTTGCAACTCACAGTGGTAGACAATCCCATTTGCAACCGAGTACGTGGTTGCAAAGTGAGTCGCTATTATCATCTACTTGAAGTGGATGGTAACCCACTTGCTAACTGGAAGGGGTCCCCATTGTAACCCTTCACCTTTGTGAGTGGACCAAAATAATCCTGCACAAAACAGCCAGTGGTCTAAGGGACCACTAATTACCGTGAAATGATCCAAGATTGAATTTGTTGTGATTTTTAACTAATTGCAGCTCATTTTCCTTTCAGGTAAATGGCCTACACTTGGGGAAAAATAACCTGCTTTATTTAAAAGCAGTCACGTCCATGGAGGTCTGCTGTTCCCAGCAGGCCTCCATCCCCGTGAGTGCCCATAGTCGCTAAGGTGGCGCAACTTGGAACACACATCATTGATGTTCATGAGGTGGGTCTTAGGGACCCCATAGCGACTCGCAGACGGTGTCAGAGACACCATTCTGCATTGCAAATTGCTAGTTGCATTTTCCAAATTCCTACATCTGGCCCCTAGTGTGGACATATGATTCTGGGCCAGGGGTTCAATCTTAGCACACAACTAATTCCAAATGCCATTGAGTGAGGAGTGTGATTGTTATCACATAGAATGACATATGTAGTGAAGTCAGTATGCGGAAGAGGTGGTGCCATAATGTCAAATGCCTTAGGTATGATTTGGATGAGTAGTTTAGGGTGATGTCATACATCATGTAGAGACATGGATATGCTAGGTGTGATATGACCTTATGTATGCATGCTTCACATGTACTTCCTCTGAGCCTTTCCGTGAACTATGTTGTAACAATTGCTGCAACCAATACATTTCTAGTAATGGACAAATGACCCATTGTGGTATTCCACCCACTGCAAATCCAAAGCTAAATATTTGCCTTTTCTCTTCACAGCTGCAAACCTGAGTGCCACTGATCGCAACCATTTTGAACGCCGTGCGATGAGATACAGGCACATCCTGCAGGTGCAGTGTGGGTATCGGAGGATGGCCCGCAAGTACCATTCAGATCGGGCCTCCGGGGCGTGGTGGGCCACACCACAGGCTCCCCCAACGATGCCACCAACAACCACCGACACTACATCCACCAGGTCTGCCCAAGTGGACCCAGCAACGGACCAAGCATCTTCCTCCAGACCTGGACCCAGCCGTGTGGTGGTAGCAGGACTGTCCCGTGGCCACACAACTCCTGCCACAACATCCACCTCCACCGGCACGCAAACCAGCACTGACCCTCCTATCGACCCAGCGGCCTTCCAGGCATTGTCCCGAAAATTGGACAAGTTGATTAGAAAGGTGGACAACCTGACGGAGGACATGAATGAGGTCAAAAAGAAGGTGCGCTACATCAGGCGCACACTACGGAGGGCAAATCTGTATTACTTTTGCCCTCCTGAACTTTTACCCCTCCCCTCTCACCTCTTTCCAATTTTATACTGTTAGTTGGGTTTGGGGGGTTAGTTATAGGATAAGTGTAGGTAATTAGCTTAGTTAGTGTTAGATAAGAGGGTGGGGGTCCTTATTCTTTCTATCTTCTATTTTTGTATGGGTGGGTGGGTGGGGGGCAATGTTGGGATTCCTGTTTAAATAAATAAAAAAATAAAATAAAAATATATATATATATGTTTGTTTAGGATAGTATAGTATGTGTGTAGGTTAGTAAGTGTTGTCCTGCATGTGTCTTGTCTCATATTGGTGGGTTGATGTTTAGATCGTTTCGTTACATGTGTAGAGTAAGTTTAGCTTAGGTTAGTTAGGGACAGTTGTGGGTTAGTAGTAGTCAGGTTAGATTAGAGTAGGTTTACCTTTCCCTTAGTTGCCTCTTTTATTACTTCTTTGAAATAAAAATTTAGTTAACCCTTTCATGATGCGTTAGGTGCTACATTATCATGGCCTTGACATCAGTGTAGCAGAATGTTTTAGTATGACATTTGTGTCCTATGCTCGCTATCCCCAGGCTATTGAGGTTTAACATGCCAGCTACCTGTGTGCTAACTTGGTAAGTATCCACCATGTGGGAGACCCACCATTGGTAGTGTGCATTGATCATCAAGGTTTTGGGTTGGCATGTATCCTACTTCACAAAGAGTGCTTCCAGACTTGTTATTGTAGGTAAATAGATAGGTCGGACAGCAGTGTGAAGTTCAGGGAGATCTTTGTAGATGAGGATTTGTTCACACTCTTGTCTTGTTGCTGTCATTGCTGACCTACATCATGTGTGTACTGATTCAGCATGACTTTCCTTCATGGAAGTATACGCCATAAGGGTGATTGATGCAGTGTAATTTGTTTATGATTCCTTACATTTTACAGCATTATTTTTAATTTTAGTATTGCATGGTGCCTACATTTCTCAGCCACCATTAGTTGTCTAGAATAGCTATAGATGGTGCATCATTCTGTCCAACACAGCATGATTGTGTGTGCTTAGTCCCTTCATCAGTTATTTTCCTCAGTATAGTAAGGCTATGATGCAATCCTGGCCGATGCACAGATGTTTCAGTATACATGAAATCAGGACAGTAGTATAGAGAATCTACATGGTTGCCACACAGCCACTTTGGAGTTATGTACTGCACATTTGAAGTGTGAAATAACACAGAGACACAATAGGTGTGCAAGTGATATTTATGTATAGGTGGTGTAGTGCAAAATGTCCATTCACAATGTTAGCTGAGTCCGTTCTGGTGCATTCTTACATGGTGATCCTACAGACGGGGTGTGGATGATGCTCCTGACATGCTGGGGTGATGTCACAGACAGTGCAGAGGAACAGGATTTGCCAAATAGTAGGAGAGAGACATTCACTGGCAATAGGGACAAGTCATACAGTGGATTGCCGAACAGTCATTGAGTGTAGTTGTAGTGAGACCGGCATGTGTCAAAACGTAGGACCTTGGTCAGAGTAGGCCATGGTGCAGGGACTAGGGCTTCCGGGTACTCTTGCGTGTGAATGTAATCTGTTCCATGTCTTCTTCTTCTGATGTGTGTGTTGCCTGGTGTGTCCTTGTTGTTGTTGGTTGTGAAGGGGCAACACACACCTCAGTGTTAGAAGACATGGAGGCAGACATCCCGGGGGCTGCTCCCTGTCGAGTAATGAAGGGCAGTACTGCAGCAAAGAGGGCCTGCTGGTTTTTCAGAATGGCAGCCACATCACGATGGTAGGCAGCCAGGTCGGCCCTGAGGGGTTCTATGTTGCATTCGTGCACACGTTGACTGGCTTGCAGTTGGAGTTGTTGTGTCAACTGGATGACAGCTGTGCATATTTCCTTCTGTGTTTTTAGAAGTTCCTCCAAGAGCGATGTTCGTGCTTGCATTGCAGCTGCCTGATCTGCAGTTGACAACATGCACGAACGCACCCCCTCAAGGCTGGCTGCCATAGTTTGCATCCCCACCCGCACCTCCTTGGCCAGCTCCCGCTGGACCCCAACGACTGTTCTTTCAAAGCTGGTGCCAGTGTCGTCAGAGTCCTCAGCTGTGTTGGAGCTGGCAGGTCTTACAATTGGGGTGGCGGGTGGTTCTCCTGTGGTGGCTGCTTCTTCTCTGCTCCTCCTTGTGACTGAAGGTGGGGTTTGGAGGCTTTCAAGGACCATTTAAATGGTCTCTTGTGGGAGGTTGATGGTCTCGTCATCCATGTCATCAGGGAACTCATGGACAGGCAGATCGGCAGGAGATCCGTGTTCCTCTGCAATGAAACAGGGTACAATTAGTGTGTCTGTGTTGTGACAATTTTGCACTAAGATACAAGCCTTTGGATGCCTTAACTTTGTACTCTGTGTTTGTCTTGGTATCTGCTGTCCGTCATAGGGCATTGTTGTAGGCCTATGGCCCACCTGTGTGTCACATGTATGATATGGAGCTATCAGACATGTCTGCCAGGTCACCTCTAGGTGTTGCTTTGTAATAATTTAGGAATAGGCTTTTTTTTGTCCTACTCCTCCCTCGGTGTTTAACTATTGTTATGGAGGGACATTTTGTTGGGTGGGCTCTCATTATCCTACATGTGATTCTTGGCTTTCTAAGCAGCAGGATAGCTAATGGTGTGGGGGACTAAGTCTGACCCACTTGTAAATAACTCTGTCACCCAGAGATTTCATTTTGCTCAGACTAACTAGCAGTGCCTCTGGTCTCCCACATCAAAGGAATGTTTAGACATCCGAGCGCATGACATCTTTGGAACTTCTCAGGGAAGTCGTGGTCACTCAGATCCTACACAATTATATCTTTTCCGGTATGTTCCCATACACAAATGACAAAGACAGTATTTGTTTAATATGAAGTTTCATTGTACAACTGACTTGTAGAAATTTAGGTGTGAGCCCCAATAACCCAAACAATACACACTCTTAGAATTGAAATAGTCCGCAGGAGAGTAATACATTAGTACACAGCTATCATGGTGCCTAACAGTTTCTACTCTCCCTCTGCTTGTCCTATGTATAGCACAGCATGTTAAGTTTGGAGCTTGCCTGTCTGAATCACAGGGGAGACATCATCCCTCATATCAGAGGAATGGGCTGTGATCTGGTTGTGCATCAGCAGCAAGGCAGGCATCATCTAGTTGTGATTTTCTGTTTGGAAACTCCCTCTTGCGTGTCTTGGGACAAGGAAGTTATTTTAAAAGTCATATGTCATGGTGATGACAAAGTTTCCCTACGCAGGAATGCCAAACCTTAACCCCTACCACATCTATCAGCAACGTACCAGACTGTATCCTTGACTGGGGCACAGAGTGAATATGTTCTGGCAAACTCCAGTGCAGAAGTAGGCAAAACAGTGTGATTTGACTAATTGACCACACCTTAAGACTGGCTATTTGCTACATTAACTGATAGGAAGGGCAATGAGAATCATTTAGTGCAAAGTGCTCGGAGGCTCTTAGATGTGAGCAAATGAGTATAAGTACATTCAGGGTAAGATGCACAAAGGCCTAAAGCCTGAAGCTAATGCGCAATGTATACGTTTCACTTGCCACAATACACTTTGACTGTCTGTGGGTGTTGTGACTGCCCTGCCAGCACACTTGCCTCTCAGGCCCTGCCCCATACACTTTTTATTCACATTGCATGAACTGTACATGTTACGTGGCATTACCTATGCATGTCAATGTTAGGATGTGGGATGGATGTAAACATTGCTGATGTTTGAAGATGATGTTGGGTCATGTGTGTCTTACTGGATTGGTCTGTTTATCGTATGAATGTCCTATTTGTTTGTCAGACTCTGCAGGTGTGTTTCAGTGACCAGTTGCCTGTGTCCCCTCCTCAATGTTGTTGTCTGAGCAGTATGACATTAGTGATGTAGCCTTGTTAGCCAGGCACGTGAGGGACCCTGACGTATGCAGCATGTGTGTGTCGTTAGTGCTGTGTGGCCCCTTTTGCTGGTTACTTAGGCTTATGTATGTGTCAGGTATGGACATTCGGCATTTGAGTGTACTGGTACCTTTGTCTTATTTCTAGGAGTAGTTGCGGATGTCATCCTCACCCCCTAATTTAGGTATGTATGTTCCAGGGGGGGGTTCCTACCATTTGGTACTATAGCTGCACAGAGATGAGAGGTGTTATTGTCAACTGTTGTTGCAGTTACATTGCAGTTGTTGTTTTTCCTACTGCATTACAGATAGGGACCTAGTTGATGTAGAATAGATTTTGCAATACAAGTGCCTGGATGTGGATTTGAGGTAGTGGCCTTCCCACCTGTCACTGCTTTCCCTTGGTTCTCTTGTTGTAATTACAGGATGTCCCCATGGGACTGTTGTTGTTGCTGTATTTTGTCGTGCCCCAGCTTCGGTCAGTACTGGGCATGCCCCCCTGCCGTGCCCCTTTACCCATGCCACTTCATATATGTGCTAACTTACATGCATTGTGTAGTAGGTATCCCCCCCGCTTACAGTCCCCATTATTGCATTTTAATTCCCCATGCGACTTACCCTGCATGTGTGTTGTGTCGTGGTAGTCTGCGCTGTCCAGTCCTTGTGTCCAGTCCAGTCCTTGAATCCCTGTGACGATCTCCTCCGGGATGGCGGCTGCGACCATCTCCTCCATGTGGTCCAGGGCCTCCTGTTGTGCTGGACTCCCCCCTCCAGTCTGCATTGCTGCCTTCCTGTTCCTGGCCATTTTCTCTTTTGTCCTACGTTTGCAGTCATGCCAGCGTTTCTTACACTCAGTGACTGTGCGGCGTTCTTCAGCCACACTGTTGATCTTGTCCACTATTTGTTTCCAGATGGCCTCTCTCCTACTGAGTGGCAATTTTGAGGAGATGAAAAGTTGGTGCTGGTGTTCCGTCACCTCTTTCACCAGGATTTCCTGCTCCTCTTCACTGAAGCGACACTTTCTTTTTTTTTTTTAAATGTCCTGGTTCCTGTATGGATCCTCCTGGCTGGTTCCTGGTCTGCTCTCATCCTCCTGGGGTCTGTTGGGGCATCTGGGATCCATTTTGGCTCTCCTTTGCTGAAAGGGCAGTTTTCGCGCAAAAATTTAACGCAATAGCGTGAAAAAAACCAGCGTTTTCACAATTGCGCTGTCGTAAATCGACCCACAGTGATGTGCGTCGCATTTACGTTGGTTTCCTTTACGACAGACCGACGCTGTGTGCGTCACGAAATAATGACTCCCACCTGTTGGTTGCGCCGCCGTACATCAAAGTATAAATTTGACGCCCGCATGGCGCTTCAAAATGGCGTTAGACGGTGCAAATTTTTTTGACGCAAAACTGCGTTGGCGCAGTTTTGCGTCAAAAAGTATAAATATGGGCCTCAATTTCCAAAGGCGAAAGGGTTCATTAAATTAAAGAAGATTTGTAGCTCATTTTTGAACTTATTTCTATTGAACTGATGTGTCCTTATGAAGAGTGGCCGTCAAATAGACAATGGTAAATAGCAATTATCATATCTGTTTACATGAAAATTATTATTTAAATGGACATAAAGATATCTTGATCTTTTGAGGTACAGCTCAATCATGATACTGATTTGATGGAATGGAATAACATTTTGCTGTTTATCACTAGTGACTATTTTTATATAGTACCCTAACATACTCTCTGTGTTGGCCATGGTTACACCACCACTCAGTGATGTACTATATTTAAGGGGATCACTGTGTTGTGTTTATGTTTGCAACTAATAAAGACATAGGAACAAAATATTCGTATTGCGAGCAATCATGTCCTTCTACCCTTCTTTTAATATTGGATTTACTAATGTGGATTCAAACAGCAACATATTTTTATACATAAGAAACACATTTTCACACATGAATAAAGTCACATCACCATTGTTAGAGTCCCCCTTCAAGAACTCTCCATTAAACTTAGCATGTAGGCACATGGTTAGGCAGCAAACACTACAATGTTCCCCGGAGAATGACTCCAATGAAACACACATGGCCAGGGGTATGAACGCATTCCTGAAAACACCACAAAGTTAGATATCAAATATAGTTGGGCAGCCAATCAGGACAAAGAACATACAGGGGCCTAATTATGAAAAGTGGTGCTGCACCTAGTGCAGAACCACTTTTCTTGTGCCCCTTAGCACCCCTCTAACACCACCATGGGTTTGCCATATTTATGATACAGTGCACCATGGCAGTAGTTAGGGTGACTAGCATCATAATTTGTGATGCTAGTCCAGCGCTTTGCAGGACTAGCATCAAAATGATGACGCTAATCCTGCAAAGTACCCAGAGGCCCATTGTAATTAACGGGAGCCTCTTTTTAATGCCTGGACTTAGCAGGAGTTAAAAATTGCAGATAAAAATGGTGCAAAGGAATCTCATAGATTCCTATGTGCCATTTTTATGGCCCCCAATGCCATAACGCCTTCCTTGCATACATTATGCCTGGAGCAGTATGATGTGGCACAAGGCTCTACAAAGTAATTTAATTTCCACCTTAATGCCACATTTGTGTTGAAATAAATGCCACAAATGTGGCGCAAAGTGGCTCTAAGGGCTCATAAATGTGCCCCACAGTGACCATGTGCCACACAGGCCAAAAATCTGGATTCATACTACTGGCCCACATTGTGTCCACGCCAAGTCGAGGTCCACCTGCGTCCACTATCTGAAAGTGTATTTATGACTCCTTGACAACTCTTCACATTTTTTACCAAGAAATGAACGTCTTTTATCATTTTATTGCACTCAGAGAAATGTATCAACACGTCCTTCAGTCCGATGTACAACAACAGACTGTCCTCAGACCCTGGTTCTGTAATTGCTCTTCAGGCTGTGATGTTCAATTAAACAAACTGTTCCTGTTGTACCAGATGTCTCATGTCTTATGTTTTTAAGGCAAATTCTCTTCATGCTAAATCCATATATCCTTCTTGTAATTGAAATGGCTGTCTGACTAGTTTTAAAACACAAAATACCATCACAAACAGGGAGCAAATCAAAACTGTTTAAGTTAAATGTCCTAGTTGATGTGAGAAGCACTGAGTGGGTATCGCTGTATGTCACAAGAAATAACAGACAGAGCAAACTACTCCATATTGTCTCCTTTATTATTTAGACTGGACATTAGTGACCTTTGTTAATGATAGGATAGCTGGGATGCTTGTTAGGATTGGAATGATTTCCGATAATATGTATAACAGCATTAAAAATGTTGAAAAGTTTTAAAAAGGGAAATGATGCAGGCCTAATTATTGGGTATAAAGAAATGAATGCAAACGGTCAAAGGTTTTATTATATTGAAACAACAATTGAAGCAAAAATCAGATAAACAGAAAACTGGAGAAAATAATTGCTATAATTTCAGCAGAATTGTTGAAATGGAAATGTCCCCTGCATGGTGAGTGGACAACTTCACTGCCATGAATGCTCAACTGCTTGTATCTGATATCCTGATTTTTTTTATTTTGGACTTAGCCTCACACTAACCTAGTGTGTGTGCAGAAGCCAATGCCTGTTCCTTGACATGAGTGAAATCATGAGCCTGCCCTGTGACTCTGGAGTGTGCCCTCATTGGACTGACAGTGGACTATTGTCTGTGTCATGAGATTTTCACATGGAATGGTGGTGCCGTTATACCATGTTTTGTGAATATATAATTGTGCCCAGACATTTTATCTGAGTAACTGGAGTGGATACCTACTGGCCCGACCATGTGGACTTCCGCTATTATGTGCTAAGCTGGATATTAGCTTTAGCATCCCAAGGTTACATTGTGCAAGTTAGAATGTGCAGCATGCACTGTAAATGCATTGTGTGCATGAGTGAACTTGCATAATAAAAGCATTTGGGAGCAATATCGGATACCACAATCCTTGCCTTGTGCACAAGATAGAGGTGAGGTTGTTTTCTCAGACAGCAGAAGGGTATTTATGACATTCCTAAAGCTGGTGCGATTCAAAATAGACTCTGGAGTGGGAAAATAGAAGACACAGCTCCTTAGAAATTCAATTAGACAATTTCTGATTAGCCTTTCTGTAGAACTACCATTTGGTGGATAATGAGGTTAAAGGGTGGGACAGCAGTTTATGTTGTTCAAGGTAAATGGGGCCTTTTCGGTGAGGCCAGCCTTTTGTCTTTCCTCAGATCACACCTTAGTGGGGCTGATGACAGAAAGCTCTTTGTACCTCTCTTGTAGATACTCCTTGCTGAGGGAGTGCCACTGTGCACAAAGGTTGTGTATGGACAGCAGCCTGAAGAGGAAACTTGAAAGAAGAACCATATCACTGCCATTACCTCATTTTTTTAATGCATCAGCAGTGCATTCTCTGCTCCATATTCACCTATATTTATAAAATGATGTGTTAGGCCCAATGAATCAGTTTTTTACATGGCCTGTACCAAAAAAATACCTGCACTGGAACTGGCTGAGCCACGCAGTTTATAATGTATGCAGAGTAGGTGTTTCCAAATAAAACCCACTTAGAACTGACGAGGTGATATTTACAAGTATTTCAATGTGTGATGTATCTATGAGATGCATGGCATTAAGCCTGAAATGCATCAATATTCTTATGTTTCCATAGCCCAGGCATAGGAACTGATGCATTGCTTTTGTAACAGGAATTTGACCATTAGCTTTCACTTTACATACTGACATATTTCTGTATTTCACATCCCCTCTATTAAAAGTGGGTCTCCAATTGTGACAATCATGTTGTAGGGCCAGACTGGGACCATGACACTTATCATATAATTGTCCGCAACTGCAAGGCTATGTGACTTTGTGTACTCTCTGTAAAGGGCAGCCCAGGATTGTCACTTCACCATGGAGGAATTGGTACCCATGTCCAGGCCAGCATACTCCAAAGGTCACGGGAAAGTATACACATAACATAGGTAATACATGTATTGCCACTTACAATGACAACATATACTTGCATTCACTCACATTACACTGTCACTCACTGTTGGAGGTTGGTCATTAGTTGTGTGGCCTACACAAGTAATCACCATTCAAAAGCATTTGATAACTTCCTGGGGGGAGGCTGCGCTCCTCCGGCAACTCCCTGCACTTGTTAATGATTTTGATGGTGATCCCACTCTCCTGGGGGGGACCACCTTGTCAAACATGTGATTTTTGCACATGAATTGGGCCAAGCCTCACAGGGCATTATGGGGCGCACCCTCTGAAGTGTGCATATCAAATGAGCGGATCCCCTCTTCTCTGGAGAGAGCCACTGTGCCAGTTTCCTTTATGGTTTTTATTGGGGAGTGTCTGGTCCCACCCGGACACCTGTCAACATGTTGGAGAGCAGTTCAGGGAGCCCATCTCCGGCTGTTCCCGCCGGCTCTCCACCTGATGTGTATGGTGCTGCAGCCGGGCAGGCAACAGTGGAGAGTGTGGTTGCACTCCCCCCACCTTCCATGCATCACTGGGGCCCAGAGATAAGGATCCTGGACCTCCACTCCACTTTCATGGGAGCGTGATGGTGCTCCCTGATTGCTTCTTCAGCCGCCGGTCCCGCCATCAGCTGGCAGCCATGTTCACGGGAGACCAATAGTGCTACTCGTCTTTTCTTCTTTATGGGGTCCCAGGATGGGGTTCTGGGCCCCTCTCACCATCCTCACAGGGAGCCCAACAGCATTCCCAAATTTAACTTCTTTGTGGGTCCCTGTCGTGGGGTCTGGGGCCTCTCAGCATTTTAACGTGGATGCGATGGGGAATCCTGACTTGGCTTTTCCCACCAGGGCCCAGGCATAAGTTCCTGGGCCTCTCACCCTCACTTTCGGGGAAGTGCAATAGTGCTCCATCCATGCAGCCTGTTTGCGGGGGATGCGTGTAAGAGTGTACAACGTGCTATTCCACCATTTTAAAATTGTTTACATAATTCCCACACAATAAGCTACTAGTGTCAGTCAGAACTGATGCAATGCCTCTGATGTTTGATTCATTGCTGATGCTGAGTCAATTTGCTTATGCCAACTTCAGAGGCTGTTGCTTTGTGGCAAAGTGCCTACTGACGCATCAGAATTTCTGACGCATTCTTGGGTTTTTAAGCCACAGTGCTTTGTATTGTAAATACCATGCATCCATGGCGTCGTAACCTCTATTGATGCAGTGCAAGAAACTTTGACACGTCATTGCTGCAATGCAGCATTGTGCCAATCCTTGTAAATGAGGCCGCAAATCTTTTCTGAAAGGGCAGAGAGTGGATCGACATTTCCTGTCTGCTTTACCTCTTTAAAAGCAGAGCGACTGACCACTTGTGATTCCAGTTACAAAATTGCCATGGCTAAGGAAGGGATTGAACTAAAAAACAGCTGTGCTGACTCCAGTGTTTAGAGGCAGCATGCACTTTATTTCCAAAATGGTTTATATTTATCTCTTGATTGGAACATGGAAGAGACAAGAGTGTGAAAGTCATAGGAAGGGACTGGTTTTTGGTGTAGCCCATGCACCAAATGCTGTATGAGAGGATGTTTGCATTGTGAAAACCTGTAACCTGTAGGTAGGATTTTAGAAATGTGTTAACCCGAGGTCAAATACAAAAGACATAGATTAGAAGTTCTGAATACCCTGCACAAAATATATAAGCACAGATTTTGAATAGGCAAATTTGTATTTCAGTGATCAATACAGTCAGAAGGGATTTACTATTGTGGACATTACTTTCAACATTGACCATATGGTTTTAAAAAAAACTATTTTTCCTTTAACGTTATTGCAAGATTCAGTGGCCAAGTATTTATATTGTTTGACACTCTCTTGTTTGTGACAAACCACATAGGCTTGTTTTTATAGTGCTGAAGATTGCTCTGATCAGATCTCCAGTTAGGAAGATTAGGGCGATCCAATTTGCATTGCATATGTTCTTAAATGCATAGATCATTTTTACCTGTGTTCGTAAATTGAAGTACATTTTTTAAAACTAAAAGGACTAAATAGACGTTAGGTGCCTGAGTGTCGTCAATGTGCCTCACTGAGTTCTGTGTGTCCAGCTATGCAAATATACTTTGTCATTTTGTGGCCTGCTATACGCGGGGTCATATGCTAGATGGGTGTGCTCGGTTTGGTTCCAATAATGGGATGGCTCTTGAACATTAGAGGTAAAATACACCTATTGTAACAGTTGGGGCCATGTAATCCCCTTAATTGCCATGAGTATATGGACAAGTTTCTCACAAGCATATTCTTGAATAAGATACCAGTGAAAATTGTCAATCCAGTCCTCATTCAGGAATATGCTATATTTGAATTATAGCTCTCAGAGTAGATTCAGATTTCTTTATGATAGGACAGAGTCCATTTTCCTGTCAGACAGGACACATGTTAATTACCTCAGTAAGGATGCTTTTCGATCCATTAGTATGGGACTCAAAGGGGCGTGGCCAACATGGCGGCCAGAGCGGTCGCATAAAACACATCTCCGCTCTCGGCCCGAATAAAAATCCTCCACAAGACGCCTCCGTTTCCTAAAAAACGGTAGGCGCTGTATGTGCGACCATCGGAACCCCTCCGGCGGCTCTGAACATACCCCGGATGCTCCTGCAGGGCGGTGCCGTGACTGCGGGGACAGGCGCGGAGGCCAAACGCTGGGAGGAGCAGCGAGACCACGCGAGTAGCTGGACTCTACGGCCCCTGCGCTCCGGTCAGAGGAGGAGTCGAAACAAAATCAGAGCCCGCGAATGGACCGGAGGGCCTGGCGAGGCGGCGAGGATTTAAGAGACAGGTGAGAGCCCCCGGGGATGATGAGAAGAGACCTCGGAGGCCTCCCGGCTAGGCCATGACGGCCTAAAATAGTGAGCCCGTCCCCGGACAGTTAATATACACGTGGGCTGGCCAAGCAAAGGCATTAATTGGCGGCATATACTTACCGGCGTCTCCGTGGGCGGCGTATCCGACCCGTGGTTGGTGGCGACGGCGTGGCATGGGCGTGGAAGCAGACGGGAGGGGCCTGAGCGGTCCCGCACAAGCGGAGAAAGGCACAAGGCTGCACGCCAAATACCCAGCGCTCGTAAAAACCCTTCACACCACGAACCATAACTGCGAGCCCTATCGGCAGCATTGATCGGTCCGCAGTCCCCCCAAAATATATCAGACTACACACAGGTGCCCAGAAGACGCAATACTTGTCCCACAACAACGCGCTGTATGTAAGGGCACCACATAGCGCACCGAGGCTGTCCACATCGGGCTACGCACCAAATATCCAACGCTTGCAAATAACCTACACTCCGCAGAGTACAACTGCGAGCCCTTTCGGCGGCATTGACCAGGCCGCAGGGCCCCCCAACGTATATCAGACACCACACAAGCACCCAGAAGACACAATAACTGTCTCATAGCAACGTGCTGTCGATAAGGGCACCATATAGTGCATTGTGGCTGTCCACATCAAGTAGCTCTCAACAACTACCGCTCGCTACAAAATAAAGGCACATTGTATGCGCAATACCTAACCGCATCAATCAATTCTGCGAAGGTTAGGCCAAACCACCATTGCTGGAGTTATCCTGAACGCAACGGAGCCAGAAAACACTGACGAACTTGACTAATACTGCTCTCAGACTGACCTGCAAATGCCGCGCCAGCCTACCCGCAACAAATCAAACCACACCCGCATCATTAATGGGCAAACCAAAGACACGCGAGCACCACCAGGCAACATGGAGCCAAACGAGCCGACTCCACCGCCAGAGCCCTCGTTCACACACCAGGCACTCCAGAAGCTTGAGGCAACCTTACAGTCGCACACCACGCAATTCGAGAAAACACTGCAAGCCATCCTGGATACCAAATCCACATTAGAAGCAAAAATAGGAACGATCACGGAAGATGTTAACCTTCTACGCACGGACCAACAAGCATTGGCGATAAGAGTAACAATGCTTGAAGAAGATACGGCACGGTTAACACCATCGATAAAGGACCTTCAACTACAACTATTAACAGTAACAACGGAAGTCGAAGCTCTGAAGCGTAGGGCCGAAGACGCCGAGGGCAGATCACGCCGAAATAATGTCCGATTCGTGGGACTTCCAGAACGGGCTGAACGACCAAGTGCAGAACTATTTGTTGAGCAATGGCTAACGAACACAATACTAAAAAATAATATCCCGAAATTATTTTCAGTGGAACGAGCACATAGAGTGCAAGGAAGACCCCCCCCCCCCCTCTCCAGGGGCCCAGCCCCTTCCGCTTACAGCAAGACTCCTTAACTTCCGTGACAGAAACCTTATCCTGCAACTGTTCCGAAAATCAGGCCTGGTAAGCTTCGAAAATGCAGAGATCACGGCCTATCCAGACTTCACTGCGGAAGTACAAAAGAAACGCAATTCCTTTTTAAGGTCAAAGAAAGACTGCGCGAACATAACATTAAATATGCTCTTCTGTTTCCTACAAAATTGCGCATTCAAAACGACACTCGCACTCTCTTCTTCACTACTCCTGAGGACGCCTGGACCTGGTTGCACGCTAAAGGCCTAGCCGACCAAACAAACCTGAGCAACCCAGCGGAAAAATGGTCATCACCCAAATCTAGACGCAAACCTCAAAGAAAACAGGACATTAAACCTTCACCTGAGCAGTCCCAAGCAGAACGCTCTTCATTACTACAGGCCACAACACGCTTCATCAACACGTCTCCAGCATCCCAGTCCACCCAAAACAAAGCAAAACTAGAACTCAAAACACAATATGACTCCACAGACTCCAACTGCGGCCCTAATCTAACCCCGCGTACAGCAGATGACATTTGCTAAACAAGCAGGCCCAGAATAACTTTGCAGCCAAGAACAAACTTCCTCCCAGAGTAAAAAGCCCACCCAGTCTGATGACTAGCAAGAAGGCAGAGTATTGCCAAACCTGGCAATCAGCCAGGATCCCGGGCCTGCAGCCGCCGGAAGTCCCCGAAAGGACACACCAGCACTAGGAGTAGAGCGGGCCGAGAAGCTTGCCGACTTGGATACATTTACCCACAGCGTCCCCTACTCCATATGGACCGGTTCTTTAAGAAGGCAGACATAGGCTCTTTTCCAGCCGTGTTGTATGCACAGTTACGGTTACACATAGTTATTGTTTTAAATGTTACTAGATGTGATTCACTCAAGGCACATATCGTAGCCCACGATCGTATTAATAGGCGTCGTAAACAACCCCACAACACAAATGTCGTACTCATTACCACAGTTGGAAATACTCTAACCATAAAACACAATTGGGAATGCCGGGAGGAGCACAACACACAGACAATATACCCCCCCAAGCTTAACGAAACAACACACATACCATGGCACCCCAACATAACCTAAACAATCCACAATATAGCATAATTACATGGAACATCAGGGGCATGGTAGCTATACGTAAACGGCAACAAATTCATGCATATCTTAAGCGACACCAGATACACATAGCCATGCTGCAAGAGACTCATCTCAATAAGGCCTTTCTAGAAAACCTACACGCAAAATGGTGGGGTCAATTATATGGTACCATCTTCTTGTCCTTCGCTCGCGGGGTGGCGATATGGATTGCACCAGGGCTCCCGTTTGTAATGTCCCGCACGCAGATTGATCCAAATGGAAGGTACGTGATACTGGAGGGGGAACTAGATGGTCACCCCTTAGCACTAATTGCCCTATACACCCCGAATACAGGCCAACGCGAATTTCTATGGACACTTAACAACAGCAAGCTTAGAGATCCATCTGAGCCTAGTATATGGGGTGGAGACTTTAACTCGGTACTAGACATAAATATGGACCGATCAATCCCTCCACTGATCACTGCCCCAGCTAGACGCACAACTGCCGACCTAGTAGAGTGTGCTACAAACAACGGCCTGAAAGAAGTATGGAGGACGGGACATCCCACACACCGCGAATACTCTTATTATTCATCAGTGCAAAAAATACACACAAGAATAGACATGCTATTCGCGACACCCACCATAATTCACAAAATAAATAAATGAGAATATCTAGCTCGCACTATCTCGGACCACAATCCACTACACGCCACAATAACATGGGGACGCACACATGCCCATATTCCAACTTGGCACCTACAATCAGAAGCCCTCACAGACCCCCCCTTCCAAGCACAGTTATCCAAATGCTTATTAAATTATTTTACGTCAAACAAAGACACCGCCTCAATACGCGCTATTGAATGGGATGCTGATAAAGCTGTGACCCTTGGCCACTGTTTAGCGGCCACAGTGGGAGGCAGAAAAGTGCTCACTAAAGAACTACAGGAATTAGAAATTAAAATGCGCAAAGCGGAAGTTGAGGTCTTAACAAATCCATCCTCACTACACATGCTGAGTGATCTCAGAGCAAACCACAAGGAAACAGACACCAGACTATGCAAACATGATTATAGACACCTACAGGCGAGACAACACGCAGAGGGCGAGAGATCCGTAAAATTAGTAGCTTGGCTGGTCCGTCAACCAATGCAGGCAGCTCCTATAGGCGCGATTAAACTTCACACAGGCCTTGTTGTCAATACCCAAGTTGAAATTAACACAGCCTTCCATACGTATTATTGTACTTTATACAAAACCTCAAATCCTCCTCCTAAACAACAGCTATCTGCAGAGGAATACTATAAATCATATCCTAATCATCTATTACAACCCCTCCTTGAGGTGTTCAATGAAGCCCACTGTAGAAAGCAACTCACAGATTCCATGCGTGAAGCACTAATAGTCGTGCTCCCAAAACAAGGCCGTGACCCCTTAGATGTCAGGTCATACAGACCCCTCTCGCTTATTAACTCTGACTGTAAACTCCTGGGAAGATCCTAGCAAACAGACTACTCCCTTACCTACCAGAACTAATACACCCAGATCAATCTGGGTTCATACCAGGTAGAAACACCTTCTTAAATATTAGAAGACTAATCCGTTTAATGCATGGCACCATCGGGGTGGAAGCAGTAGCCATGTCCCTGGACATAGAAAAAGCTTTTGACACACTCAGCTGGGAGTATCTCTACTGAACATTAGAAGCATTTGGGTTCCAACGCAGCTTCATAAATTGGATTAAGACGTTATATCACAAGCCCATAGCACGGGTCAAAACAGGTCAAGTTATATCCAAAGAACTCCCAATAGGCAGAGGCTCCCGGCAAGGCTGCCCGCTATCTCCCCTACTATTTGCTATTGCAATGAAACCACTGGCAATCAGACTCCGCAAAGACGCTCACAAATGGGGCATACCAGAAGCCGACCAATATTACATTGTGTCACTATACGCCGACGATGCCATAATCTACCTACGCCAGCACCCAACATCTATCACAGAAATAATGCTAATACTAGATAGCTTTGCACGGTTTTCTGGATTACATATAAATTGGTCCAAATCATGTATTTTTCTCCTAGTCCCCATACTAAATGAACAACACAGCAGTCTACCCCAATATCAGTTACCCTGGGCTACCTCAACCTTTAAGTATTTAGGCGTACAGATTTACCACTCTATGACAGACCTAAAGGATGGCAATCTAGACCGTCTGCTCAGATCCACCCGGAGCTCCCTGTCATTCTGGACATCGCTCCCACTATCCCTCATGGGCTGTACCGCAATAGGTAAAATGCTAATTCTACCGTGTTTTTTGTGCTATTTCACAGCCCTCCCGCTGTCATTACCACGTACATTCTTCCATAAACTGCATTCCCTCCTAACTGAATTGCTATGGGGCAGAGATAGACGTAGGGTATCGCTAGCTATTACACAACACCCACAAGCGGAAGGTGGTTTGGGTATGCCAAACCTGGAATTATACTATGCAGCGGCCCAACTGCAATGGATAGCTTCATGGATCAACAACTCAACATCCCCAGAAAGCATAGCAATGAATGAATACACAACATCGCAAAGAATATTAACAACATTATTAGCGGGCTCCCCATTCCCATCTAATAGATCCCCAATATTGGAAGCTGCTAAATGTTGCAGGAAAAGATATGTCTTGGGCAAGTCCAACCATCCCCCATATTCACCAACAATACCCTTATATCAGATTCCGAAAATACAGAACCTAACACTTCACCATGATATACGGGAAACTACAACTTTAAATGTAGGTGACCTATACTCTGATTCCCATATGAAAACTTTCACAGAACAGGTGTCGTCGGGAGTAATGCACACTGGAGCTTTTCTAATGTATGGGGCCATCACCAAACTGATACGTAACCTATGGGGCAACAGCAATAATGAGCCCAACGAATCCGGATTGCTCACAACACTCCTGACAATAGGCAACACTAAGGGCACTATCTCAATGATATACAAAGCTCTAACAACAAATACCCGCGTAGATTTATCCCCAGCTAAATCTCGCTGGGATGCCGCCCTAGCTGCTCCAATTTCCCAAAAAACATGGGAAATCATTCTTGCCACGGTTAAAACGGTATCACGAAACACCAGATTGAGATACACTCAGTTTAACTATATCCATCAGACGTACTTATCCCCTGCACGCATCAACAGAATCTATCCTAATGCCAAATCGGAATGTCCCAGATGTGCCACACCTACTGCCAATTTCTACCACATGGTCTGGGAATGCTCCTCAATAAATGCAAGCTGGCAGAGAATTACAGAAACTACCTCAGAAGTCGCTGATCATGCACTCACCCCCTCCCCAGAATCGTGTCTCCTAGGAATTCGTCACCGCTCCAAAGGTGACAAACACCAACACAAATTCATAGACTTGGCACTTGTAGTGTACACACGCTTGATTGCTATACACTGGAAGGTGCCCCAAACTCCCCCTTATATAGCCTGGCTGCGCGACCTACACAACCGTACACAAGCAGAAGCCCACACACTCAAACAATTACAACAGACGGGCCAGCCACAAGAAGGAGTCGAAATATGGGACAGCTTCGTAGTTAAAATAGAAACTAGAGATGATATGTTCCCCCATGACTCCCTACATTCCCTTCACCAAAAGCGCTGACACTAGAACATCCAATTAGTACTTAACCTAAGGAACTATCAAGATTCCCTAAGACAGATTGGCCATAAACCCCTCCAAACCAACATGCATATGCCAGGCCCACCCAAAAACATGCACCCTTGCTTAAAGTCTATACCCACATTAGTTGTGCTCCCCCACCCCCCCCATGCACCCCAACGACAATTCCAAGGTTCAAAATGCCATTTAGCACACATGCTTAAAAAAAAAATACAATCAGAGTGATCACAGTTATATAATGTATAGTTTTTCTCTTTATTGTCTCTTATCTGTTCTCTCTTTCTATTCCATGCATATCATTAAAAGCTTCTTGTTGTCTACGAAGCTATACGAGCTAAGAAGCCGCATACTCCATTGAAACAATTGTAATGCATTGTCAGTTTCTATATCTTGCTTAATAAACAGATTAAAAAAAAAAAGTATGGGACTCAAACTATATGTCCACTAATAGCATGGCTATTTATTGTCATCTCGCAACGTATACAGGAGGCCTTATTTTAAGCATTGTAAGAGGCCTCCCTCATCTTATTTTATTTCCTGATTGCTGTTGTGAAAGCAACAATGTAGTCCTCCATAAAAATGCTCCAAGTCAGCTGTGCCTTCTTGCAGAACTATATCATAGATCTTTTGAAAAGTTATTCAGTTTTATCGCCACACTTAAGGCCCAAGTCTGCTGTACTCCCATTGTGGCAGTATGATGTGTTTTACTGGCCTACACCCATCTTCTCATTAGTAAACTGAGGGGCATATTTCCAAGGAACTTGCACCACTGCTGCATCATTGTTTTATGCAACGGCGGTGCATTACGTGCTCCATGTTTAGAAAGCGACGCCTTAGGCCCACTGTGTCACTTTCCACTGATTTTTCCTAGGCATTAACCGGCTGCATCACGTAACATCAAACATATGCAAGATAGGAGTTCCCCCATAAAACGCAAGGCAGACCTGACACATTGACATTTACAAGTCCCTGGGAAAGTGAAGCATCGTTAGCAAGTGGTGTGCATAGTGAAAATATGTCAAAACCCAGGTATAAGAAATTATGCATTGGTACTGGGATATAAATATAACATACCCAAAGCACTTTTGCAAGCTCAACAACATCATGGGTTGCTCATACTGCAGCTAGGAGCAGCAAGAAGATCATTACCACCATGGAGGCAGCACAGGAGTCGGGAGCGGATATACTGCCGAAGGACTCCCACCATTAATCTCAGGGTGGAGGAGGTCATCAACTAGTACAGGGAGGAAGAGAGTACATCATACAGCTCCTAAACTCGATTGCACCAAGGCTGCAAGCAACATCACTGAGGTGCACCAACATCCCTCCCCAGGTCAAACTGATGGCAGTCCTACACATGCTGGCGTAAGGGTCATTCCAGAGCACCACACCCAAAGTGCCAGAAATATCACAACCATTCTTCTTGACATTCCTACCCTCCATCCTGGATGTGATCATCAGATTGACACCTCAGTACATCATGTTCACAAAGACCCATCAGCCCCAACTGGACAACTAGCAAAGCTTTTATGCCATTGCTGGCTTCCCTCATGTCCTGGTGAAAATTAATTGTACCCATGTGCAACTGTTGCTTCCTGCTGCTACATCCTACCTGTACCACAATAGGAAGTACACATATGCCATCAACATACAGAGAATAGCAGACCATCTGGGTATTTCATCAAGGTGCTGGCAAAGTGTCCTGGGAGTGATCATGATGCCTACATCTTCAGGCACACGATCTTCAACAATTGTTTCCAATATGAGAGTTATGGGAATGGCTGATTTCATTTCTTAAATAGCAAATTTTAAGAAATCGCTATTTAAGAAATGCAAAATGGGATGTATGAAAATTGCGATTCGGTAATAGCGATTTCTTAAAATTCGCAACCACTATTACCGGATCGCCATTAGGGAATGGGACGCCATTCATCCCTATGGGTCTGTAGGCCTTAGGTGCGAATGGTTTTGCATTTCAGAATTTGCGAAATCCTGTTAGGAATTAGCAAATTAGGTAATGCAAACCCCAGGTTAGTGGGGGCCTATCGTTTGATACATCTGGCCCCTGAAATACATCAAATGATAATATATTCATCTTTGTGTGTGGTGAATAAGAAATATGTAGGAGGGATGTGCCTCATATTTAAAGCACACATCATGGCACATGTGCAATGCTACCCTGCAAGTCCCACATGATATGACCTGCTGCAGCACTGTTTGCAAGGAAGGACTTCAATGTCTGATGTATGTTGGTCCACATGTAACTCCCATGGCCAGGAGGCATCTCATGTATCCAGCACCATCTAAACTGATAAATGTCTCTCAGCAATTGCCCTCTCCAGGACATGTGTATCATGGACATTTAGCTTCAGTGATACTAAACACTCTTGCCACCTATGTGTGATGCATTCCATGGCACAGACATACACTATCAGGCCTACAAGGGTACAAGCTGTGCAGGAAGGAAGCCCCTCATGCACAAAGTACATCTCACCCAAAATGCTGTCACACATTCATAATGTCACGATTGTGCCTGTCTTGGTGCTATGAGCCTTATTTTGTACAAGTGCAGTTTGAAAAATAAAAACTGTGCTGTATGGCCTAAAATATGTCCTACACTCCCCATATTTAGCGAGGCAGGGCAGGGCTAATAACTTACTAGTTGCACTGTACAGTTCAACATTCCTATATTTCTGTGTCCCTGTGTCCTGTCAGCATAGCACTGCCATGTGTAGACAATGATGTCACATTGACATGCATCCACCAATCCATCCATGGCAGTAACTACTGAACAACAGTGACTATTACTGTCATCCAAATCTGTGTGAATGATTGAGACCTCATCATCAGCCCCAGGTGACTAACTTAAATTAAGACATGCAGTAGGCCAGAAATGCCAAGGATAGCCCCAATCCAAAACAATATAGAAGTGTGAAAGAAGTGTCTCCTCAATGGCGTACCCACTCTCCATATCAGTAAATAATTAGTGTGTTCATGTTATTAGCAAGAAAAACGTTTTCCAAAGAGTGAGTGTATCACACAGGCCAGTATATGTGTATCCCAAACAAGAAAGTCCATGTATGCCATCCAATGTCAGTGCAAGTCATATACTGCTGGAAATGTGTATTAGTCATACTGTACACATAACAGACATTAACTTGAATGTGGGTCCATCAATCATCATGATCATGATCATTGAATTATTTTAAATTTCCTGTTTTTTCAGCTGACTGAGAATTTGGTACGCATCCATGGGTCATGACCCCATTTGGCCATCCCCAGAGAGAGGCCGAGCACAACTGCAAGAATGCACTTGGCAAGACCAGGGGTATAATGGAGCAGACTTTTGGAGTACTGAAGTCTTGCTTCTGCTGCCTCAATATGTCTGGGGAAGATTGTTACACTCCCCCCCGGTATGCAAAATCGCCCTTGTGTGCTGCATATTACACAACCTATGTGTGCAGACCAATGTACCATGGAATGAGGGCCATGAGCAACATGAAGGCACAGATGAAAATCATGATGAGGACCAAGGCAAAAATATACCCACAATTGCTGGGACCCTGCAAAGAAATAACATTATACACAACTTCTTCATATGGAAATGGCGTTCCTTGTTGGACACTAATTTATTCATTGTTTTGAAAGAGTGTTCAGAAATGGCAATAAATGAATAAACACTACCTTTGTGTGAGCAGTATCATTTCACAGTCACTGAAATCATCAAGAAACTCACATCTCACCTAATAGTTTTCATCTCATCACAAAGGTATATAGATAGGTGTTACAAACACTACAGGACTGCATCAAGTGCAGCACAATAGGTGTGCATGTCAACAACATGTGCCATATGCACGTGCTTTGTGAAGGCTAACATCGAACCAAGCTAGCAATGTGTCACAGTGTGGACAAGTTGTGAGTAAGTATGTTGCTGCAGTGTGTGGATTGTCAGACATCCTACCACAGTCCAAAGGTAGTGTATATGTAAACATTGTGCAATGACTGTGTGTGTATTGCACATCTCACCATTTGTAGAGCCTCATACTTGTGGGGGACAGTATAGCAAACTTATGTTCCAATGACTATGGCCAGAGGCACATATGATGTGCATGACCACACCGTCTAACACATATGGTCACCATAAGTTACATCAATGTTTGCAAACACAGAGAAAGATCAATGTGGTACCTCACACATCACATATAAGTGTGGATTCCTTAACTGTGCTACTGCTGGATTGGCTACCTAGGCCCAATGCTGGCACACTTGCTCCACTAGGCAAGGATGCAACAGTAACTTGTATAAATGTATGTGACAGTGTTGGTGTGTCTCACTCTGATATAAACAATGCTGTCACTCCTATAGCTCCATCTATATGTGTTGATAAAAACAGGAAACAACAAGATAGTAAATACAACAATTGGTTTGAAGCAATGACTATATGCAAGATACTTTCTGCCAAAGTAGCATGCACTGATGCATTACAGGTTGTAGTGGTAGAATATGTCATAAAATACCCAGATGAGCCTCATGGCCTCATAGATATAGAGTAAGGCAAGACAGTGCTGTTTGCTGAATTTGTTTACTCTGCGCTAGGGAGTAATCCAGTGGTCTTGTGGTGGGAATCTCAGGCATACCAACGTATATTTACCCTGCTTCAGAGATACCTAATGATATAAACGTGATGCTGTAGCAAAATCTTATGCCTTCACTGAGCAGGCGTAACATGGCATAATTGATATGTCATTCTTCATTTGAGGAAAACACCTCTTATCATTGTGTATTTTGCAGGAAAGTGTCCCTTTCCCTTTCTTCCCAAAACACAATCCTGTATTCAACACAGACACTCCTGCATCAAGGGTGCCTGTGTTGGCACAAGCAGCAAATACTACGATGACAAAGGTGTGAAGGACAGGAATGCACTGTAGTTCATAGCAATGGTGCTTTCCTGGCACATTCACATTGGTGTAATGCAGCACAGCAAGAAGACTTGTGGCGCAGTACTATGAAAATTACCCATAAACATGGGCTATAGTAAGTCACAGTAGTTTTCCCATTATCATGTAGTGAGGTATGGATAAAATTTGCAATCAACAGATATATGTGCGTAAATTATGAAAGTACACCTCAACTAGCCATTTTCACCCAAGCATGGTGCTAACAGAAAGACAAATCTAATGTTAACATCTCAAGAACACATATGTCATGCAATTTTACAGTGATCCATTGCATATCCCAGCTTCCAAATCATGATTGCAATAGTCACACATAAGTGCACTGTTAAGAAACATATGCAACACATTTCAATTCATCAAGCATCTCAGCTCAGAACTTTACAGGCAAATCACTGGGAGTGTTTTCATGCATTGCACAATACACTACACAGTACAACACACAATTGGTCAATTGCATCAATTTAAACAGACAGATTCACCTAATGCATGATGCATTGCACCCGTCGTGTCATCCGGAAGACAGGCACCTACACCACTGTGTCCAAAAAATAGCACTGTGCATTGACATCTGTTATGCCTAAATCACACATTGCATATTTTGCAAGGGATACATTTGTTAAAAATGTGATGCATCTGCCCAGGAAAAAATGCAATGGCTGTGTCGTTTTGCAAACCTTCAAAGTCTTTGGGGGTCATTCTGACCTCGGCAGTAAAAGTTGCTTACCGCTGGCCAGAAGGCCGCCATAACACCGCCGCAGCCGCGGTAAACCGCCACGGTCATTCTGACCCGCAACTGGCAAACCGCCAAAAACCCGACATCCTCAAAAATCCGCCACACCAAAGGTCAGCGAAAAAATGGCGCTGACCAAACCTCCACCATCACGCCAACAGAAATACGCCCATACCATTCCGACCCACAAATCCACGTGGCGGTCTTTCAAACGCGGTATTCCATTGGCGGTACACACCGCCGCGGTCAAAATACGCACACACATAGAAAACTCAGCCACATTGGTCAGTTCGAAATACACACACCTGATACACATACTAACACCACTCCCACACACCCAACACAATATAAAACACACACCCACATCACCCACAAGCCCCTACGACCCGAAATCATTGACGAAGGCTAGAGAGAGAGCACAGAATAGAGAATCCCACAACACAGAGGCACACAACACCATCACCCACACAGAATCCAAGCACCAAACACCACACACCACCACACGCACCACACTCATCACCACAAACGCCACCCCACACCTCAACCACACCACCCCATGGCACCCCAAAGACACCCCAGGTTCAGTGACGCCGAACTCAGGGTCATGGTGGAGAAAATAGTCCGTGTAGAGCCCCAGCTCTTTGGGGCACAGGTGCAGCACACCACAATTGCCAGGAAGATGGAGCTATGGCAAAGGATAGTGGACAGGGTTAACGTGGTGGGACAGCATCCACGCAATCGGGAGGACATCAGGAAGAGATGGAACGACCTACGGGGAAGGTGCGTTCCATGGTATCAAGGCACAACATTGCGGTGCAGAAGACTGGCGGCGGACCCCCACCTACTCCCCCAGAATTTACCGTGTGGGAGGAGGAAGTCTTGCACATCCTGCATCCTGAGGGCCTCGCAGGAGTAGGCGGAGGAATGGACTCTGGTAAGGCAAGTCTTCAATACTGCTTCCCACCCCCACCTGCATGCCAAATCATACCCCCACCCTCACCCCCTCCCCCATCACACCAACCCCTAGCAAAAGGCTCACCATCACAACCCACCTATCCCAACACCAAGCCCTGCATGCGACCCCAAAGCATAGACACCCATCACAAAGCATGCCCACTGCACACACACATCACCCCCACAAGCCACCCTCACAAAAGCCCCCACAAGGAAATGCCTGCACATGGGTACACGGACACCCACCCATCACACGAAATGCCACACACAGAAGCAATAACCATACCTTTATACCCCTGCAGGACCCGAACGCCACCACACCGCCACGGAGGGTCCAGAGATGTCCATCCCACCCCCAGAAGAGGCCCCCAGCGATGACAGCAGCTCTGTCTCCCTGGAGCCAGACGACCAGCCCGGCCCATCGGGGACCTCTGGACCGTTGGTTCCCCACAGACAGCCACAGGCTACACCAGACCCAACCCCCTTTGGGAACACCAGCACAGCTCCCACCCAGCGGGCCCATGCCTCTGTCTCCAGGGCACGTAAATCAGCGGTGTGTCCACCACTACAGGGCACCCAGGTTGACCCACCACCCCAACAACAACAGGGACCTGGGGGCAGTGGTAGTGGGCACACCGTCCAGGGGACAGAGGCCCAGGAACACAGGGGAACTGGGAGGGCTGCTGTGCGACAGGGTGGGGACAGGCCCGGGGAACCGACTCTCCAAGAGGCCCTCTCCTCCATCATGGGAGCATACCACCGCTCCCAGGAGACGATGACGACGGTACTGGCCCGGTTCCAGGAGATCCAGGAACTGCAGGAGGAACGGTACATGGGGTTCAGGGAGGAACTGAGGAACATCGGTTCCGCAATGGGGACCATCGTCCTGGCCCTTACCCAGATCGTCACCACATTGCGGGACCATGTGGCACCCCAAAGGGCCCCTGTCACTAGCCCAGGCCAGGGACAGCCTACCACCTCCGCCGGCGCTAGTGGACAGGAGGCCCCCACACAACGACAGGCCACCAGAACCCCACCTCCTGCAGAAGAAGAACCACCCCGCAAACGGAACCTGAGAGCTCACAAGAAGACAGAGTAGGATTGCAAGACCCCCGCCAGCCTAAGATACCCCCTGATGTCATCCCACTGTCCCACATTGTCACCCTGTCCAAACTTGAACTGCCCCTGCTCCATCCTTCCACAGGCATATGGACAATGCACCTGTGCGACTGAGAACTGGACTCTGCCATGGACATTACTCCACCCCCACCCATCCCCGCTTCCCAATCATTTACCTATATGTAGCACTTAAAATAAATCACTTATTCCACTTAAATAAACAGGAGTCTGCTTGTATTCTTAACAAATGTATTACACATAACGGTTCAATAATGTCCAGTTACTTTGTGATGACAACATACCAATTTCAATAAGCTTTAGTCGATGGGCAAACAAAGCTGAAGTCAGGCAGTGGGTCATACAGCTCTGAAAAGGGAAGGGAAAGTCACAAATCAGTTAACAGGAACTGGGGGGAAACACAGACAGTGGATACGCATGAGGCCTCAAGTAAATGTAAATTGGGGTGGCTGTTTCTCATCTGTGTGCTACTGAAAGTATTGTTGTATGACTGTATCCCTGTTGTCCGTGTCGTCCCCCTCGTCTTCCTCCTCTTCACTCTCCACAGGCTCAACAGCTGCAACAACACCACCATCTGGACCATCCTCCTGCAGAAAAGGCACCTGGCGTCGCAATGCAAGATTGTGAAGCATACAGCAGGCCACGATGATCTGGCACACCTTCTTTGGTGAGTACATGAGGGATCCCCCTGTCATATGCAGGCACCTAAACCTGGCCTTCAGGACCCCGAAGGTCCTTTCTATGATCCTCCTAGATCGCCCATGGGCCTCATTGTACCGTTCCTCTGCCCTGGTCCGGGGATTCCTCACTGGGGTCAGTAGCCACGACAGGTTGGGGTAACCAGAGTCACCAATTAGCCACACAAGGTGTCTCTGTAGCTGTTCTATCATATAAGGGATGCTGCTATTTCGCATGACATACGCGTCATGCACTGACCCAGGGAACTTGGCATTCACATGGGAGATGTACTGGTCAGCCAAACAGACCACCTGGACATTCATCGAATGATAACTTTTTCTGTTTCGGTACACCTGCTCACTTTCATTGGGGGGAACCAAAGCCACATGGGTCCCATCAATGGCACCAATGATGTTGGGGATATGTCCAAGGGCATAGAAATCACCCTTCACTGTAGCCAATTCGCCCACCTCAGGGAAAATAATGTAGCTCCGCATGTATTTCATCAGGGCAGACAACACTCTGGACAAAACCTTAGAAAACATAGGCTGAGACATCCCAGATGATATGGCCATTGTTGTCTGAAAAGACCCACTTGCCAAAAAATGGAGTACTGACAGAACCTGCACCAGAGGGGGAATCCCTGTGGGTTGGCGGATGGGGGACATCAGGTCTGGCTCCAGCTGGGCACATAGTTCATGTATAGTTGCTCTGTCAAGCCGGTATGTAAGTATGATATGTCGTTCTTCCATTGTCGACAGGTCCACCAGCGGTCGGTACACAGGAGGATTCATCCTTCTCCTCGCAAGTCCCAGCGAACGGTGCCTAGGAAGGACAACATGGAGCACAGAGTCAAGCAACCCACAGGTTCGTTCACACAGCTTGCACAGTACACGAATCGCTATGCATGGAACAGCTTGTATGAGTGGCAATGCAAGGCCTAGGCCTGTGTGACGCAGTAGAAATCATGCCATGTAGGCCCTTGAAATGGCGGCTGCCTGACCTGTGAAGTGTGACAGTGGGATGTGAGGTCACTGCGCTGGCGTGGCATACCGTGGCGGTAGGCGGTCGAAGACCGCGGCGCAAAGCAGCATTGGTTAACATTGAACCCTATGGGTCTCAGGAGCCAATGACGATGTGCGCCGGCGGTCGCGGTACGCACCGCCGTGGGCGTGGCCGCCATTTTCTATCTGATTAATCACTCGAGACCTGATCATCCACAGGAGAGGACCTATACTGCAAGTGCTGCTGTGACCTCGGTCTGGGAGATACAATGGCTGCTGCGACTGGGGAAAGGGCCCCTGCCTTCACCGCCGAAGAATTGGAGAAACTTGTTGATGGGGTCCTCCCCCAGTATGCGCTACTCTACGGTCCTCCAGACCAACAGGTTAGTACACAGGGTGCACGTTGAATGGGCTATGCCTGTGTTGAGTGGGGTGTATGTAAGATGGTGGGGAGGGGAGCGAATGAGGAGTGCAACGCACGAATGATGAGAGCATGTGCCACATGGCAAGGTTGGGGAGGGGGGGGCCACTCACATTGACCAGGCAGAAAACTGATGCGATTTCCTTTACCACCCTGTACATGTCACATAGGTCAGCGCCCATCAGAAGATCGACATTTGTCGTGCCATCGCCAAGGACGTCCGGGCCCTGGGGGTCCACAACAGACGGGGCACCCACTGCCGAAAGAGGTGGGAGGACATCCGCCGCAGGACTAGAAAGACCGCCGAGTCTCTGCTGGGGATGCCCTCCCAATCTAGGAGGGGTGCCAGCCGCCAATTGACCCCCCTGATGTCCCGGATCCTGGCGGTGGCCTACCCCGATTTGGATGGGCGCGTGAGGACATCACAGCAGACACAAGGGGGTGAGTATCAGCACATTCTGCTATCTTTGCGTGCAGTGAAGGTGTCTGGGTGGGGGAGGAGGGCTGTGGCTATTTCCAGGCCAGGGCGCATTCTGTAGGCTAGGCCCCTCCGTTAGACACGGCCCTGTGCCCCCGACCCCCACCTCTGTAGGGTGCCAAGTACAGCTATCCATGGTCCGGCCTCACCCATGTGTGCATTTGTCGTCCATAGACCCGTAGGCCTAGTCACAATAACTGAGTAGTGTACCCCCATTGCGCGGCCTAGTTCAGGGGGCTTCTGTGTCTGTCCTCTCCGACAACGGTGTTGCCAATGCATGCACTCAACCTGTCTTCATTTCTCCCCCCCCAATTTTCTTTGTCTTCCTGTTCATGTGTGCATTAGCATCATCAGACGGAGGAGAAGTGGCATCGGCGCACGAGGGAGCTGCATCTCACGTGGCACCGGAGGGCCATACAACAGACTCCGAGTACACCAGTGAGACGGAGGGCGAGTGGAGCTCCACAACGGGGACCCGTGGAGACGTCAGCGACACCGACACATCCTCGGAAGGGAGCTCCCTAGCGGTGGCGGCAACATCCGTGCCCACTGCCACAACAGGTACAGCCGCCACCCAGCGCACCAGCCCCGCCCTCCCAGCAGCCCCTCAGCCTTCGCTCCGTGCCCGCTCGCCCAGGAAGGCGGGCATCTCCTTCGCCCCAGGCACCTCAGGCCCTGCCCCAGTTACCCCTGCTGCCCTCAGTGAGGAGGTAATTGACCTCCTCAGGACACTCATTGTTGGGCAGTCTACCCTTTTGAATGCCATCCAGGGTGTAGAAAGGGAGGTGCATCGGAGCAATGCATACCTGGAGGGCATTCATTCGGGTCAGGCTGCCCATCAGCGATCGTTCAACGCTCTGGCCTCAGCACTGCCGGCAGCCATTGTCCCTGTCTCCAGCCTCCCTCTTCTGACTCCCTCCACCCAGTCCCAGTCTCCTGTTCCTCTGCCTATCCCATCCACACCATCAGACCAGCCTGCACACACCTCTACACCCAAGGGCAGCTCATCCAGACATAAGCACCACAGATCCCACAAGCATTCACCCAAGCAACATCCAGATGCAGACATGCCAACAGTCACTACCACCTCTGTGTCCCCCACCTCCTCATCTCCCTCCTCCCTCCCTGTGATGTCTCCACTCACACCTGCATGCACACCACCATCAGCCAGTACTTCCATCACCAGCACACCCTCCATTACAGTCCGCACACGTGCAGTCACCACCCCCACTGCCATTTACAAGTCCCCTGTGTCCTCTCCCAGTGTGTCTGTCACCCCCTCTTCCAAAGCACACAAACGAGGCAGCCACCCACCCAACAGCCATCCACCTCACGACAGCCTCTGTCACAAGCACCTGCACCCAAAGACAGCACACTTGGCTCTCCTACAACCACATCCTCCTCCTCCACTCCCAAACCCACTACACCTACCCGTCCCTGTCCTTCCAAAGTCCTTTTCCTTTCAAACCTTGAGCTCGTTCCAATCACTGACCCACGCCCTCCATCTGGTAAGAGTAAAAAAAGCACCTCAGCCACCACCAGCCCTGCATCTACTGTGACCATAGTGCAGGGCTATTGGAGTCCACCAGATCCTAGGGCAGGAACATCGGCCAGCAGCAAGGGGACAGCCAGCCCCCCCCCTGGGAAGAGGACAAAAAAGAAAAAGGCCCGGCGCGACAAGCCTGAGACGGCTGCCACCAAGGACAGTAGCCTTGCCCCGTCACCTGCCACATCATCCAAGGGAGGCAAGGGCCACAGAGCTCCAGCGAAGGAGGGCAAGGGCAGCAGGGCGGAGAAGTCAGGCAGCAGGCGAGCTGCCCAGGAGGGCCCCACCAGCCCCATTCCAGGTGTGACGGACGACACCCACGGGCCCAGGACTCCATCACAGGAGGGCGCCGCCACCGCAAGCTCGGATGGTGAATGAGCGGGAAGTCTTGCCCAGGTCTGGCTCCCTAGACACACAGGACAAGCACCGCTGAACAGGGCCCCGCCGGGACAAGAACCGCTGAACGGGCCCCGCCGGGAGGAGCACCGCTGAACAGGGCCCCGCCGGGACAAGAACCGCTGAACGGGCCCCGCCGGGAGGAGCACCGCTGAACAGGGCCCCGGCGGGACAAGAACCGCTGAACAGGGCCCCGGCGGGACAAGAACCGCACCGCTGGGCCCTTCCTGTCAAGCACCGCTCCGCTGGGCCCTTCATCTCAAGCACCGCTCCGCTGGGCCCTTCCTGTCACGCACCGCACCACTGGGCCCTTCATCTCAAGCACCGCTCCGCTGGGCCCCGCCGTCTCAAGCACCGCTCCGCTGGGCCCTTCATCTCAAGCACCGCACCGCTGGGCCCCGCCGTCTCAAGCACTGCTCCACTGGGCCCTTCCTGTCACGCACCGCACCGCTGGGCCCTTCATCTCAAGCACCGCTCTGCTGGGCCCCGCCGTGTTAAGCACCGCTCCGCTGGGCCCTTCATCTCAAGCACCGCACCGCTGGGCCCTTTATCTCAAGCACTGCACCGCTGGGCCCCGCCGTCTCAGGCACCGCTCCGCTGGGCCCTTCATCTCAAGCACCGCTCCGCTGGACCCCTCCTGTCAAGCACCGCACCGCTGGGCCCTTCATCTCAAGCACCGCTCCGCTGGGCCCCGCCGTCTCAAGCACCGCTCCGCTGGGCCCTTCATCTCAAGCACCGCTCCGCTGGGCCCCTCCTGTCAAGCACCGCACCGCTGGGCCCTTCATCTCAAGCACCGCACCGCTGGGCCCCGCCGTATCAAGCACCGCTCCGCTGGGCCCTTCATCTCAAGCACCGCTCCGCTGGGCCCTTCCTGTCAAGCACCGCACCGCTGGGCCCTTCATCTCAAGCACCGCTGGCCCATTGACAGTGCCGGTTCTGTGTCGAGCAGGGCTTCAGGAAGCACTCTGGGCACCATGCCTCCTCCAATAACAGTGGAGTCGGTAATCCATCTGATGGACTGTGGCTTTGCACTCCCCAGGATGGTCCAGTGGGCAAGCCTCCCACTGTAGACACTTGAGAGACTGTGGCTTTGCACTCCCCAGGATGGTACAGTGGGCAAGCCTCCCACTCTAGGGACTTGTGAGACTGTGGCTTTGCACTCCCCAGGATGGGACAGTGGGCATGGAGGCCCCTCGTGGATCTGGTGTCGTGGACTCATGTGGCTGAGGTGCTCCCCCTTCCCTTCCACCTGAGGTGCCTGTAGTTTTATCATCTGATGCCCCTGCAGTGTTCTCTCCAATGGTATCTGGTCTCCTGTGTGGGCTTTGCCCATGTGTTTGTGCACATTGGCCCACGGACTATGGAACTTTGACGGAATGTGCAGGACTTTTTGCCTATGGATATCTTGTTGACTATGTTCATTCCTTATTTTTGTATCTTTTATATGGCATATTTGCCATTCCTTCAATGGAGCTATTTATACATATATTTTATAGATCATTTAAATTGTGTCTTTGCATTATTCCGGGGGGGTTTGTCTGCTCGGCATTGGGGTGTATGTATTTGTGGTGGGGGGGTGGGTGTATGGCGCATGTGTGTGCCCGTAAGCTTTTCTCCTCCCCCCTCGCCTGTGTCGTAGGTGCAGTACTCACCGTTGTCGTCTGCGCCGGCGTTCGTACTCCTGGTAGATGAGCAGGTAGACAATAGCTGGTAGGATGTGTAATTCGGGCTCCATGCTGTCCTCCTTCCTCGTGGAGTGTGTATAGGTGAGCGTTTTCCCGTTGGTAGTCTGTTTCCGCCGTGTTTTTATCGGCGGGGCTCCCGCCCCGGAAAAGGTGGCGGATTGGTGAGTTGTGATAGGGTGGGCGGTACATTGTCTGCCGCCTGCTTGTTGGCGGTGACCGCCGCGCTGTTTGTCGGTCCCGCCGTGGCTGTTGGAGTGTTAAAGTGGCGGCCAGGGTTAGAATTCCATTTTTTTGACCGCCGGCCTGTTTGCGGGTTGGCCGCCGCTTTATCACCGACCGCCAGGGTCAGAATGACCCCCTTTATGTCTTTCCTGGCTGGTGGAGATGTATGTTTTTGCTGAAGAGTTTGGTGATGTTTACTGGTCTGGTTGGTGGTTGTGCTATATGTGTTGTGTCCCAAAAGTTTGTTTTGCATTTTGTGTTTGTATTTTGTATTGTTGTGTGCACTGTATTGTTGGGTGTTTGCCTATTAAGAGATTTGCATTGCTAAGGGTTGGGAGAGGTTTTAGGCAAATTTTTGTGCAAGTTAAGGGTGTTGTATTTGGGGAGGGTTATGTCTGGGAGGTGCAGGTTGAAGAATATGACTAAGGATGACTTTGGTGGCTTACTGTGGCTCTTCTTACACTGCCTTCCCAACATGATTGCTACTGTGGGTAGGGTGAGCCAGGGGTACCCTACTCAAGACCGGAAGCAGCATTCGGAGAAGGAGCGGCAACACATGGCCAGTATCTTTGGGATCGACCAAACACTGCATCAGCTGAAGCACCACTAGGCAGATGTGGTCAGCTGGAGACTTTGAGTATGGTGAAGCCGTTAGTAAGTACATGTATGCCATGAGCTTGTAGCTGTGTCTCCTTAACTAAAATCTGTTATTGCTTTTATGACTCTAAGGGGTCAGCTATGTTGTATTGTATAATGCCATGACATAGTCTAACTCTGTTATGAAAAAGAAGCATGCTGCAGAGACACGTTAACGGTGTCCTGGCACTAGCCCATACTGACCATGCAGTGCATGCGAGACCCAGAGGTGCTTGTGGAGCCACCGGCACTGTGCAAGTTCTATTGTCATGGGGCATGCCAGGTCATTGGTGACTCAAAAATGTGTGTGCCAGACTTCATATACATTACCGGAAAGCACACTCACATGTAATCATGCCACGAGATTGACAGGCTGTTTTGAGTCACATAACCATTTTATATACATGTTATTCGGCAGTTGTTCACAATTCCTTAATGTGCCTGTACAGGGCATGAATGGACAATGTCTGTTTACTGTGCGATATTTATATGAAATGAGCTTAGGAAGCCAAGAAACAAGCATGGCTACTGTCTGATGTATGGAGAATTATCACGGACATATATAGATTTATGAAAGTGTCAGCCATACCTAGCAGGGTGTGGTATGTCAATTCATTCTGTTCACATACCCATTAAAGGAAGGTCTCCTTACACCATTTAGCAAGGAGTGATGCATTTGAAGTTGTTTTGCACTTTGCTACCAGAGACTGTCATCTGAATGTTTTCTGTGTTGGGTATGGATTGTATGTGATGTCAGATACTAGTTGCAATTACATATTCAAGGGGCATCACCATTCCCCTGAAAAAATGTTGTTCCATACATGTTACATCACAAAGAAGCAGGACAAAGTTACATGTGCACTAGATAGGGACTGATGTCAACGTGCATGTATTGCCAATCAATGCTGGCCTACATGATAAATGGGGTGACAGAGGAGCAATGAACAAAATGCCATAGTGCTTTTAAGTATGTAGGAGAGGAATTCTTATTGAAATGGCTTTGGATGGCTCTACTTCAATCTGCCTTTCAGATGCACATTGCTAGTGTAGCTGTTCACAAAGCATTCTTTGTAGGAAAGTTAGACTTATGGTCTAAACTTAGACTTTTGGTCTAGGTTTACCTTTATGAATTGGGCCCGCTATTTTCATTTTCTCTTTGCTCAGTTCTGCAGCCAGGCCAGTCACTACAGTATTTTTCAAAGAGCTGCTGATGGACAACAAAGTGAAATATAATTTGAGAGAACACCAGCTGAAAAGAGAGCAAGCATTTCATTTGTTCAGCCATGACAGATTTGGGCAGAAAACCTTCCATGCTGGCACAATCTTGCAATAGTTCAGTGCAGAATGTATATCATGGCAATTTTGGCAGGGTGCTTATAATTAAATCCCACTTGCCAGACCACAAGCACTTCCAAACATGATGCACAGCAGGGCCAACATTTATCCTGCTGCAACACCTGTTAGTGTGTGTGCATAAATTCCCAAGTGAGGCCCAATAACTACTCATGGATGCATTGCCCATATTATTGGGATGTCAAGTGCTAGGTAATCTGCCTGGTGTGCAGAGAACACCAATTTTAATACACCCACTGAATATGTATCCTATCTGATTATCTATAATATACATCAGGCACATTATAGAATATTGTAAAACTAGGCTACAGACC
The DNA here is from genome assembly GCF_031143425.1 of Pleurodeles waltl. Lineage (NCBI taxonomy): Eukaryota > Metazoa > Chordata > Amphibia > Caudata > Salamandridae > Pleurodeles > Pleurodeles waltl. Next base: position 927,899,797 of record NC_090445.1, on the reverse strand, counting down.
TCAGCAGCATGAGCATGTACAATCAACAACAAGTAAATTAGTTTGAGAATGACAAGCCAAAACATGACAAGATGTGAACAATGATCTACTCAGCTAAGTATATGTCAATTCTAGAATATCCTTAGAGGGACATATGAGGTAGTATGTAGGGGAATGGTGAAAAAGTAAGCAAGTCATGCAAAGTATTATGAAGCTATGATGGTATTTATTGTTTCTTTGTATCCAGATATCCACCTAAATGAAAAAACAGGCACATAGAGCCGTGGATTGTGAAGGCCTACCTAGAGATAGAATATAAACTATTGTCTCTGGGTAACAGTGTACATATTGTACACCCATAGTGCTTATTAATTCATACCCGTCAAAGATTCCAGACACCCATCTATGTAATCTGATTGCAGACCCACTGAAGCAGCAAACAACAATCAGCAACAAGATCACATAGAACAGCAAGAGACATAAAGAGTTGACCAAGCTCACCATTCACAAGATGATGCAAGTCTTTTGACAATTCTATTTTCACCTGAGGTTCTTCAGCTGTTACCCTGAGCAAAAATGTGGACAGTATTAGTTGCACTACTGAAAGACCCTGACATTCTTGCAAACCACCCACTAAAAATAGGTGACTTGCTCTTTCAGAGGTATCAGGATTCTTTGGTTGTACTTCTTTTGCTTAACTGGGCTGAGCTCCTTGTGTAGTGTTGAATTTCTGATGAGCAGAAGCATGATGAACAACTGGTGATGATGCTGGGCTCGTACAATAGTTCTGAGTGAAATTGGGTTGCTGGTTGACTGGGGTGTGAACTCTGGTCCAGCATCAGCCACAATCCCTGGCAGGATGAACCATAAAAACTCAGTAAATTAACCTGCTCTTAACCCTGGGTAGCTTGACACAAAAAGCAGTCAAGCTTAACTTACAGAAAATGTGTAAAGCATGCATCCAGTTCACAACCAGTAATAAAGTGAAAACATACCACAAGGAAATGTCCACATCAATTTAGAAAAATAGTGCACATTTGAATAAATGACTTGACATTAAAGCAACAAAGATCCAATCAGTAGAACCGAATTTATGAATGAGTAAACATTTTAGTAAAACCTAGTGCCTAAAAGATGAAAGCACCAACCGAGGTCATCTAGTCGCATGAGACTGGGTCAAAGTAAAAAAAGTGGACAACTGTGATGGAGAGCTGGTGGGATAAAAGATGTGGATTGTCGTCACTGCTTACCCGTAGACTTAGATGACATTTTTTTTAAAAAGTTTGGAGAAAGTAAAGTTCATTTGGCCACGGCTGCCGGTGGTGTCTGAGGAAGAAGGGTAATCTCGACTGAGCCACTGGATGAAGTCACTGTTAAAATGTGTATGTTCACATCTAATCACTTTTTATGGAAGTCAAAAATCTCCAATGGGATGAGGTAGGAGGCTATAGCTGATGACAATTTCAGAAGGCGGAGTACCCCTTTGGTGAAGGACCACTGATCAGGATTTGCTGATGTGGAGAAGTACATAGCAGGAGCGACAGCAAAGGCAGGCCAAACAGTGTTGCATCTCATCTGGCTCAACAGGAAGGTTGGTCCTGGTTTTTCCGTGAATGTCACAGCAGGTTTTAGCAAAAAGATTCTAAGTCCCAAGGTTTGGAGTTTATCTATCAGGGCACTTTTAGCACCACCACCAAGGGTCCAGAACTGGACGGGCAACCCTAGGGGGTGAGGACACACTCAGGCTAAGTCCAAGTATGGGTTCAAGATATTGGGAGCCCATTAGGTCCCTGTGAGTCTAAAAGGATGCCGAAAAACTAGACCTTGGGGTCAATCCGATAGTCCTTGGTTAAGGGGATAAAGCAGGGCTCTATCAGCAGAGTAGGCCTGTGAGGTTTCAAGCCAGGCTCCAGACAACAAAGCAGTCCATCCAGGTGCAGCAAAGAAGTCTTGTGGAGTACACTGAAGGCCACTGCAGCATAAGTCCTCTGAGAGTTGTTCTACACATCCAGAAAGTGAACTGAAGTGTGGGTCTGATGGCCCTATTTTTCTACAGGTTACCTTCTTTGAAGTCAGGAGAAGTTTCTAGAAGCTTTTCTTTGAAGTGCTTGGAATTTTCTGATTCCCCTTCCCTGACTGCAGAGAAAATGTAGAGGTGACAAGTCCTTTGTTGAAGGCAATCAATCGCAAGTGGGGCTGTGCCCACATCTGCCCCCCCCCGCCAGCAGATAGCCCATAAAGGCATACCTAGTCTCTCTAGTTTGCCTGGGAGAATTTCACAAAAGCCTAACTATTGACTACACCTAGTCATGTGACCCAGGAGAGACTGCAGGCACCCAGTGGCTATGGGAGGGAAAATCCCAACATTCTAAAAGTAGCATTTTCAAAATTGTAATTTAAAAACTGACTTTATCATTGAAAAGGATTTTTAATTACAATTCCATAGATACCAAACATGGAATGCCTATCTGTCCAAGTCAAATATTAAGGCAACCCAATGCTATCCTACGGGAGATGTAGGCCTCACAGTAGTGAAAAACAAATTTGGCAGTGTCCACCATTTTAATAACAATTCACCTTGCCCTGTGGGCTACCTAGGGTGACATATGCAATAAAAGGGGAGGTTAAGGCTTGGCGAGGTAGTTATATTGATGTCCAAAGTGTCAGCTTTAAACTGCATTTATGTTGCAATGGCAGGCCCGGAACATGTTTTAACAGGGTACTTAAGTGGGTGCCTCAAAAGTGATGCAGGCGCACTAGTAGAATTTAGTTTACAGTCCCTTGGCATATAGTATACCACTCCACAAGGGACTTCTAGGTAGATTAAATATACCAAACAGGTGTAAGACAATCTTACTATGGGGAGAACACAAGCACTTTAGCACATGTTAGCAGTGGTAAGGTGCACAGTATCCTAACACCAGCAAAAGCAATGTTTGAGGATGGAAGTCAAACAGTTGGGGGAAAAGCATGCTAATGTGATTCAGAGGGCTTTTTGCAAAATGCCTTCTTTCCAGCACATTGGCTTACATTTGGAAGGCACAAATGCAGAGAAATTGAATTGGTATGAACAAATGTTCTACTATTTAATTTTTCCACCAAAAACTAATTCAGCAAAAAAGTGGAGCATAAAGGCAAACGGTTTAGGGTGACTTCCCAGATGGGACCAGGTCCAACAGGTTCCAGTTTAAGAGGGTCTGGGTGGAACGCACACAATTCTACTCTGTGGGATTTTGCAGAGTTAAAAAAAAAAAACTCTGCAAGATTATGTGGAACTCCTTGAGTGGTTTGAAGTGCTCATCTGTCCCTATCCACCTGTTGACACTGCTTTTTTAAATGTCAGTAACACAATGCATGCTTCTGCACTGCAAAAGCAGCACAAAATGCACTATGTGGTCTGCATGGGGACAGCCATTTTATTTTACTTGCTTTCCTGTTCTGTGCATGTGCTGGTCCTGATTTTCCAATTGTTAGAAATGGGGTCTTTGGTTGGCAGGTCAAGTTACCTCCTGTCCAAGCAAGGACCCTCACTCTAGTTAGGGTAAAGGATAATCACCCTCAGTTAACCCCCGCTCAGCCCCTTGGTAGCTTGGCATGAGCTGGCAGGCTTAACCTCAGAAGCAATGAGTAAAGTATTTGTACCAACACACAGGGTGATACAGTGAACCACTACAAAATGACTCAACACAGGTTTAGAAAAATAGGTAATATTTATCTAAACAAAACAAGACCAAAACATAAACAAGCAAGCCAAGATATGAATTTTCAAAAGAATAAGGGTCAGTTGTTTCATTAATTCCAATAACCATTACCAAATTGCAATTTTTTTGCTAATCACAATTAGGTAATCGCTATTGGAATGTATGAAACACCAGGAGCTTCATATAGCGATTTGCAAGAGTTCACAAATGGACCTACCTCATTAATATTCATAAGGTAGGTTGCAATTTGCGAGCCATTGCGAATGGCTACAATCACAAGGATGCTGACCTGCTGGGCTCAGCAGACCACCATGTCTGTGATTGCTTTTAAATAAAGCATTCATTTTTTTTTTTTTTTTAATGCAGCATATTTTCCTTATAGGAAAACAGGATTTAAAAAAAAAAGAAAAATGAAAAGTTTTCTTTTCATTTTTTGAGTAGGCAGTGGTCTGTGGGACCACTGCTTGCTCCTAAAAAAATTTTTTGCATGCATTCACAAAGGGGAAGGGGTCCCTTTGGGGATCCCTTCCCCTTTGCGAATGGGTTACCACCAATTTGAAATTGGTGGTAACTGCGATTGTTTTGCGACCGCATTCACGGTCACAAAACATTAATACATACCTCTGTAATTTGGAATTAGGAAGAGAAGCACTTCACACGCCCCTTCCTAATACCAAATCGATATGTAGTCGCAAATCCAATTCGCGATTCCGTAACAAGTTATTGAATCCCAAATTTGACTTGATACATATAAAAATGCATTTTTGTGATAGCAAAAATATTTGATACATCTGGCCCTAAGAGTCATGGGGCCAGATGTAGTAAAGTCTGATTTTGCGAATCGGATGCAGAACGGTGTCTCAGACACCGTCTGCGATTCGCTATGGGGTCGCAAAGACCCACCTCATTAATATTAATGAGGTGGGTCACATTTTGCGACCCCACAGCGAGTCACTGCACTCACAGGGATGGTGGCCTGCTGAAGACAGCAGACCTCCATGTCTGTGACTGCTTTTTAAATAAAGCAGTTTTTTATTTTTTTTATTTTGCTGCCCGTTTTCCTTAAAGGAAAATGAGTTGCAAAATAAAATAAAAAATAACAAAACCATTTGGTTTCGATTTTACAGAGTAGGCAGTGGTCCATTTGGGCAACATTTACAAAGGGGAAGGGGTCCCATGGGAACCCCTTCCCTTTTGCGATGCTGGTGGTAACTGAGAATTGCTTTGCGACCGCATTTGCGGTCACAAAGGGCCTGATTACAACTTTGGAGGAGGTGTTAATCCGTCCCAAAAGTGACGGTAAAGTGACGGATATACCACCAGCCGTATTACGAGTTCCATAGGATATAATGGACTTGTAATACGGCTGGTGGTATATCCGTCACTTTACCGTCACTTTTGGGACGGATTAACACCTCCTCCAAAGTTGTAATCATGCCCAAAGTAATTTAGCATCGTGATGCGAGTTGCAAATAGGAAGGGGACACCCCTTCCTATTTGCGAGTCGCTTTCACAATTTGCAAGTCGGTACTGACTCGCAAATTGTGAAAGAGCATCGCGATTAGCATTTTGCATGGCGCAAACTGCGATTGTTGCAGTTTGCACCATGCAAAATGCTTCCTACATCTGTCCCATAAACCTTAGAAAACAGTTAGAATGCTGCTGTTACACAAAGTACCTGATTAGTATCAAAAATAAAGCTGCACAGATAAGCATGCATCAGAAAAGTCAGCAATGCATCGATTCTTTACTTGCAAGTGAGGCTGTGCGTCGTTTCCTTCTCCAGCCAGGTTGGCAATGCGTCATTTTTCTCCATTGCAAAAGAGCGATGCGTCGACTTCCAGACGGCACACCTCGGATCCGCGCAGAGTCAGGTTAACTTGGACGCCCAGGGAAGATGCGTGGAAAATCCAGTCGCACAGTGTTTAGAAAACTGTGCTGCATGGGGTTTGCGTTGTTATCAACCTCCCTCAGCGGGTGTTGTGTGTTGTTTCCCCAGCTGCATTGCATCAATCTCCCAGAAGCAATGCAGGTGGAGCCTGCCTTGCCCAGGCCAGGCCCCAGACACACACCAGGGGGTTGAAGAATGCATTGTGTGAGGGCAGGCACAGTCCTTTCAGGTGTAAGTGACCACTCCTCCCCCCCCAGCCCAGATGGCCCATCAGGATATGTAGGCTACACCCCAGCTCCCTTTATGTCACTGTCTAGAGGAGAGGCACAAACAGCCCAACTGTCAAACTGACCCAGACAGGGAATCCACAAACAGGAAGAATCACAGAATGATTTAAGCAAGTAAATGCCTACTTTCTAAAAGTGGCATTTTCAAACACATGTATGAACCGGGAAGATTTAGGCCTGGCAAGTGGGTACACTTACCAAGTTGAATTGGCAGTTTGAAACTGCACACACAGACACTGCAGTGGCAGGTCTGAGCCATGTATACAGGGCTACTAATGTGGGTGGCACAGCCAGTGCTGCAGGCCGTCTAGTAGCATTCCATTTACAGGCCCTAGGCACTCTAATATGGACTTACTAGTAAATCAAATATGCCAATCATGCATAATCCAATCCAATTTACACAGAGAGCATATGCACTTTAGTAATGGTTAACAATGGTAAAGCACCCAGAGTCCTAAAGCCAACAAAAACAGGTGAGAAAAAATAAGAGGAAGGAGGCAAAACGATTGGGGATGACCCTGCAAAAGGGCCAAATCCAACACCAATCTTAATTAAATCTGTGCAATCCCCCCATGTCACACACCCACCCCTCATGTAACTTTATTTTATTATTGTGCATCTTTGTGTTTGTGAGTTTTACTTTTTAGTTTTTTGTGACTTTTTTACCTAATTTGATTTTCCCTTAACTACCTCATTTCGGGCCAGATGTAGCAAAGTTTTGCGAGTCGCAAACTGGCCGAATCGCTATTTGCGACAGTGCAAAATTGGAAATGGGATGCAAAAAGCCCATTTCCGACTTGCAAAAAGTGATGGGACCCGTTTGCGACAAGTCGCAAAAAGCCCAGTTTGCATGTCCCATTTACCACTAACTCAGAGCAGGTGGTAACCATTACCAAAGTATAAAAGGAGACCCAGAAGGCGTCTGGGTTACACGAGATGGCGGAGATATACCTGATAGCAGTGAGAAGGAGAGTCCACACAGCCCAGCAGAGGAGGAGGAGGAGGGGCCACAGACAGGAGAAGATTTATAGAACAAGGCAGACTCTTTTTCAGCAAACTGAGGAAGAGATCTATGACAAATACCGCCTTAGCAGCGCAGCCATACTAGAATTAATAGATTTACTCAAACCACAGCTAGAACACCAGACTCTGCGTGGCTGCGCCATCCCTACGCATGTGCAAGTGCTATGCTCACTGCACCTCTTGGCCTCAGGGAGCTATCAGGGGGTCATTGCTGTGGCAGGTGGGGTATCCCAAAGTGCATTGTCAAGGTTCCTCAGGGCCTTCCTAGATGCCTTAGTCACGCACATGTCCCACTTCATATACTTACCAAGGAATGAGGCAGAAATGAACAGCACCAAGCTGGACTTTTACCGCATTGCCCACTTTCCCCATGTCATAGGGTGTGTAGATGGGACACACATTCAAATATGCCCCCCTGCTAATCTAGAACACCTTTTCCGCAACAGAAAGTGTACCCACTCACTCAATATTCAGGTTGTTTGTGACGCCCATTATGTCATCACAGACATTGTAGCTAAGTTTCCAGGCAGTACCCATGACTCATACATTTTTAGGCATAGTGGGATACATCAACGCCTGGAACGTGGGGAATTCGGAGACGGTTACCTACTAGGTAGAGCCACAGACACTTGCAGACATACACACAGGTCACTGTGCACGACAATCTGGACTTCCTAACAGTGTACTTTTTGTGCCCAAAAGGTGACAGTGCATATGCTCTTAGGCCTTGGATCATGACTCCGTTTTTAACACCCAGCAATGATTCAGAGAGGCAATACAACAGTGCAGATAAGAGGACCAGGAACCTCATCGAGCGCACCTTCGGACTCCTGAAGGCAAGATTCAGATGCCTCCACCGCAGTGGAGGTGCCCTCCAATACACCCCCATTACCGCATTCAAAATTGTGGTCGCATGCGCCATCCTCCACAACATAGCCACCCGACGTGGGCTACCTCTCACCCCTGCAGACCCAGATCCTGATGATGAAGAGCAAGAACAACCACATCGCCATCATGGGGATAGGAGTATAGCTAATCAAGGCAGACTGAGACGGGAACACATTGCAACACAATATTTTGGACGGTACGTGTCAACTCCCACCATACTCACCTATTGACCAAAAACTCCATTTGTTAAGTGGAACAAAAATAACTGTTTTATGAGTGCATTAATGAAACTATTCACAAGTACTGATTGTCCATGGGCATGAAACTGCTAACCAGGCATGTGGCACATTCACGTCATGTGCCACATTTTATGGTCCAGGGTGATCTCTAAGACCTTCTGCCCCTCCTGCCAGCCTGGCTGGTCCCTGGTGCTTCCGTGGTGCTCTGCCTGCCACTCCTGAGCACCCTGCTGTCAGTGACAGAGACACTGCTCACTGTCGAGCCCTCCTCACTGTCCTGGGGTGTTTCCCCTGTGCCCCTCGACATTTCCCGTGTCTCCATCATTTCTATAATGTGGGTCAGACGTCCCAGGCCCCTAGCCACATCCCCAGCGAAATGGCCCATCTCCACTTGCAGCCCAACTGCCCTCCTCGACAGGCCTGTGGTGTTCATGGTGAGCCTGCCGATGGATGTGGCCATCCTGTCCAGTCTGTGCATGAGCTGACGATCTCTGCGCCGCCCACCCTCGGGCCTGGGCCAGTAGTCCTCCCGCCAGTTCCCTCATGGCAAGGGCAAGGTCCCCAGTGTTATTGCAAATCATGTCCATCCTTGTGTTGAGGTGCTGCATGCTGGCATGGTTATTGCGCATGAAGCGGTGCAGCACACCACTAATCCTCCCCAAAATTCTATTTTGTAGGCGCTGACCACGCAGCAGATGTGCCTCACTGGTGCTGGGAGGAAGTAGCACGGATGCAGACTGCAGCCCTGATGGTATGGACCTGCAACGCCTGCGCAGCGGTGGCTGCCCTGTGCTTCCACCGGTCTCATCCCTGCGTGTTGCTGGGGCAGCCTCTTGTGGAATTGTTGCAGCAGGTGTGGCTACTGCAGGGATGCTGCTGACCGTGCAGGTGGGGGTGCTGGCAGGTCCTGAGGTGTCCTCATGGGCCTGGCTGCTTGGAGTGTTGGTGGTGTCTTGTTGGAGACCTGTGGGACATGGGGAACAGACTGTCAGTGTCTACTATCTATTGCACACTTCATAATAAACATTTGCCTATGAACTGCCTACTTGACTACATTTCCCATAATGCATCATTCTGGCATTTGCTACCCTGAAATGGAGCTATCTTGGTTGTGCATGCCCCTGTGTACATGGTGGGTGGGGGTATGGCATTGATAGGGGTACAGGCATATCACATGGTACTCACCGGTTGATGTGCTGGGCTCTGAGGTGTCCAGGTCCCCAAATCCAGACACTGCCTCCTGCTCCAAGGTTTCCTCCACCCTTTCTTCCAGGGGTGTGGGTGGTGGCACAGACGATGGTCCCCCTCCTGTGCCTCTCATCTCCCGGAGCCTTTCAGCCACCCTCTCCTTGGTCCGGGAGCGGAGGTCATACCACCTTTTCTTTATGTCATCTATGGTCCTATGGCTCACCCCCAGGGAATTAATCTTGTCCTGTATGTCCTGCCACAGCTGTTTCTTGGTGGCTTCAGGAACATTGAGGGCTGATCTCCCAAACAAGTCATCATAGTGCTGACAGCATTCCTCTGTCAGCACCTCCAGCTCCCTCTCAGAGAATTTCAGCTTCCTCTTCCTTGGTGTTCCCTCCATGGCAGCTGCTGTTTGTCCTGTGTGAAATTCAGCAGTTATAAAAGGGTGTGGTCCTGCCTCCTCCCAGGTGTATTAGTAAACTTCCTGGCTGTGATGTCATCATCATGTGCCAGGAAGTGTTTCCAGAGTGTTCTGGAGTGGTTTCTGGAGTGTTCTGCTGCACCTGTAATACATTTTCAAGGTAATCGCAATTTGCGACATCTACTCGCTAATTGCGAGTTCGTTTTTTGCACACTCGCAAAAAGCGACCTCGCAATCTGCGGACTCGCACACTGCGTTGCGAGTCCGGGTGCGAGTCGCTATTTCAGCACTTTTTTTTCCCTGCATTCCAATTTGCGACTCGCATTTTGCGAGTCGCATCAACTCGCAAAATGCGAGTCGCAAATTTTTGTTTTGCTACATCTGGCCCTTCTTTCTTTCTTCTTCTCATTCCTTCCTTTACCTATTTGTTTTTTTCCCACCCAGCACCATGGCATAGCAGTGCCGCGAGAGAGGGAGCGGTGGTGCCACTGCAGCTGCTAGCCACATACCTTTTTGTAACCAGCGCATGCAAAGGGTGCAGCTAGCACCATTTGTTTTGAGACAGGGTGGCGGCACTTGTTTTTTATGTGCACCACCAACCCCTTTCCATGATGGCAGCAGGTGGCAGGCCTGGGAGCGGCTATGCCCTGCAGGAGCATTGACTGCTATGTGGGTGGGTGCTGGTGTGTGCACCAGCAGAGTGGAGTTTAGCACACCCAGCAGCAGTTAATGCACAGCTGGGTGGACATTCTAGACAACAAGAGAGACCTGCTCGACCTGCTGGGTGTCGAGGTGTCTGGGCTTGATGAGTAATTATTAATTTGTTGTGTTTTACAATGCAATTTTTTTTTCAAATAGCATGCTGCTCACTTTCAGAGGGAAGTTAAGTTTACTTTACGGTGAATATTAAGTGACCCAGTTTGAGCTATCCCAGTGCTCAGAGCTACCTAATTGTACACGTCGGCACTCGCTTGGGCTGATTATTTAAGACACAATGCACACTCCTTTGTCCTGTCACTAAGACAATGGTAGTAGTAGTAATATAAGTGAATTAGCATTCTTTGAGCCTTACTTTATGTAACTCATACATTCCCAATCGCGATCTCCCAATGATGTATAGTACGCATCTTTTTATTGAAAAAGGAGACTGATTTGGCCCATCAAAGAGGGTTGAGAAGCAAAGATTATTTACTGCAATGCATTAGTAGTTTTAAATGTTGTTTAGGTTTAGGAAATTTAGAATAGGGTTTAGATTTAGGAAATTAAGACTATGTCAACTATATACTAGTACTATAGGTGATCTGATTTAGAAAAGTACAGTGTTACTGCATTTGCTTTTACCTGTCAAAATAGTTTTTGGGAGATTAACTACCATTCATCTATTTTTTGTCTTCTTTATTTCTTACCTCAGCACCCAAGAGCAAGAAAAGAGCTTCAGAGGGGGGCCAGGGAGTTGGGGATATCACCACCAGTGCCACTGCAAACAGATATGCTGTCCCCAGTAAACCCTCCTGTTATTATATTATTATTATTTCTCTAACTTTTACCTCTCCCTATTCAGAAATATTTTCCCATTTCTTTCACTGTGCCTGTCTACTTTTTTACCCTACTCCTCTTCGTTCTAACTTAGATTTATTAAATTTATGTTCTCCCTGCATTATCCTAGTTTTTCTATATTTTATGATTCTATAACTGCATTCCTCTTGTCAGTACTAGACTGTAGCTTTCTTCTGCTTTATTAGTAAGCTTTCCTTCTGCTCTTATGTATGTTATGGTCTGGTACTGTTAGGCTAAGAGAACAGAGGTACTCTACTATGAAAAGTGCATGCCCAAGTAAGCTATTCTATGCATGTTTGTTCTTGCTCATGCCCAAACAGTAAAATAAGAGAATGGCTATGGTCACTGTGGATGCCCACAATGTGGTATTGTATGCATTATCATTCATTCCTACAGTATCAGACCATACCAGCAGTTTCAATGACAATGCAGCATGTCTGAAAAGTAGTATGAGAACAGTGCCATTGCATTTACCAACCATGACCATGTGTCTTTCATTAACCAACTATTTCACCCCTTTATTGCATTTCAGTTACTCAGTCATCATAGCTCTGCACCTCCATTATGAAATGTTTTTGATTAGCTTGACTATCTGACTTTTCTAACATTGCTAACCAGCAAAATGCCCAAACTAACATTTTTGATAGAAAAAGATAGAACTTCAGAGCTCTGTTGCTGCTCTATTTTGTTAAATTTGTTCAAAAATATTAATAAAGAGAGGTGTATCTGGCATCCACATTGTGCAATATTTTGTTTCAGCCACACAGATCTCCAGTGCTGCGACCAGTGGCAGCACCATTGCACCAGACAGTGGGTGGTCAGAGAGTGAGAACCAGAGGCAGCAGGGACGAGCTTTGGTAAGTCACATTGCTTGCTTATTAAAAATTACTAGGTATACTCACTGCAAGGGCATTGTGAATCCCCCTGCTTTAGCAGCTACAGCATGGGTTGAGTTCTTAAAGGCCATTTTTATCTGCAACTCAGCAGATGAAAGCTCATAATGAACACTAAATTGATGGGTTGATGGAAAGGGGAAAAAAATGTTAGAAGGTTGAAAGAAAGGATGGGTTAAATGGTATATGAGTGAAGGTTTGTATGTGTGAGTGAAAGGATATGTAGCTGATTGATAGGAGATTTATGGGTGGGCGAAAGAATGGAGGAAAGTGTGTATGGGTGAAAGGATGCTGGGGTGGGTGAAGGGTCGAAGAGTAAAAGTATGTTTGGGAGGGTTAAAATATGGATGGATGGGTGAAATGATGCATGGGTAAATGGATGGATGGGTGAAAGGATGGTTAAAAGGGTGGAGGCATGGAGGTATAGAGGGATGGATGGATGGGTTGATATATGGATGAATGGATTGGAATGGTAAAAGACTGGATGAGAGAATATAAAGCTTAATAGTGGGTATCAAAGGGTGAATAGAAAAATGAGACAATGAATGGATAATTGCTTGGATGAAGAAACAAAGGAACTCTTCTGGAGAGGGACGTGTTCACCTATTTAGCTTGCTTTGTTTGGTTATCAAAGTTTTGGTTGAAAGTGGGAGTTTTTTTATTTTCTCTCTGCTCGTATTTGTTAAGCAAGGCATATATATATCTTACCATTCATCATTATTCATCACCTCCCTGTCCATGGCATTTAGTCACCCATGACCTAACTGCAACATGGTTAAATTTGGCAGTACAGTATTGACTGTGCATGTGTGTCTGCTTCTGTTAATGTGACATTTACGGTTTCAATGTATTACAAACCGAAAGCAAGTTGTGTTTCACTTCCCTTCCAGTGCCCATTCAGTCACCTTTTAGTACTTCACTCCTTTATTTTTCCCTACGTTCTGTCCCAGCATACGAAGAAAATTCTTACCATGTGCCACATTTTTTTAGACAAGTGATTCATGTATATCATGGCTCTCAAAACGGATTAATGCTTGTTCAAATTTGTCCCTTTCAACATTTCTCAACTACAGTGACTGCCTAAGCAAAAGCTTAGGCACATGGTGATGATCAGTGACACTGCACTATCCTATAGCAAAACCTCTACCTAACCAGACTAATCCGTCTAATTTACCCTTCAGTAGAATAAGTTAAGTTTCCTTTCTTTACTGCAGAGTGAATGTATTTCTTGGAAATAATTTGTGGTGGAAGGTGTGGCTAGAGAGTAAAGTAGGGCTAAGTACCTGATTTTGAGTTTTCTTGATCAGGAACTCAAAGACGAACGTGCCCGTCAAGTACAATCTATATATTCCATTCCTTTCCCTGTACTCCAGTGCATTGTTTTTCCCACTGTCTACTTATGGCAGACAGGATATCTGCATTTTATACATGACATGTGTGATGTACTATCATTATTATTCATCTGCCTCTTTGGAGTGAGGGCAGAATCGAAAGGCATTTGAAGAAGAGCAGGACCATTGGAATTAAAGTAAGATATGGTCCATTACAGCTGTCCCAATTGCAGAAAGTAACAAAGTACCCAATGCGCTAGCATGCCTCTGTTAATTTAGCACTACAAGAGTACTTGTACTCCATATTGCAAAACACCTTACTTATTAATGATAGGTAATTTATTTTTATTTCCACACAGAGGCCCTCATTATGACATTGGTAATAAATGCCTCCTACCACCTCGCTGACAGCCGCCAACATACCGCCGCAGTGGCAAATATCAGTTCACCATATTATGACACACACACCAATCCAACAGAATACAACCATATACACAAATCCGCCAGACCAAAGATCAGTGATAAAGTGGCGGTCCCAAAACCCATACCGTTACGCCAACAAAACAACTCCCACCACATTATGACCCACGAATCACCACAGCGGACATTCAATGGCAGTAAACCATTGGTGGGACATACCGCTGCGCTCAGAATGGACACCCACATACAAAACAACACTACATTGGCCAATATGTAAAACACACACCTGACAACAAAAAACATACCACATCCACACACCCACACCACTATAAAACACACACCCACATTACCCACAACCCTTTACGAATATAAATCATTGCCACAAGACTGACATCTAGACCACTTAGACAACTAGACACACACCACTTACACCCATACATCCCTCACATATCCCACATTACACATCCCACCACATTACGTAACTCACTCTCACCAACACACATCACATAACACCCATGGCAACACGAAGGCGTTTCACTGAAGAGGAGTTAAGGCTCATGGTGCAGGAAATTGTCAGGGTAGAGCCACGGCTGTTTGGAGCACAGGTACAGCAGATATCCATTGCAAGGAAGTTGGAGCTATGGTGGAGAATTGTGAACAGGGTGAACACAGTGGGACAGCACCCAAGAACAAGGGAAGACATCAGGAAGAGGTGGAATGACCTACGGGGGAAGGTATGTTCCATTGCAGCAAGGCACCAGCTCGCCATACAGAGGACTAGCAGTGGGCCCCCACAGCTCACAGCATGGGAGAAACAAGTACTGGCAATACTGCATCCTGAGGGGCTCGCTGGGGTAGGCAGAGGACTGGACTCTGGTAAGTCAATATTTACTACTTATCTTACATACCTTCATGTCATCTCACACCCTCACCCTCACTCCAGTACATCCCACACACTGCGCCTACACATGTGACTAACCACAATGCCAAGCCCCGCATGCTATACCAATGCATGGACACCTCTCCCAGCCCTGCATGGACACCCATCACTAAAGCATACACAGCATAGAGAAACTAACATTCCCACAATACATCTCCATACACAAGCAAAAGGTGGCAGTGCAACACCAACGACAGAGAGAAAGCCAGGGATGTACAAATGTCATACACATGAAGCATAATACATCACTTACATCCCCACAGGTACCCCAGCCAATGTCAGTGGAGAGGAGGTGCCATGACTATCCAGTCCCCAACAGAAGATGCCCCAAATGATGACAGCAACTGTGGAATTCTGGATCTGGATGACCTCCTTGGCCCATCAGGGACCACTGGACAGCCGGTTACCCAAGCCCACTCACAGACCACCACAGAGCCTCCCCCATCAGGATCCATCACCAAAGTACCCACCCAAGATCCCTGCACCTTTCTCCCCAGGACACGTCAATCAGCAGTGTGCCCACCTGTACAGGGACCCCATGCCACACCTCAACCCCAGGACAATCAGGGACCTGGGGTCAGTGGCAGTGGGCACACCATTCAGGGGACAGAGGCACAGGCCAACAGGTACACTGGGAGGGCTGTTGTGCACCAGGGGGAGGACAGGACCAGGGAACCGACCCTCCAGGAGGCACGCTCTGAGATCCTGGAAGCCCACCAACATTCCAAGGACACAATGGGCCAAATCCTTGACAACTTGCAGGAGAACAGGCAGCTGCTGAAGAAACAGTATTAGAGGATCAGGGAGGACTTGCAGGCCATTAACACCACCAGGATCTCCATAGTAGGGGTGCTGGCAGACATGGCCCACATCATGAGGGAGACAACAGCACACCAGCGTGCCCCTACCACTAGCCAGTTCATTGACCAGCCCTCCACTTCCGCTGCCACTAGGAGGCCCACCCACAGGACCCACAGGCCACCAGCACCCCTACCCCTGCAGAAGGTGAACCACCCTGCAAACATGGCCCTGTGACCTGGAAAGAAGCCAGAGACACTTGCCAAGATCGCTGCCAGGAAATGAGACTCACCTGATTGACCCACTTGCGTCCCACTCAGTCACCTTGTCCACCTTGAACTGCCGCTGCATCCCTTCCTATGGCCACTTGGACACTTACGACCAGAGTAGAACAATACACTGGACTTTCCTCCATCATCACCCCATTCCATCACACTTTTCCCTAAACTTGTTAGCCCTAAAATAAACACACTTGAACACAACTCCAATACTTGTATGTCATTTGTTGACAAAGTGTATTGATGGAAACAGTTACATCCATTTCAAATGAACTGTACATTGTGAGAGCATAGAAATAATTACCTGTACCTGGCTGTAGTCAGCATGTCAGTACACAGTTGTCATAGCACCAAAATCTATAAAATGATAAACCATAGGTGACAGTTACTAGAGGAAAAAGAAAGGTAATTCCATCATGCCACACAGAATACACCAATAGTCATAGAAATGCGAAGTTGTACTGTCTCACCTGTGTGTCATTGGAAGTACTGACAGATAACTGATGTTCTGTTGTCTTCATCCTCATCTTCAGCCAATTCATCCTCACTGTCATCAGGTTCTACTGCAGTCACAGGGGCATCTCCTGTCTCTTCCTCCTGCAAAAAAGGTACATGCACCTGAGGGCCAGGTTGTGCAACATGCAGCTTGCCACTACTATCTGGCAGACCTTCTCGGGTGAGTAGCATAGGGCTCCACCTGTCAGATGGAGGCACCTAAACCTGGCCTTCAGGAGGCCGAAGGTTCTTTCGATGATCCTTCTGGGTCACCCATGTGCCTTATTATAACGTTCTTCAGCCCTTGTCCTGGCATTCCTCACAGAGGTCAGCCGCCACGATAGGTTTGGGTAGCCAGAGTCACCTGTAGGCATTGAGGGACAACATTTAGCCATACACTGTCCTATGGGGTTAATACCAGAGGCATACACTAACATACAATGGGTGGGGACCAATGCTCACCTATTAGCTGCACCCTGTGCCTCTGTAATTGGGCCATCACATTTGGGATGCTGCTACTCCTCAGGACAAAAGCAACAAAAAAGGATGATGGACGTAGTGCTGAACAATGCAAACACTCACCCCCAGTCACAGATCTGGGTTTGATCCATCGTTCTTCTGCTCACTATGCCACCCCAGTTTGGACCCAGCCATATACAAATCAGTCTTGACCCTGTCCCTCGAGGGAACAGTCCAGCCCGACCTGCCACGCCAGGTCTTCACTGGACCAGAAACAAGCAACATGGGACCGGTTTCAGGGTTTCACCCTTCATCAGCTAGGCTAGCTTGAATCCAGTGGCACAGTGAGAAAGGGACCCACATCTGGGCATACCCTTCCCACTTGGGGCAACTTTAGCAACACAAAAGGATGATGGACGGAGTGCTGAACAATGCAAACACTCACCACCAGTCACAGATCTGGGTTTACTCCATCTTTCTTCTGCTCACCATGCCACCCCAATTTGGACCCAGCCCTATGCAAATCAGTCTTGACCCTGTCCATCGTGGGAACAGTCCAGCCTGAACTGCCAAGCCAGGTCGTCACTGGACCAGAAACAATCATCCTGGGACCGGTTTGCTTGTGGCAAGGATGCATGGAGATGTGTGTGCAAGCATCGTGTAAGGGTAGGTGGGGTGTGGGGGATTGTCTGTTGACATTGTACATGTTGTGTGCTGGGCAATGTGTGTGCCAATGGTGATGGAAATTGGTATGGTAGGCCATTTGTGTGACAGGCTGGACTGTTTGTTAAATGGTGTTCTCCTGTCTGTATTGTCTCTGTAGGTCAGCGCCCGTCAAAAGAAGGGATTATGGCAAAGGATGTGCGGACCCTGGTGGTCTATGGCAGGAAGAGCACTCACTCTCGGAAACGGTGGGAGGACCTGAGACCGTGGCCATGGAACACCACGGAGGCCAACACAGGATGGCCTCCCAACGAGGAAGGGGTGCTCGTCGGACCCTGACCCCCTGGATGGGCACTTGAGGGCATCACAGCAGCCACGAGGGGGTGAGTTCAGTGGGTATCAGTACATATTTTGGCTGGTGGGGTGGTATCCGGGTGGTGGATGTTTGTTAGTGGATGCCCCTAAGCTAGGCCACACATTGCAGCATGGATCATCTGAAGGATTATGGGTGAATGGCAAATACAGGTGACCTAGCTTGTTAGCAGTCCATTTCAGGCTGGGCATTGTGGGTCCCAGGAGTGCTGCCATTGGCAGAGTATGGTCCTTGTCTTGCCTTAGTAACTAGCCATATCACTGGTAGTGCAATGCATAGTGCTTAAGTTTGTTCCCTGTGTGTGACGATGATGTGTATGTGGTGTTGGTGCAGTCATTGACCCAGTGTATCCTTTGTCTCTCTCCCCCAATTTCTTGTTTTGTCATCCTGCCCTTGTGTGCATTAGCATCATCTGGCTGAGGAGCAGGGGCACCAATGACATAGGGAGCTGCATCCCACATGACTGAGGAGGCAGAATCCACCGACACCGAGGGAACCAATGGGATGGAGGGTGAGGTGAGCACCACGGAGGAGACTGGAGGAGACAACACAGATTCAGATACCTCCTCCGGTGGGAGCTCCCTGGTGGTGGCTGACACCTCTGTGACCACCCCAGCTGCAGGTACAGCCGCCATCCCCGTACCAGCACTGCCCTCCCAGCAGCCCCTCAGCAAGTTTCCCGTGCCCGCTCACCCAGGAGGGTTGGCATCTCCTTTGCCCCAGGCATGTCAGGCCCTGCCCCAGTGAGCCCTGCTGCCCTGAGTCAGGAGGCTATTGACCTCCTGAGATCCATCTCTGTAGGGCAATAAACCATTGTGAATGCCATTCAGGGGCTGGCATCCCAGATGCAGCAATGCAATGTATTTCTGGAGGGCATTCACAGTGGATTGGTGGCCCAACAGAGATTGATTCAGGCTCTGGCCTCCTCTCTGATGGTAGCTATTGTCCCTGTTCCTACCGTCCTCTAACTCCCACTTCCCAGTCCCATTTTACTCAACCCCAACCCATCCCAGGCACACATACAGATGAGCATGCACACAAGACAACACCCAAGAGTGGCACAGGCAAACACAGGCAGCACACTTCATCCCACAAGCACTCACGCAAATACCATACATTTACAGACGTAACAACATCCACTGCCTCCACTGTCTCCCCTCCTTCTCCTCCACCACCTCCCTCCCAGTCACGTCCACACTCACACCTGCATGCACTACATCAACATCCACTATCAGCATCACCACACCAAGCAGAACACACACCTCACTGGCAGACACCTCCACAATAGCCATGGACGTGCCCCTTCTGTCCTCTCCCACCCTGTCTGTCCTCCTCCTAAAGGATACATACGCAAGCACCCACACACCCAACAACCATCCACCTCACATCAGCATATAGCCCATGCACCTGCACCCAAGTCCAGCAGACATACACCTCCAAAAACCACACCCTCAACCACCACTCACATTACTCCTCCCTCCTCCCGCCCCAACATCTCTAAAAATCTTTTCCTTTCCCAACTGGACCTCTTTCCTCCCCCCGTCCTGCCCGTATGAGCAGGGTACCAAGGACACAGACCAGCACCTCAGCCAAACAGTCCACGGGGACAGTGGTAGCACCACCTACTTGTGGTGGTAGGGATACCACGCTTTGATCAAAGAAGGGGAAGGAGCCAGCACCACTAGGCAAGAAGGGGAAGGAGGCTGCACCACCAGGCAAGAAGGGGAAGGAGCCTTCACCACAAGGAAAGAAGGGAAGGAGCCTGCACCACCAGGCAGGAAGGGGAAGAGCCCATTCACCCCTGCCAGGAAGGGTAAGGGATCCACGCCCCATGAACTGGAGGATACAAAGCCCTCTACTCTACTGGAAGCTGTCAGGGTGACACCTCCACCACCAGCTGTCACGGGGCCCACACCGCCAGCTGATGCATCACAGCTATCAGAAGGTGCAGAGGCTGCCCAGGAGGCTCTTCCATCCACCACCACACTGCAGGGTTCAGAAAGTGCAGAGGCTGCCAGGAGGCTCCTCCATCCACCACCACACGGCAGCCATCACCACCAGTTGACGCCATGTAAGCCACACTCCAGGGGCTGCTGTGCGAGTTGCCCCCTCCAGAACCAGTGGGAAAGTCACCCACCTTAGAGACTGTGGCCTTGCACTCCCCAAGACAGAGCATTGGGCATGGATCCCCCTCTAGAACCAGTGGGCAAGTCCCCTACCTGAGAGACTGTGGCTTTGCACTCCCCAGAACAGAGCAATGGGCATGGAGCCCCCTCCAGAACCAGTGGGCAAGTCTCCCACCTGCGAGACTGTGGCCTTGCACACCTCAGGACAGAGCAATGTGCATGGAACCCCCTCCAGAACCAGTGGGCTTGTTCCCGCATCCGGCTAAGGTGTCCCCCTGAGGTGCCTGCCTATTTGCAAACTAATGAACATGCGGTGTAGTATCCGGATGTGGTTAGGATTCGAGTTGGGTCTTAGACTGTGCTCTGTGGCCATGCGGGCCCTTAGAACATTGGACTGGTCAGTGTCCCTTTGTGTACATGTGTACATATCTGTTTCATTGACAAATCAAATTATTAATTTTGATTTTGATCTGATTACAATCACTTTCATCCATTCCTGTTGTCCTTGCATTATTCTGCCGTTTTTCGGGGACAAATTGTTTTTCGTGTGCAGCTGGTTGTGTGTGGGGTGTGTGTGTGTCGGGTGTGTGTCGTGCATGCGGCTGTACTCACCATCACCATCTTCGTCGGCTTTGGTGTTCCAGGAGGAGCATAACATAGAAGATCATCAGAAAGACTTGCAGTTCGGGTTCCATGGTGTTGTTGTTCTTCCCTGTGTCGCTGATGGTGAGTCCTTTCGCTTCAGTGATGCCATGGTCATAATTTGGCCAAACTTACTGCCATCCTCTTAGTGGTATTACCGCCACATTATCACTCACAGACAGGGTCATAATGAGGGCCAAAGTGTCTGTGTATTTTCTTAACTAGGAAATCATTTAAAAGAAATAAAAAAAAAAACTTTTCTTTTTCTGGTGTGCTGTTACTCTGCCTTTATTCCTTTAAGTCAGTCAGTGTTTTTATGTGAGGCATGAGTGGGTAAAAAATGGCCCCCTGACTCGTTATCAGATACATCAAATTGAAATGGCCCTAGGTTAACAGCAATGTACTGCTATTGTTCCACTATAATGTTAAACAAATCTTTGCACAGAGCATTGTTTACAATTTCTATTTGTATTTTTTTGCTTTCTTGATTTAGCTAATCCTGCTCATTCACCTACACTAGATAGCAGCCTGGCTGAGGTTGGTGGCCCTCTATTTAGAATATCAATGGTTGATGGTTCTGCAGAGGAGCGAATGAGGCAGCTGCCCTTACTCTGGGAAACAGTTTTTCCCGCCAGCTACCAGTACCTCCAACCTCCCAACGGCAACAACATTGCCAGTGCCAACAGCAGCTGGCAGCCACCCATCCATGTCTAATCACTGCTGCCCCCTCCCGCTCAGACCATGATTTTCAGTGCTAAGTCCTGCAACATATGGGGCACATGGACAACAGGATGGCATACA
Organism: Pleurodeles waltl; assembly: GCF_031143425.1. Lineage (NCBI taxonomy): Eukaryota > Metazoa > Chordata > Amphibia > Caudata > Salamandridae > Pleurodeles > Pleurodeles waltl. The sequence goes on along the minus strand of NC_090445.1, from coordinate 927,878,404 downwards.
TGGAGGGAAGCCTTGAGGACCACTGAACCCACGTGACGTACGCCCACTTCTTGCTCTTTTTTTATTTTTGTTTTGGTGGGAGGGACATTTGTTGTGGGAGGAGAGATTGGGGATTGGGAAGGGATTTGGGAGTTACTTTGGACATTTTTGAGTTGCACATTGGTTGGGTATGAGGTAATTTGTTTAGATGAAAACAACAAGATTTGTAGAGTGCACAAATGCCCACCAGGGCATTTTGGTGAAGTGTGAGCACAAAGGGCTAAAACTATCCGAAGGAGATAAGTCTATTCCGTAAGACAGCTAGGACCTGAAAATCAATGTTTTAAGCATCTTTCCGAAGCTGAGCAGGGAAGTGGTCAATTTGAGCTTGAAAGGGAGGCTGAAAGGGAGGCTGTTCTATTGCAGGGCAGTGTATCTGACAAAGCCTCTGCCTTCCCCAAGAGGTACTTGAAAGATGGCACTAATACATTGTTGTAGAAGCTATACAGAAAGGTTCTGGTGGGTTGACACCAGTTAAAACAATGTCATAGATATACTGGATCAGTTCAATGCAAAGCCTTGAAAGCAATACAGAGGACTTTGAAGGTTATAAGATGTTTGACTGGGAGCCAATGCCGTACCTTCAGGGCCAAATTTGCAGATTGAAACTTAATGATCCAAAATAATAGCCTGTCTGCTGAATTCTGCAGAATTTGTAGCTTGTTTAAGAAGCCGGTTTGAAGATTCTGATACAGCCCATTTCAGTAATTTATCCTAGCCAGTGCTAATGCTGAAACCTCAGTTTTCTGGAGACTGGAAAAAATGAACTGGAAGATTTTCTTTAAGATTTTTAACATCCATAAGGAGGAAGAAATGATGGTGTTAACTTGATTTTTAAATGTAAGCTTGTCATCAGTGATGACACCCAGGTTCTTCACCTTCTTATCTGGCATTGGAAGATAGTCCAGATCAGGTGGCCACCAGTCTAGGGACCAAAACAATGGAATGTTCCCTAATAATACTTTAAGCAGTAACATCCCATCCAGTTACTGACTGCAGGCATACAATTCTGAAATCTCTCCCCAGTGGTCTGTTTCTTCTTAGTAAGGGAGACCACAATCTGGGTGTCATCAATGTAAGATACCAATGAAAACCCAATTGACTTGATCAGCACAGCAAGGGGTGTCACATACAAATTAAGCTGGGTAGGGCTCAACGACAAACTGGGAGGAATCACACAGGGCTTAGAAGTGAAGTCCCCTAATGACCAGTCAGGAAGGAACAAAGCAGTGATAGTGCTGTCCCTTTGATTGTTAGTGGGTCAAACCGGTCAACCAAATGGTCATGGCTGACCATATCAAAAGCTGTGGACATATCCAGGAGGAGAAGAGCTGCTCTTCCTCTAATGTCCAAAGTTGTTCTAAGTTGTTTTGTCCAAATGATTATTATTTTCAATGAAGGAGGTCAGTTGCTGGTTCATAGCCTTCCCAGTGATTTTGGCTGGCAAAGGAAGGTGAGGGAGGGGCCGGTAGTTGTTGGTATCCGAAGGATTAAGATTAGCTTTTTTAAAAGAGGAAGAATTGAGTCAGACTTCCAGATATTGTGAAAGGAGCCAAATGTAAACATTTAATTTTATTGAAACTTTCAGTGAAAAAAGTGGAAACAGAGTCTGGAACCAATTGCAACACAACTGCGGGGAGCCAGATTTGGTGGTAAGAATGGCATGTTTCACTTGATCCACAGTAAGCAATAACATTTCTACCAAGAGCAAAGAAGATGGGACTGTTTTAAACTATCTCTTCCACAAAGGTAGAGTTGAGAGGTACATCCCACCACACGTCCTCCTAAGAATAAATCTATGAGGATCTGAACTCGGACTGTCAAAAGATGAAGATAATTTACTTCCAGGGCACCCCCGCTAGGGATAACTCCATACTTTCATATGAAATCCTACTGTGCATGAAAGACAAAATAAAGTTTCCTTTATGGAAGGGGTGGTCTCATACACTTAGTAGGTTCATGCTTCATCATAGACCACCCCTACCGACTCTTGAGGAGCAATGTCACCAGGGCAGACTCAACCATCTGGTTCAGACCTATCAGAGGGAGTTCTTATATAAAGTTTGATGGACAATAACAGGATCCAGATGCTTAAAAATACCTAGTGGACTACCAGTATTTCACCTTTATTCTGGTATCCACTGGTATGATTGAAAAACAAGAAGTAATGAGCTTGAGTATAATGACTCAGCTCATATATGAATAAGCCAACATGTTTCTGCCCATTTACAAGCCTCTACAGGTCTAGACTAAACACTGAAGAGTGTAAACTTAATAGTATGATATAAGTCCGCGATAGGAGATTGTGAATTCACATAGGGCCACTTTTCTTACATTTGGCCCAAAGTCCCTAAATCCAAAGGTAGATATGCAGCAGACAAACAGAGTGATCCTTTGTTAGAAACTGGGTCTCTAGTTGGCAGAGGTATGCATTGTATTAAAGTAGGGACCACAATCCTAGACATGGTAAGTCAGAACATACCCTAAATTATCTTGTGCCTACCCTTGGGAAGCTTGGCACAGAGCAGCCAGGCTTAACTTAGAAGGCAATGTGTAAAGTATGTGGGCAATAACTCATACAGCAACACAGTGAAAATTTCACAAAAAGTACTCCACAACTATGTTGAAAAATAGATATAATGTATCTGAGTCGAATAAGACCAAAATATCATGAATCCAATGTACACAGGTGAAGTTATGATGTTTCCAATACTAAATCCCTTAATAGCGCTTAGAACCACAACAACAGCAACTGGGGCTTTTATGACGTCTTGATGGAGTCATTACCAACAGTTCCATGCCACTTGTGAGGAAGTGTGGGGTGGTCATGAAGTTGCATTGACCCAAGGCACAATACATATAAAATACGAGGAAAGAGAGATGTTGCACGGAGTCAGGAAGATGAGGTGTCGATGGAGCTGGTGAGGCTTTAGTTCCTTACTGGTGACAGGGAGGTAAGGCATCAGGTCCTTACTGCCAGGCAGGGGGGGGTTTTGCATCGGTTCTGTCCAGTTGCAGGGGAGGTGATGCAGCTTCTGTGGAGAGGCATCAGTTCCTTACGACCAGGGAAGGTCGATCAGTCCAGCAGGTCAAGACACAGTGTGTGGACTTTGCAATGTTGTGATCACACCACAGGATGTCAGTGGCGGTTCTGCAACATCAGGCTTGCATTGAAGGTTGCTGTCGTGCTCAGTTAGGACCAAGGAGCAGGCAGCGGCATGGCATCGGACAGCAGTGCTGGTTCTGGAGTCACTCTGAGGTTGGTGGATTAGTGAGGAGCTAGTAGATGAAGTCTATGTTGGCCCTCAGATTTCAGAACAGGAACCAAACTCGATCTCAGTCCTTAGAGAGCACTTGTGAAGAAAAGCAGAGTCCTTCCAGCAGAGTCAGGGAGCAGCAGGCAGCAGGGAAACAAGCAAGAGAGCAATTCTTCCTGAAAAACAGCCCGGGTGAGTCCTTTGGGCAGCTCAGAAGTCCTTCTGATAGAGACCAGATGTAGATCCAGAAGAGTCCAATATGGTGGGGTCAAAGGCCCAGTAAATATACCCAAAAGTGCCTCTGAACTGGAGAAAACTTCAAAGAATGATTTTGAAGTGCACAACTTCCCCTTTCAACCCAGCCCTGTCTGCCAGAAGCCCTGTGGGGGGTTATCAGTCCTTTGTGTGAGGGCAGGCAACTGGCCTTTGTAAGAGAGAGCCCCTCCACCCTTCCTGCCCAGGGGAACCCATCTGTATGCAGATGAATGCAAATGAAGCTTAGTGTCCTGTGTTTATAGTTGTCTGGGTAGTATGCATAATGGGAGCTGTCAACCAACGCAGGACAGATATGGATGGAATACAGGCTGTAAGGAACACATGTCAGTAAGTACAGGAAAATGCCTACTTTCTAAAAGTAGCATTTCTGCAATAGTAATGTAAAATACAACTTTATCAGTAAGTAGGATTTCTTGTTACCATTTCAACCATACCAAACATGACAAGTCTATTCCTCTCAGAGCAGAAATGTCCACTTAAAAGCATATAAGGGAATCTCTAATAGTGCCCTATGAGAGGAGCAGCCTTCACAGTAGTGAAAAACAACTTTGGGGGTTTTCATTATCACGATATGTAAAACGCATAAGTACATGCCCGGCCTTTTACTTACATAGCACCCTGCTCTGTAGGTTACCTGTGGCCTACCTTAGGGGTGATCTTCATGGAAGCAAAGGGGGATTTAGGACTTGGAAAGTAGTTTTAAATGTCAAGTCAAAGTGACAGTGAGACTGCACACACAGACCCAGCAATTTTAGCCCTGAGACATGGTTTAGGGGCTACTTATATGGGTGGCAAAATCAGTGCTGCAGGCCTACTAGTAGCATTTAATTTACAGGCTCTGAGCATATCTAGTGCACTTTACTAGAGACTTACAGGTAAATTAAATATGCCAGTTAGGTATGAACCATTGTTACCTTGTTCGGGGTAACAAACACTATAGCACTGCTCAGTAGTGGCAAAGGTGTCCAGAGGCCTAAAACAAAAAAAAAGTGAAGAAGCTTAGGCAAAAAGTTGGGGGAAGACCATACCATAAGGCTCTCAGGTCTAACATCCTTCCACCTTCAAACCCAAGTGAAAGGTGACTAGGATAATGGACAAATCGTAGGGGGAGCCTGCTGGACAGGAACAGGAAGATGGAATTCCTAAGGTACTTCCTTCCTGTTAAAAAAAAAAAAAATTAAAAAAGGCTTCTTGCATAAAAAAAAAAAAAAAACTTGAACTGTCTGCTGGGGTAGAATATCTACTTGAAAACATCTTTTCAGGTGCAGCCGTGATCACTGGCGCTCCCCAGTGTCATGAAAAAGGCACTGGTGGGTGCAGTCATGGCTGTAAGCTGAGATTGTGGCTGTGAAAACTTGTGTGATCTCACAAGCAAACCAAAAGGTATTGTGGTGCTTGCCAGCATGCACCAAAACAAGTCTCACTTTTGCCAATGGGAAAAGAATTCAACCATGCACTATATGGGGGAATTATTGGTAATTCTGTGTTACACGCATAGGAAGGAATGCCTGAATTCTGCCAGCTCCACAAGCAGAGCAGAATTTTCTTCCCACCCCTAATTTTAAGTACTTCATATATTGGTGCATTAGTGTACTGATCACTCCTCTGGACTTAGAAAGCATTTGTTCACTCTTTGTCACTGGCCCTGACTGCTTTCAATAAGTAGGGTGCCACTTGCCTTGTGGCTGTATCATGATCCGTCAGGAGGCAACTATGTTTTACAGTGGACATTTTGACAGCAGTTTCTACAGGGTGTTCATTCTCATATATTTGTACTAAGGACTGTTAGACTTTTCATCCTTGGCGTGGTCTCCCTTAACTTTTTGCCTCTGTTCCCCAGGTTGTTGATGTGTGCTGGACTCTGATTTTACTGTTTTTGTTACTCTGGGCACTTTACCACTGCTAACCAGTGCTAAAGTGCAAGTGCTCCTGTTTAAAATGTGTACGTAATTGGTTCTCCATGATTGCCATATTTGTTTTACTGTTAAGTCCCTAGTAAAGTGCACTAGAGGTGCCCAGGGCCTGTAAATCAAATGTTACTAGTGGGCCTGCAGCACTGGTTGTGCCACCCACACAAGTAACCCCGTCATGTCTCAGACCTGACACTGTAAATTCGACTTGGCAAGTGTACCCACTTGCCAGGCCTAAACCTTTCCTTTTCTTACATGTCAGACACCCCTAAGGTAGGCCCTAGGTAGCCCCAAGGGCAGGGTGCAGTGTATGGATAAGGTAGGACATATAGTAATGTGGTTTATATGTCCTGACAGTGAAATACTGCCCACTTCGTTTTTCACTGTTGCAAGACCTGTCTCTCTCATAGGATAATATGGGGGCTACCTTTAAATATGATTAAAGTGTTGATTCCCCTAGAGAGTAGATGGACATATGGAGTTTGGGGTCCCTGAACTCACAATTTAAAAATACATCTTTTAGTAAAGTTGATTTTAAGATTGTGCGTTTGAAAATGCCACTTTTAGAAAGTGAGAATTTTCTTGCTTAAACCATTCTGTGACTCTGCCGTGTTTGTGGATTCCCTGTCTGGGTCAGTTTGACAGTTGGGTTGTTTTTCACCTCACACCAGACAGTGACACAAAGGGAGCTGGGGTGTAACCTGCATTTCCTGATTAGCCATCTCTGCTAGGAGGGAGGGGTGGAGTGGTCACTCTCATCTGAAAGGACTGTGCCTGCCTCTGACAATGCAGACTCCAACCCCCTGGTGTGTGTCTGAGGCCTTGCCTGGGCAAGGCAGGATTTCACAAGTAGGTGTGAGTCCCCTTTGAAGAAAGGTGACTTCAAAGACTAAAATGGGTATAAGAAGGGCACCCAAATCTACAGACTTTAGAAACACTTCTGGAACCAAGAGGAACCTCTGCCTGGAGAAGAGCTGATAGCTGAGGAAGAAGTGCTGCCCTGCCTGTGACTGTGCTTTGTGGAGCTTTCCTGCAGTGCTGCTTCTGCCAGAGTAAGAGGGCAAAGACTGGACTTTGTGTGCCTTCCATCTTGTGAAGAAATCTCCAAGGGCTTGAGTTAGAGCTTGCCTCCTGTTGTTTGAAGTCTCAGGGACAGCAAAGACTTCTCTCTGCCAGCACCTGGAGTCTCTGGAGAGACTCCTGCTCTGACAAGTGGTGCCCTATCCAGTCCCTGGGCCCTTGAAAGGAAAGCTGGTGGAAATCCAAGGAAATCGACTTCGGACGACTCCGGACCGACGCCGCTGCTGAATCCGGTGACGCCGCCTGCACCAGACGCCGTGACCTTTGCTGGAACGTGACGCTATTCGCAGGCCCCACGCCGCTGCAGACCCGCTGAAGTCCGCGACTCCGTGGAAGTCGCTGCACCACGTCGTGACTGACGTCGCTCGAAGTGCACGGATTCAACGTTTCGCACAGACGCCGCGATCCCCGACTTCGCGACTCGGCTTGTTTTCACTCTTCACCAAAGGTACTGTACTTGGGGATCTACACGACTCCGTGTCCGGCGCCGCTGGCGTTGGCTTGTTGTGAACGACTCCGTCACGATGCCGTGTTAACATCTCATCGAAGCATTTTTGTTTCTAAGCACTATTTTTGAGTTTAATCTTTAAAAATTCATAACTTGACTTGTGTATGTCGGATTTTTGTCGTTTTGGTCTTGTTTTGTTCAGATAAATATTTCCTATTTTTCTAAACTGGTGTTGTGTCATTTTGTAGTGTTTACATTAAGTTACTGTGTGTGTTGGTACAAATACTTTACACCTAGCACTCTGAAGCTAAGCCTACTGCTCTGCTAAGCTATCAAGGGGGTAAGCAGGGGTTAGCTGAGGGTGATTCTCTTTTACCCTGACTAGAGTGAGGGTCCTTGCTTGAACAGGGGGTAACCTGACTGTCAACCAAAGACCCCATTTCTAACAGGGACATTCAAAAAGTAATTGCTTGATGGTTTTGAAGTGTCTGATTTAGATCAATACTATTTGGTAGCCCAGGAGCACTATTTGAGATACTGGTATCACCAGAATAGATGACTCCCTTTCCTTGTACTCGAGAGGGAACAGAAGGTAGAATCCTGCTTTGATCTCTCTGACCATGAAGCCTGCTCAGACCTAGAAGTGAGCTAGTCACAGCTACATACACTTGCCTAGCATGAAAGAACAATGAGTGCCCATTCTAGGCTACCCTGCCTTTATAAATCAACGCTCCCCATAGCCAATAACCCTTTGCTCCCACTCATGATAGAATCTGGGGTGAATCAGGCTCTGGCCAAATCAGAGAAAACTAATTTGGGTCATTTAATTAACTAGGGTAATTCCTTACCTTGAAGAAATTCAGGGAAGGCTGAGATGTTTCCCCCTTAGATACATTTACCTATTACCAAATTAACGCCACAGCATGTGAAAATGTATCAGGATTCAATGTGGAATCCTCCAGCTTTGAATCATTGATTCAGCTGATTGCCTTCTCTGATTCTACTAGATGGGTGTTTAAACTATACAATATGATGTTGAATTCTATAGTGGTTGGACAACTGCCTGGATGGGATTTAGTCATCAGAGAAGACCCAACTGATGAAAAGTGTAAGTTTTGCTATAAACAGACAAAGATAATCTCTATAAATTATAGCCATGAACTACTGTACTTTAAATACTTATTTAGAATATATATCACACAGAAATGACAACATAAAACAGGTATTTCTGAATCTCAACAGTACTTTTAGACCTGGCATCACTGGTGTGGTTTCCCATGACTTTATGCCTTCAGACCTCCTCTTTTGCTGACCTCTGTTTTGCTGTCGTTAGGATTCTGAGCACTTTACCACTGCTAAACAGTATTAAAGTGCATGTGCTCGCTGCTTATAAAGCAAGTAACATTGTCTTATCTACAATAGCCACATTTAATTAACGTATAAGCCCCTGGTAAAGTACACTACCTGTGCTCAGGGCCTGCAAATTAAATGCTGCTGGTAGGCCTGCAGCACTGATTGTGCCACCCACGTCAGTAGTCCTTCAGAAATGTGCCTGTGCTGCCAATGCAGAGCCTATTTTAAACTGCCAGGTTGACCTGGCAAGTTAACCCTCTTGCTCGACCCAAACCTTCCTTTACAATATATATGTCACCCCTAAGGTAGGCCATGGACTGCCAAAGGGCAAGGTGCAGTTTATGATAAAGGTAGGACAGACATTTTTAAGTTTTACATGTTGCAGTAGTAAAAAACTCTTAAATTTGTTTTTCACTACTGCAAGGTCTATTTCTCTCACAGGCTAACTTCAGGATTGCTATATTATATATGATGAAAATCCTGGGCAGGATGAGAGGGAGGAGCTGACACTTACACTTGACTGGGCTGTGTCCCATCCACGCACAAAGGGGTATATATTCCACTATAGTGAGATTGAAGTCAGGGCTGGAAGGGCAGGGACTCTGTACACTCAAAGGCTCCTCTTTGAAGTCGCCTTCACTTCACAGGCACAACTTGGTATATGTATGGGACCTCAGACATCACCAACTTAGTACACTTCTGGACCTATGGATACTCTGCCAGGCAGAAGGACTGCTGTTGTGCTGAAAGGACTGTCAGTCTGCTGGACTCTGTTGGACTCCTGCTCTGCTGTGTCTCTCCCACACAGAATCAAAGTAACTCTAAGGGCATGTTGGCCTGCCTCTTGTTTTTTGAAGTATCAGGGAAACAAAATACTTCCAACTCACACGCTACAGCGACTGGACCCTGCCAACTCTATGACTTGCCCTTCCCAGTGGTTCAAATCCAGTCTGGGCCCTTGGAAATGATTTGAAAGTGCTGCTCAAGTTAAATCCATGCATGAATGCCATTGTGGGAGTCAGAACTGGTGCATCGACACAGCTGTGGGAATTGGCACCAGTGCATCGAGTCTTTTGTGTGGATCCAACTCAGCGCAGTGAACTCAGAACCACCATATCGCACTTGGAATCGGCCTATCCTCTGTTACAGAAGCTATAGCAGTGCCTTGCATTTGGAATCAGCACATCGCACTCTGAATTGAAGAATTGTCGCTATTGCTCATAGAAGATTTATGCATCGCCTCCATTGCGTGCCCCGTTGCATTGCTGTGACTGTGCCATGTAACTACGTACAGCAACACATCCCGGATCAAGGTACTTTTGTTCAGCAAGCCAAGGCTAGTCCTTCTATCCAACCTACACTCCATTGCAGTCGGCCTGAACATTTGACTTTGTCCCGGTCCAGCGCGATCAGATACCGCACATAGGCGCTTTTTTCTTTCTTAGTGTTATACTACAGTTCATTCATTCAAAATTCATATTGCAAGTCCTACCTATTGGATTTTTGTCATTTTTGTTGTTTTTATTTATTAAATTAAGCTCTATTTTGATAGTTTAATAACTAGGGGCCAGATGTAGCAAGCAGTTTTGTCCATTCTGTGTCTATGGGAAAATGTGTTTGTACATATGGCCCTAGGTGTGGTATCTTTCTCTGTGGTGTTTTTGTGGTTTTACTGTTTGAAGTGTTGCAGAAATACTTTACACATTTCCTCTTAAGTTAAGTCTGACTGCTCTGTCCCGAGCTCAAAGAGGGTGTGCACAGGTTAATTTAGGGTGTGTTTGCGACATACCCGGACCAGGATTGTGATTCCTTCTTGGACAGGGCACATCCCTCTGCTAAGCACACACCCAATTTCTAACAGGTACCCTCACTGCAAGGCCCTTCATGCAGATTTTATAAATCTCACATGGTCTTGCCTATTGGTACATGAATATTAGGGAGTTATTCCTCACGATGGTTAAGAAGAAAGGGTCTCAAATAAAACTAGTCCCACTTACAGTGCTTCTGGGTTATGCTAAGATGCTTCCCTATAATGTTAGACAATTTGCTGTTCCAGCATTACTTTTGAAAAAGCACAAAGTAGTACTCGATTGATATAGTCACTGTACCCTCAGAGAAGGGCTGGCTTAAAGATATTGTGATGTGATGTGTATTGATATAGTGGATACATATGCAGTGATGCAACCTCAGGAACATTTGGAGCCCATTGAAGGCATATCTTCTACAAGACACTGGATGTGATAACTCTACACAAAAGTAATTCTTTCACAACTGATATGAACCTTTGATTGATTGAATCTGCTGTTATCCTGCTAACTATGGGGCAACTGTAACATGACCCTCTCTTTAGTGAGGTCCTATAAAACAATGGCTGTGGATATAAAGGGGCACTGGCTCTCCTTGCTGATCAGTAACCCAGATAAACTCGACCCAATAATACTGTACTGATGGGCAGAGATAGGAACTGCTTAACAACTTGTCTTTACTTACTGGCAAGGCCTCTGGATAATTTAAGTGATCCCTGTATGTATATTATTGGGACACAGAGTCATAGGCCTACTTCAAAGCAAAGTCTCTTTTGAATGTGAAATCCTGCCTTGCCCAGGCCAGGCCGCAGACACTCACCAGGGGGTTGGAGACTGCATTGTGCGAGGGCAGGCACAGTCCTTTCAGGTGTGAGTGACCACTCCTCCCCTCCCTCCTAGCACAGATGGCTCATCAGGAAATTCAGACTACACTCCAGCTCTCTTTGTGTCACTGTCTAGTGTGAGGTGCAACCAGCCCAACTGTCAAACTGACCCAGACAGGTAATCCACAAACAGGCAGAGTCACAGAAATGGTATAAGCAAGAAAATGCTCACTGTCTAAAAGGGGCATTTTCAAACACACAGTTTAAAAAAAAAAGGGGGGGCAGAGACCCCAAACTCCACATGTCCATCCGCTCCAAAGGGAATCTACACTTTAATCAGATTTAAAGGTAGCCCCGTGTTAACCTATGAGAGGGACATGCAACAGTGAAAAACGAATTTAGCAACATTTCAGTCAGGACATATGAAACACATTACTATGGCCCTCATAACCCTGGCGGTCGGTGACTGCCAGGGCTATAGTGGCGTTAGTATTGCCAACAGGCTGGCGGTACTAGTCACCTTATTTTGACCATGGTGGTTCTGCAGCAGCGCTGCCCTGGGGATTTCGACTCCCCTTGCTGCCAGGCTGTCTGACCGCCATGGAAGGGCTGGCGGTAAGGGGACTCAGGGTGAACTGCCCATGCACTTGGCGTAGGCAGTGCAGGGGCCCCCAGGAAAAGCCCCACCGCGCAAATTCGGGCAGTGAAATGCGCGACAGGTGCTACTGCTCCCGCTGCACATCAGCATTGCCGCCGGCTCTATTACGAGCCATCAGCAATGTTGATGTGACTTTTCCGCTGGGCCAGCGGAAAAGTCAAAATGAGGAGCCAGACATTCCGCCAGCAATGGCAGTATTCTGGCCCCGCAGCCTCGGAGGTCTTTAGGAAAGACCACTGAGGTTGTAATGAGGGCCTATATGTCCTACCCGAACCATACACTGCACCATGCCCGGGGGGGTACCTTAGGGGTGCCTTACATGTAACAAAATGGAAGGTTTGGCCTGGCAAGTGGGTACACTTACCAAGTCGAATTTACAGTTAAAACTGCACACACAGACACTACAATGGCAGGTCTTACACATGATTATATAACTACTTATGTGGGTGGCACAACCAGTGCTGCAGGCCCGCTGGTAGCATTTGATTTAAAGGCCCTGGGCACTTCTAGTACACCGTACTAGGGACTTACTAATAAATCAAGTATGCCAATCATGGATAAGCCAATTGCATACACATTTTGTAAAGGAGCACTTGCACTTTAGCACTAGTTAGCAGTGGTAAACTACCCAGAGTAACAAAAACAGTAAAATCACAGTCCAGCACACATCAAAAACCTGGGAAACAGAGGCAAAAAGCTAAGGGAGACCACGCCATGGATGAAAGGTCTAACACTTGTCCCCCCAGCAGAAAGTGGGGAGAAACTACCCAACCTCATGGGAGTTCTCATCACTAAGGTGGAAGAACCTGGACAGACCATCAGCATTGGCATGCTCTGTATCAGGATAGTGTACCACCGTAAAGTCTATCCCCTGTAGGGAAATGGACCATCTCAACAGTTTGGGATTCTCACTCCTTATCTGCATTAACCATCTGAGGGGCCTGTGGTCGGTCTGAACTCGGAAGTGAGTCCCAAACAAGTAGGGTCTTAGCTTCTTCAGTGCCCAGACCACAGCAAATGCTTCACTTTCTATGGCACTCCACCTATGTTCCCTGGGTAGTAACCTCCTGCTAATGAAGGCTATGGGTTAATTTAGGCCCTCTTCATTAAGCTGTGAGAGTACTGCTCCAATACCATGCTCTGAGGCGTCTGTTTGCACAACAAACTCCTTGGAGAAGTCAGGTGCCTTCAGCACAGGTGCTGTGCACATGGCAGCCTTCAGGGCATCAAAAGCAGTCTGGCAAGCCTCTGTCCAGATCACCTTCCTGGGTTGCTTCTTCGAAGTCTACTCAGTCAATTGCGGTAACAATGGTACCATAACCCTTGACAAACCTCCTGTAGTATCCTGTGAGACCTAAAAGGCTCTCACTACAGTCTGGGTCTTGGGAGGCTCCCAAGCCAGAATTGTATCAATCTTAGGCTGTAGGGGTGCCATCTGGCCACTCCCCACCTGGTGTCCCAAGTACACCACAGAACCCTGCCCTATTTGGCACTTGCTTGCCTTAATAGTGAGGCTTGCCTTCCACAGGGTCTCTAACACTCTCCAGAGGTGTTGCAGATGTTCCTCCCATGTGGAACTAAATACAACAAATTCATCCAGGTAGGCGGCAATGAACTCATCCAGCCCAGGTTGACCAACCTCTGAAAGGTGGCAGGGGCATCCTTCATCCCAAATGGCATGTCTTTAAAGTGAAAGTGTCAATCTGGGATAGAGAATGCAGACCACTCCTTGGCCCCCTCAGTTAAGGCAATCTGTCAGTTCCCAGATGTTAAGTCAAACGTACTGAGGTACTTGGCAGCTTCTATCAAGCCAATGAGCTCATCAGCTCAGGGGATGGGTGTGTTTGTCAGTCTTGCTGACCGCATTGAGTCCCTGGTAGTCAACGCAGAACTGGAGTTCTGGAGTGGCACCAGGTGCAGCTTCCTTTGGGACCACTACCACTGGGCTGTCCCAAGGACTGCTGGAGTGCTCAATAACCCCTAGGGTAAGCATTTTGGATACTTCATCCTTAATGCATGCCCTGGCCCTCTCAATAACCCTGTAAACCTTCTGTTTAATAGGTGTACTGTCACTGTCCCCAGTGTCCACATCATGTGTGCAAAAGGGTGTGACTCCTGGGATCAGGGAAAACAGTGAGGCAAACTGTCCCAACACGTGGCGACAGTCACCCTGCTGCTCCTCATTCAGGGAGGGGGAAAGGATCACTCCTTCCACTGACCCATCTTTCTCTCCTGCAGACAGGAGGTCAGGAAGAGGCTCACTCTCTTCCTCCACCCCATCTTCTGTCGCAAGGAGCATGGACAGTTCAGTCCGCTCAAAGTGAGGTTTGAGAAGGTTGACATGTAGGACCCTTAAAGGGATCCTTGGAGACGGCAAGTCCACCAGGTAGGTGACTTCCCTCTTGTGCTCCACCGCCTCAAATGGCCCAGTCCACTTATTCTGGCGTGCCCTAGGCTCCACTGGAACCATCACCCTCACTTTCTGACCAGGTTGAAACTCGACCAGAGTGGCATTCCGGTTGTACCACTGTTTCATATCCTCCTGGCTTGCTTCTAGGTTCTCCTGTGCGAGACTCCTGAAGCGTGCAGTATGCTTTCTCAAAGCCAGCATGTAGCTAAATTCATCCTGGGGGCATTTACTAGGAGCTTTCTCCAAATCCTCCTTCACCAGACTCAAAGGTCCCCTCACAGGGTTGCTGTCGATGAGCTCAAAGGGACTAAACCCAAGTCCCTTTTGAGGCACCTCCCCGTAGGTGAACAGAAGGCATCCCACTTCCCACTTCCGCCTCAAGGGCTCTGACAGGCCCTGAATCATGCCTTTCAAGGTGTGGTTGAATTTCTCAACCAGACCATTACTTTGGGGGTGGTAAGGTGTAGTGAACTTGTAGGTCATCCCACACACTTTCCAAAGAGACTTCATATACGTGGATATGAAGTTGGTACCCTTATCAGATACCACTTCCTTGGGGAACCCCATGCGGATAAAAAAAAACATCAGTGCACGGCCCACCACAGGGGAAGTGACTGACCTCAGCGGAATGGCTTCTGGGTACAGGGTGGCATGGTCCTCCAAGATCAGGATGAACCTGTTGCACAAGGCTGTCTTGGGGTCCAGGGGCCCCACAATGTCAATACCTACCCTCTCAAAGGGAGTAATAATCACAGGTAAAGGTTGGAGAGGAGCCTTTACATTTTCCCCAACAAGACCTTCAATGTGCATCTGAGTGTCTGTGCATTAGGGGCCAGTAAAAGTGGGTGCCAAGCCTCTCGAAGGTCTTGTCCTACCCCAAATGTCCAGCTAAAGGCACATCATGAGCCAACCCAAGTAGGAAGGCTCTGAAGCACTGGGGTACCACCAGCAGACGGGCTGACCCAGGCTCAGGAACCTTAGGCTCGCTATACAGGAGGTGATCCTCCCAATAAATCAGGTGTGATCCTGGCTCCTTGCCAGACACCTGGTCTGCAGCCTGCTACCGCAAACCCTCCAGAGTAGGGCATGTCTTCTGTGCTGCACAGAATGCTTCCCTGGTGGGCCCCCCTTCCTGCTGCCACTGCGACAGCTCAGGGACCTCCCCCAGTTCAGCCACTGTTGGAAAATGGGCTATTGGTAAGGGCAGGTAGGTACCTGCACTTAGCAATAGGCCACTAACCTCCACTTAGGTCCAGTTAGGTCTCAGTAAAGTAAACCCAGCTCGACCCTTGGTAGCTTGGCAATGAGCGACAAGGCTCAACTTAGGAGAAGGTTGACATGTAGGACCCTTAAAGGGATCCTTGGAGACGGCAAGTCCACCAGGTAGGTGACTTCCCTCTTGTGCTCCACCGCCTCAAATGGCCCAGTCCACTTATTCTGGCGTGCCCTAGGCTCCACTGGCACCATCACCCTCACTTTCTGACCAGGTTGAAACTCGACCAGAGTGGCATTCCGGTTGTACCACTGTTTCATATCCTCCTGGCTTGCTTCTAGGTTCTCCTGTGCGAGACTCCTGAAGCGTGCAGTATGCTTTCTCAAAGCCAGCATGTAGCTAAATTCATCCTGGGGGCATTTACTAGGAGCTTTCTCCAAATCCTCCTTCACCAGACTCAAGGTCCCCTCACAGGGTGGCTGCAGATGAGCTCAAAGGGACTAAACCCAAGTCCCTTTTGAGGCACCTCCCCGTAGGTGAACAGAAGGCATCCCACTTCCCACTTCCGCCTCAAGGGCTCTGACAGGCCCTGAATCATGCCTTTCAAGGTGTGGTTGAATTTCTCAACCAGACCATTACTTTGGGGGTGGTAAGGTGTGGTGAACTTGTAGGTCATCCCACACACTTTCCAAAGAGACTTCATATACGTGGATATGAAGTTGGTACCCTTATCAGATACCACTTCCTTGGGGAACCCCATGCGGATAAAAAAAACCATCAGTGCACGGCCCACCACAGGGGAAGTGACTGACCTTAGAGGAATGGCTTCTGGGTACAGGGTGGCATGGTCCTCCAACATCAGGTTAAACCTGTTGCACAAGGCTGTCTTGGGGTCCAGGGGCCCCACAATGTCAATACCTACCCTCTCAAAGGGAGTAATAATCACAGGTAAAGGTTGGAGAGGAGCCTTTACATTTTCCCCGACAAGACCTTCAATGTGCATCTGAGTGTCTGTGCATTAGGGGCCAGTAAAAGTGGGTGCCAAGCCTCTCGAAGGTCTTGTCCTACCCCAAATGTCCAGCTAAAGGCACATCATGAACCAACCCAAGAAGTAAGGCCCTGAAGCACTGGGGTACCACCAGCACACGGGCTGACCCAGGCTCAGGAACCTTAGGCTCGCTATCCAGGATGTGATCCTCCCAATAAATCAGGTGTGATCCTGGCTCCTTGCCAGACACCTGGTCTGCAGCCTGCTACCGCAAACCCTCCAGAGTAGGGCATGTCTTTTGTGCTGCACAGAATGCTTCCCTGGTGGGCCCCCCTTCCTGCTGCCACTGCAACAGCTCAGGGACCTCCCCCAGTTCAGCCACTGTTGGAAAATGGGCTATTGGTAAGGGCAGGTAGGTACCTGCACTTAGCAATAGGCCACTAACCTCCACTTAGGTCCAGTTAGGTCTCAGTAAAGTAAACCCAGCTCGACCCTTGGTAGCTTGGCAATGAGCGACAAGGCTCAACTTAGGAGACAGAGAGTAAAGCATTCAAATATCACAAAACAGTAATTAAATAAAACACAAGAAACAGTTTAAAAATCCAAAACCAATTTATTAAAATAGATTATATTTTTATCTTTAAAATGACACAAAAACAAATAAAATCTAATAAGGGGAACCAGAGATATGATTTTTTTAAAGAATTATTGTTTTTTTAGCTCGTAGAAACAAAAAGCGCCAAATGGGTCATCTGGTTGCACCTCGACCGGGGCAAAGTCAGAGTTTAAAGCTGACCGCAATGGAGCCCTGCTCTGCTACAGCTCGCTGGAGGCCTCAGTCAAAAGTTTACCTTCGGACTTAGTCTGTTTTCTGAAGATTTTCTTCAGCGGGATGAACCTGCCAGTCCAATCCGACCTCCTGGAACTCTTCTCCGGATACACGTCGTGGGAGCCCTCGGTGGAGATTTTTACCTTCGGACTTAGTCCTTTTTTTGAGGTGAAAATCCTTCGACCGGGATAAACCTGGATCTTGATCCGACGTCCTTGGAGCCCTCCTCGGATACGCTGGCTGGGAGGTCCCAGTCAACTTTTTACCTTCTGACTTAGTCTCTTTTTTGGAGATTTTCTTTACCGGGACGAACCTGCAAATCAGGCTGGGTCGCGGTTGAGGCAAACCGGCTAGAGTTGCCGCGGCGGGTCGGTCCCTCTATGGAGCTTTTTTTCAAAAGTTCTCCAAACTTCTGGGGCTTCTCCCAGATGTTCTTTTAAAGTTCTTTTGGGGTCCACAGCTCACCCCAAGGGTCCAGAAGCTCTGAGATGTTCTTGGGGGTGCGGACTACAACTCCCACTATGCACCTGATGCAAACTCCTTTCTGGCCACTGGGCAGTGGTCAGCTGGTTGATTTCTTCAGGAGTTGGTGCAGGGGACTCTGGTTAGCAATTTTTCACCTGTCGCAAACAGGGAGTCCCTCCTTGAACCAGTTGAAGCCAGGCAAAGTCCTTCTTGTGGTGAAGCCCAAGTGTGCAGCTGGTGCAGTCCTTCTGAGTGCAGGTTCCAGGTGCAGGCCAGGGGTCCAGCAGGGCAGTCCTTCTTCTTCTGTAGTTCTTCCTGGTAGGGATATGGTAGGGAACTGAGGTGTGGGTGCAGGTCTGCCAGTTTTATCTTTGCTCCTGGGTGAAAAACAGGGGGGTCCTGATTCTCCAATCAGGTGCAGGGTCCTTCCCTCTGTGATGACCACTTCCTAGGAAGTGTGGTAAAAATCAATCCCATGAGGCAACATTCTTAAAAAATCCATCATGGCTGAATCTGATTTTTGGAGGTTACATCTGGCTGAGCCCACCCACTGGTGTGGCTAAAAATCATAAACACACCCCTCTCCTGCCCTCTCCTAATCTAATCAAGGGGGCACCTAGTTGTCTGGGGTTGAAGGATGTGGGGGTGTTGCTGGGGTGCTCCAAATGTCCTTCTCTGCCTTTGAAGACCAGTTTGGCAGCCCTCCCCCTTCCTGCCTCACCATCAGCTGAGGGGAAATTCCCTCCCACAGGCACATCTCTTTGTGTGAAGCCAGGCCACTTCACACCTCATCAAGGCAGCCTGGCTAGGCTGCCAGATGCTGGCCAATCAGGGCACAGCAGCAAAAGCAATGCAGGGCTGAAATTGGCAACTTTTCAGGTAAAGTTTAAAACTCTTTACCTGAACAACTTATATTAAATCCAACAACTGGAAGTTGTGGGATTTATAATAACAATTAATTTGATACCAAGCTCTTGGTATCCATTACTTAAGGGGACTTTAAAAATTAAAACAAAGTCTCCCCATTCTAGCCTATGAAGGCCATTCGCTACAATGAGGGAAAAACGAATTTGGCTGTTTTTACCTCACCAGGGCTTATAAAACTACTTTTATAAGGTCCCTGCTTATAGTTACATGGCACCCAGCCCTAGGGGCACATAGGGCACACCTTAAGGGTGACTTATATGTAAAAATAAGGTAGTTTAAGACTTTGGAACTACTTTTAATTGCAAAGTCGAATTTGCATATAACTTTAATTTAAAAGCAGCCAGCAAGGCAGGCCTGCCTTTAAAATGACACTGGGCACCTCAGCAGTGCACCTATGGGTGCACTACCTATGCTGAGATCCCTACATCTACATGCCCTACCATATACTAGGGACTTATAGGTAGGTTGACTTAGCCAATTATAATTAGCCTAATTTGCATATTGATTTTACACAGAGCACAGGCCCTGGGACTGGTTAGCAGTACCCAGGGCACCATCAGAGTCAGGAAAACACCATCAAAAAGTGGAAAATAGGGGAAAAAAGTTAGGGGGCCTCTGCAATCAGCCCTGTTTTCTCACAGCCACCTGTTCCCCTGTCTCTGGGGCATCACCCTCAGGCTCCGCCTCCTACCAGACCGTGGGAACTTCTGGGGCCGGTTTCCCACGCCCCCTTCCCTTCCTCTTCTTGGCGGTCCCCCAGGCCACTGTTTTAGGCTCCAGGGGCTCTTGACTACCCTGACGGGCTGCCATCAAGCTGGTGGATACGCATACCCACCCAGGCAGACCCAACATCTCCATGTGAGACCTGTGTTCCACCTCCTTCCAGGGGGAATCCTCCAGGTCATTGCCTAGCAAACAATCAACAGGCATGGTTGGACTCACAGCTACCTTCAAGGAACCTGAGCCCCCAACCCCGCATTCAAAGGGAACCTGCGCCACTCTGCACAGGCGCTCTGAGTTGTCCACTGCAATTACTTGGTGAAGTACCCGGGGATCAATCTGCTCTTCAGACACCAGGTGACTCTTCGCTGTAGTCACACTGGCTCCTGTGTCTCTCAGAGCCTTCACCCTCTGTCCATTACTGGTCACTCACTGCCTATACTTCTTAGTGTTTTCAGGCACAAGGGTTCTCAGGACCATCTCACTGTCCCCTAGTGAGACAAAGGTAATCTCAGCAGGCTCCCACCCACCTAGAACAACTCCTCCCCAAGCGCTACACCGGCCAAACCCTGGAACGGCGCACCAGTGGGTGCTGGTGTACTTTTGGGGCATTTGGGGTCCCCCCTCACATGACCCACCTGGTAACATGCATAGCATTTATGTGTGGGATCACCTGTCACTGGCTTCCCATTAGAGAACCATGGATTCTTCTCACTGGGGGGGTGGGAATCCTCACCCTGGGAATAATTTCGGGACCCTTTAGAGAACTCCCCCTGTTTACCCTTACCCCCCCTTTTTTCTGAGAGGGACCCAGCCCACCCTTGGTGTGGTCTCCCCCATACCTCTGTTGGACCCTGGTGCTCTCCTGTGCAATCTTCCTGGGATCAGTCAGCTTGCTGTCAATCAGGTGCTGGTGCAGCTCTAGAAAACATAAACTGTACAGGTGCTCCCAAGCAATCAGAATGTAAAGTCCCTCATACGTAATTACCTTAATGCCTTTCACCCAACCATCCAGTGACCTGCAATAAGAATCAACACATTCAAACCATGTTTGGGATTCCTTCATCTTGTAGGTTCTAAACTGATCTTTGTACTGCTCAGTTGTGAGACCATACCTTGTAAGTAGGGGATCCTTCATGATAGTGTAGGTGAGATTCTGAGCATCCCCTAGGGCTGTCAGTGTATCCCTCCCCTCGACCACAAAGTGCTTCCACAGACCCGCCCCCCAATGAGCTTCAGGGATAAGATTCATATGGAGAGCAGACTCATACCCCTTAAACCACAAGTATATGTCGTCCTCCCTTTTAGAAACCTTCACAAGATCTTTAGGAATGTGCACCCTCCTTTCAGGCTGCACTGTGATGTGGCTGCCACCATCCCTACTAGACTGGCTCCTCTGATCCAGCACCCTAAATCTGAGCTCATGAGCCAACAACAACATTTTCTCTTCAATGTCCATCCTCATTTTCTCCAACTCCCTCTGATGCTCCCTCTCTGCCTGTCTGTCCTGCAAACCTTCAGGGGTCAGACCCTTTGATGAGACACTGCTACCTGCCCTGGGGACTCTCTCCCTGGGTATAACAGGCCCACCCACAATACCATTGTGTATGGAATGCCCTTACTCCTCCTCATCCTCTGTGTGCCCTTCAGTGCTCTTGGCTGTCACCCAGGCCCTCAGTGCCTTTTGTAGTTTCTCCTTCTTGGATGAGCTCTTAATGGGCTAGTCAAAACTTTCACAGAACTGCTTTAACTGAGCCTTGGTATAGCCATCCAATTTCTCTAGTTCAAAGGCAGCTCCAACTGATGCATCTCCAGACTGGGATAAGATGAAAAGTCAACAAAAGTACAAAGTTCCAAAGGCAGTAAACAAGTTCCCAAATGAAGTTCAGAAGTTAATAAAAGATTACCACAAAAATGGATGTAGGAAAAAATCCAAGCAAAAGAAAAAAATCAAAGATCACAAGACAAGCAGTATGTGGTCACGTAGTGGTCTCCACTAAAAACAGTAGTGTACACTTAATTATTGTATGTCAAGTACAAATA
Organism: Pleurodeles waltl; assembly: GCF_031143425.1. Lineage (NCBI taxonomy): Eukaryota > Metazoa > Chordata > Amphibia > Caudata > Salamandridae > Pleurodeles > Pleurodeles waltl. The sequence goes on along the minus strand of NC_090445.1, from coordinate 927,857,159 downwards.
CAAGTACAATCCCAACCGCTGATCACCAATATTAGAAATGGGGTCTTTGGTTGGCAGTCGGGTTACCTCTTGTCCAAGCAAGAACCCTCACTCTAGTCAGGGTAAAAGAGAATCACCCTCAACTAACCCCTGCTTACCCCCTTGGTAGCTTGGCACGAGCAGTAGGCTTAACTTCAGAGTGCTAGGTGTAAAGTATTTGTACCAACGTACACAGTAAATTAATGAAAACACTACAAAATGACACAACACCAGTTTAGAAAAATTGAAAATATTTAACTAAACAAAACAAGACCAAAACGACAAAAATCCACAATACACTAGTCAAGTTATCAATTAAAAAGCAAAAAGAGTCTTCATGCAGTTTTAAACACACACTAACACTGTTAGTGTGAAAATGTAGCTTGGGTGTGTCAAAAATAACTCCGCACAGGCGAGTGTGCATCAAAAAGGGCTTGCAATGCGTCGATTTCACTCATGAGCGAGACCTTGCGTTGTTTCTCCTTTTCGTTTGGTCGGGCGCATCATTTCTTCTCTCCACAGAAGAACGATGCGTTGATCCGGTCAGCACTCTCGGGTCCAGGCAGGCCTTGAGTCGCTCTTATATGCCCAGCGGTGCTTGCGTTGGAAATCTAGCTGCACGATGAACTCAAAACCACGCATCGCGGCTTGCGATCTCACCAGCCTCCGTCAGCTATGCTGCGTGTCATTTCTCCAGCTCCGTGCATTGATTCTTCAGTCTCGCTGCAGGCGAGCATCGATTTTCAGCTGTGAAGCCAGAAGCGCGTCGAGTTTCCAGCCACAGATCGGAGTTAAATCGATCTTTTTTCCGCACAGTGTTCTGTGCATGGATTTCTCCCTCTTAGGCTGCGAGCTTCTCCTTTCAGGGTCCCAGGAGCGGGATGGGCACCACAGGGCAGAGCAGGAGTCTCTCCAGAGACTCCAAGTGCTGGCAGAGAGAAGTCTTTGATGTTCCTGAGACTTCAAAGAACAGGAGGCAAAGCTCTAAATCAAGCCCTTGGGGATCTTACCAAGATAGAAGGCACACAAAGTCCAGTCTTTGCCCTCTAGCACAGCCAGAAGCAGCAACTGCAGGATAGCTCCACAAAGCACAGTCACAGGCAGGACAGCTCTTCATCCTCAGCTTTTCAGCTCTTCTCCAGGCAGAGGTTCTTATTGGTTTTCAGACGTGTTCTAAAGTCTGTGGTTTTGGGTGCCCTTCTTATACCCAATTTCTCATTAGAAGTAGGCCTACTTCAAAGCAAAGTATCTTTTGAATGTGAAATCCTGCCTTGCCCAGGCCAGGTCAGACACTCACCAAGGGGTTGGAGACGGCATTGTGTGAGGGCAGGCACAGGCCTTTCAGGTATGAGTGACCACTCCCCCCCCCCAGCACAGGTGGTTCATCAGGAAATGCAGACTACACCCCAGCTCCTTTTGTGTCACTGTCTAGTGTGAGGTGCAACCGGCCCAACTGTCAAACTGACAGGCAGAGTCACAGAAATGGTATAAGCAAGAAAATGCTCACTTTCTAAAAGTGGCATTTTCAAACACAATTTTTAAAATTGTGAGCTCAAAGACCCCAAACTCCACATGTCCATCCGCTCCCTAAGGAAATCTACACTTTAATCAGATTTAAAGGTAGCCCCCTTGTTAACCTATGAGTGGGACAGGCCTTGAATCAGTGAAAAACAAATGTAGCAATATTTCACTGTCAGGACATATAAAACACATTACTATATGTCCTACCTCATCCATACTCAGCACCCTGCCCTTGGGGCTACCTAGGGCATACCTTAGGGGTGCCTTACATGTAAGAAAAGTGAAGGTTTAGGCCTGGCAATTGGGTACACTTGCCAAGTCAAATTTACAGTTAAAAACTGCACACGGACACTGCAGTGGCAGGTCCGAGACATGATTACAGAACTACTTATGTGGGTGGCACAACCAATGCTGCAGGCCCACTAGTAGTATTGATTCACAGGCCCTGGGCACCTCTAGTGCACTTTATTAGGGATTTACCAATAAATCAAGTATGCCAATCATGGATAAGCCAATTACATACATGTTTTGTAAAGGAGCACTTGTACTTAGAAGTGGTAAAGTGCCCAGAGTAACCAAAACAGCAAAATCAGAGTTCAACACACACCAGCAACCTGGGAAACAGAGGCAAAATGTTTAGGGAGACCACGCCAAGGATGAAAAGTCTAACACACGGTAAAAAGTGTTGAAGCTAAAGCTCATCCAACGACAATTTCAGACTTTGAGCCCTCGTAGGAATAGCGTTTGATATCCATCACTGTACCTGACGGATTTCAAACTCTGGTAGATGTAATGAGTCAATCATGCTAGAAGGTGGAATTTCAAAATAAGTCTATCAGCTCTCAGAGCTAACCAGTCGGAGGCACCCTGACGAGATAACGCAAGTTGTACAGGATGCGATGGCCGCTTTATTTTGGTATTCACGGTCAGGTCACAAGGCGGAACTGAACCTGTGATGCACGGCGTCAGTATGAGTTAGAAAAAAAATGATGGCAAAATACAGAGAAGCCTCTAAGCAGCGAACCCATAGGCAGGTCGCGTATACACTAAATGGGTGGAGGGAGCCGATAAACAGTGTTGTGACTGGCATTGCAGAGACAGGGAAATTACAGCCAAGTAGCAACCATGGAAGTTCGCACAGTGTGGGGTACCCGACCCTACGGAATGGACATTTCCAATAAGTGGGGGAGTCGTTTGATACATGGAAAACAGAGAGGACGCTGGCCCAGGAACCTGCAGGACGCACACGGAGACTGGACATTGTAGGAGCACAAATACCCGAAGCCCCGCAGCCAACAGGCAGGGCCGGTGGGAGGGGCAGAGGGCGGGGACTTCCAGCAGGGCAGCCACTGAGTACCGCTGGAGGTTCCCCTCCGGTGCTATACCGCCTCCGCTAAAGAGCGGCGTGCTGCACTACAGCAGAAACAGGCATCTATCTCCGCGCAGAAGCTGCCTAGTCCGCCAGGATCGACAGTCGGATCAGCACCGGGAGCGCTGGACAGCACCCTGAGTTGGATCCGCGCCATACCCTGCTGTGCAGTCACTGTGAGCGGCTGGCGCAGACGATGTAGGATGCTCCCTGTACCGAGATTCAAACGGCCGCCCGTGCTCTGGCAGATGAACGCAGAAGCACCCTCCTGGATTTGGATGGTCCCAGCTCCTGCGGGTCTCTTTCGAATAGGTGCTGTGCCCGGGCCCTTTCTGGTCTCCTCTCCACCTCCTTTCCTACAGAGGATACCCAGCTGGCAGGTGCCCTGCGACCCCTTCTTGCCGCTGATGCCCGTGCCCTCCGCACCAGAGCCCGCTGTCCATCAGTACACTCTGCCGAATGGACAGGTAATCTTTCCTGGACAGCTGTCCACTGTGGCTCCAGCGGGGCTTCCTTCCGATGGGATACGGTATCAGGCAGAGATCAGAGATGCGAGCTCACGCCCTATTCATTATTTATGATGTCTGCTGTGAATACCTACTGCATGGAGAGAAGTCTGTTCAGAATCCCGGGGGCGCTAGTCCCAAGAAGTTTTACAGCCATCCTATGTGCCCAGTGCAAACACAGCGTTCTTTTTTTATTTTATTAAAAAAAGGTTGCAGGAGAGACCGTGATTACACACCCCGTTTCCCTTTCGCTTTCCTCATAATTCACTAATCGTTCTAGTCGTCAGTATCATACTTTTCAGGTCATTAAAACCCCATTAGCAATGAGGGAGTCAACACGTATTTCGCCCTCATGGGAGAGCGGTCGCCTACACTTTCAGTGATCAACACAGCTGTGCCATACACAGAAATGCAGATGTGGGAAACTATTGAGAATGTCACCACAGTAAAAGCTTTACGCTTGCCAAGGTGTAGCGAAACTGTATTATTTGACTGCTTGAGGAAAAAAATAGAATATGTTTGTCGGAATCCAGATCATTTCTGAACAAAAACGGAAGCAAATATAGCCGCCCTTTTCTAAGTGGTTTTGAGTGATTAAACTGCGTTGTAAATTGCAGATTGCGGTTGGTAATTATTGCACTCAAAAGATGCATTCGTTTTCGGTAGCGAGCTTTTCGGCTCTCAGACGGGAAAGCTCTCAACAGGATGAAATAATCATGAGGCATGGTGATCATTTAGTAAAGCATTTCTGGATTTATTTTTTATCCATCTAATTATTCGCTACGATGCTGTAACCCTCTCTATTCCTCACACATAACCACGCATACATATACTCTAATAACCGGAGAGTGAGTTTATATTTTAGTTGTATTTTTTTTTTTCATGTTTCGATGATGGCTTTTCAAAGGTTATTTGTGGTGTGGTGCCAGGCATTTGCCGCTAGAGGTACTTTATGTCAAGCCAGTCGGGTTTCTCAGATGTTTAGAAACCTGCAGCATCACTGTGCTTGTCCTTGCAGGTTTGCACCCAGGAGCCCGGCTGGTGTTTCCCAACTGTTCATCAAGGGATTTAGTGCTGGGGTGCGGATATTAGGGGCATTGGGGGAGGATTCAAGGGCTAAAATTTAAAAGCCAATCCTTGAAAAACATCTATAAATTCCTATAAATAAGTCAACAGAAAGAAATAATTCTGAAATGGGATTTAAGTTTTTTGGCGATTCCTTATTCAAAACCTGGCTAATACGTATACTCACTCGGAGAGCGCTGATTGACCACCCAAAAGTGTCTGATTTCCTCTGAGCTGTTACTTTCTTATTGTCGTTTATTTTCACTGTTTGAGAACTGGAATTATGCGTCTAAATCTTAGCTTCCCCACTTGCCCATTTGTGTGACATTGAGTGAGTCGCTTTTTCTCCCAGTGCTGTAGTTCGCATATTACTTTCGAAAGCACCTAACGATTTAGTCGACATGGAGCAGTGTTAAAGGAAAAAAGAAACATGTTTTCTTGACGTGTGCTTATTCTAGGAACTGTTCGATAACCTCGTTTCCCATTGCAGACACGCCGTAGAGCCTGTGGCCCATGTCCTGCCAAACACTTAAGGGAGGTATCAATTAATTGACTTTGGGTCGTGGCTTGTACTAAGTTCCTTTTAGACCGAACTGTTACTTTATTACTTACTTGTAGTCGTCCTAGTAGACAAAGCATGCTTATAAATCGGCCTTCAACAACTGGTACTTGATGATCACAGCGTGTCGATGCTAGATGGACAGATGGATGCAGCACAGGGGAGATGAATTGCATAGAATATTGTTACAGAGAAGTGCAAGATCGTTGAGAAAACCCTCAGCGGGTTTGTTCATTACTCAAACCTTGTTTGACAGCCTCCTCCTCCACGAAACTCGGGAAACCCTTCTCAATTTACATACCGATCCCTACCTCAGGATGTCCAAGTGAGATTTCCCACCTGACTAACCAGTGAATTCTCCCTATGAGACTTGAGCTTGTGCTGTCAGCAATGATTTTTAGACGTGCTGTCTCGGCATGAGCTTCATGAATAAACACTGTGTGGATGGATGAATAGTGGCCCACAAACACACGTTATTTAAAAAAAACTGTACTAATAAAGGCAGTTCGACACATTTATTACTACAGTGAAAAGGTAAAATTCCAGTTTGTTACCACAATACTGCAACAGTGATATGAGAAATCATTGTATACTGTTTAACTGTACATAATTCCTTTACTTAAGGAAATATCTCTACTCATAGCCAGGAAGCTTTCTCATTTCGGTTTTACCTTAGTACAAAATGTAACACCTTCAGCCCTGTTTTTGTTTATATTTTGTTAAAAGAAATGCACATGAACAAATGCCATGGTATAAACCATAAATTCATATGCACACAGTATAATATGCTATATATCACCAATGTTGAAGGAGGGCAAGCACGTTGTGACTCACTCAAGGCTTTGGCTCTCGTGAGTCCTGGCCTCTCCCCACAACACTCAACAGTGACAATAAATAACATTGTGTGCTCTTCGTAGTTGTGCATAGTTATATATACATCCATACATCTATAAAAAATAGTTAAAGTCCAGTTGTGGTTCCGTGAAGATAACCAAAAAAAGACCTTAAATTTGCTCCTCTTTGATGGACCTGCAGAAGTTACGAAGAGCAAAAGTAGGCTACATATGCTAAGTCTCTGCCATATTCCATGCATATCCATCCAGTGCCAAAGTAATTAGTAAATTATAATGTTGTACCCCCCCCTTACCACATCCAGCATTGGAGTTATATGAGATTTGAAATAGTTGCACTGGGTGTAACTTTCTAACTGCCGAACTTATTTGGTACAATTCATTAAACAGTGCTACATTTATAACCACTTGAATGTTTTATATTGGGATATTAATAGAAGACGAATCCTTCATAGTTCCCACTGAATTTTATGCAGATTCGTCACACAGTGCAAATGTTATTCGAAAAATTAACACTTTTTTTGTCCTCCCTTTTAACATAGCATCTGTGGTATTTTCTATTGCTTTCATTTCAGTACTGTATGCCCTTTCATCTGAAGTAGTCTTATTATGTAATTCAAGGAATACAGTGATAATCTTTGCTTGGAATTCTAAGAATGACTATTGGAGAGAGAGTTGATGGATGAGGTTCAATAAATGGGGCCGACATTTTTGCTGTCTTGTGTGATATTTGTTAGGTAACTGCTTTAGCCTTTACACTGGTGATGAGGACGGCACCAGAGAAAGTGCTCTTTCTTTTGCTTCATTCGTGTTCTAGGGTGCTGACCTTAACCACTGGGTTATAGAACAAGAACCTTTGGGAATCAGGTGTGCAGTTAGGAAGTTCAGGAGCTTTCTTTGGGGGTAACACTTTTGTTATCAGATCAGACCATAAATCTCTGAAAGAGATGTTTTAAGAAAAAAGGATTGGATATACCTTCTGCACATATATGGAAATGGCTAGTGAAATTATAGAATCATACAAGTTCTAGAGAGTATATACCAGGCAAGGTAAATTGTGTGGCAGACTGTTTTTCTAGACTTGTACAAGGCATTTCAATGTCAAGGGAGGAACGCATAGATGAAGATGTGTGGTTAGAAGAGAGTGTATGTTTGGTGCACCAAGTAGTTATACCTAAAGGTGATTGGAAAAGCAAAATGTGTTGAGATTTTCAATTGTGTTAATGTAAAACTGTTTTGAGTGATGGGTGTTTGGAAATAAATTGCTTCAGGAAGCGTTCTGACTGACTTTGAAGATAGAGATTAATTTTATTGCAGTGATAACTTAATATTCCTGGGCACCAGGTGGGTGGTCCCTACAAAATTGAGGAGATATTTCTCATGAAGGTCATTTTGCGTTTATAAAACTAGAGAGTGTATTTGTGCTGACTTCTGGTGGCGTGATGAAACCTGAATGTAAAAAGGTGAATTCACATTGTTCTGAATGTCTGGACAGTCACAAAACGTTAAACAACAGTATTCCTTCTACGGTTTACAGAGAACTTCTGAGTGGTGCTTGGGAGGATATATTTGTTGATATAGTAGGAAGTTTGAAGTGATAAAACATATTTACAGATTTTAAGGGTTTCTGTAGACATGTTTTCAAAATGACCAGAAGTTACCTGTGTGAGGGATATCCCTTCTAGTACGGTTATCAAATTTCGTAAGGAACTTTTTTTTCTGTGAAGGTTTTCAAAGTACAAAGTTAATTGATCTCGGGTACAATTTTGTTCAATGGAGATGGAGGGGCATATTTATACTCTGTTTGCGCCGGAATTGCGTTGTTTTTTTTGATGCAATTCCAACGCAAAACTAACTCCATAGTTATACTTTGGCGTTAGACGCGTCTAGCGCCAAAGTCCATGGAGTTTGCGTCATTTTTTAGCGTGGACACCTACTTTGCGTTAATGATATGCAAGGTAGGCGTTCCCGTCTAAAAAGTTGACTCCGAGGCATGTGCGCCATATTTACACTCCCGGGCAAAATTCACGCCCGGGAGTGGACGGGTCCAAAAAAATGACGTACGGCCGCTTTTGCGCCGTTTTTTAGCGCCTGGTCAGGGCAGGCGTTAAGGTACCTGTGGGCTCGGAAGGAGCCCAGAGGTGCCCTCCCAAGCCCCCAGGGACACCCCCTGCCACCCTTGCCCACCCCAGGAGGACACCCAAGGCTGGAGGGACCCATCCCAGGGACATTAAGTTAAGTTCAGGTAAGTTTTTATTTTTTATTTTTTTGTGGCATAGGGGGGCCTGATTTGTGCCCCCCTACATGCCACTATGTCCAATGACCATGCCCAGGGGACATAAGTCCCCTGGGCATGGCCATTGGGCAAGGGGGCATGACTCCTATCTTTGCTAAGACAGGAGTCATTTCAATGGTGGTTGGGAGTCGAAAAAAATGGCGCAAATCGGGTTGAGGCGAAAAATTTGCCTCAGCCTGACTTGCCCCATTTTTTGGCGCCCAAGCTCCATATCCCCCTACGCCGGCGCTGCCTGGTGTACGTCGTTTTTTTTCACGCACACCAGGCAGCGCCGGCGGCTAACGCCGGCTAACGTCATTGAATAAATACGGCGCCCGCATGGCGCTTCAGAATGGCGTTAGCCGGCGCGAATTTTTTTGGCGCAAAACTGCGTTAGCGCAGTTATGCGTCAAAAAGTATAAATATGGTCCGGAGAGTTTTTTGAGAGCTGCAGAATTATCCATAAAAATATACTTTGTACCACCCAGAGACCAGTGGCATGGTAGAATGCCTTAATCACACACTGAAAGAGGATATACAAGTAGCCAATGTTAATCATTTAGATTGGAGTAGAGCGTTACAAGATAGAATAGTTGTTTACAGATTGCCACAATGTACAGTACCAACATAACTCCTTTTGAATCAGTTCCGGGTTGGATGGATGGAAGTAAATGTTGGACTGGTGTAGCAACTGATGATTTTTGGTGGTTGAGAGTGAATGAGTCTTTAGCTAGGAGGAAAATGAATGATTAATGTGACTTTAGAAAACCAAACCAGTTTAATTTCACCTTGCCGATTTAGTCAAAATGCATGCACCTGTTAGAACATGTGTATACTATACGTTTACTGAACCTAGAGAAATTGCTAAAGTATTCAACAATGTCATCAAACAAATGTCAATAGCATTTGGAATTTGAGTAGAGTTACCTTTTTGGTAGAGTTAACTTATTTGGTAGTGTTGATGCTGTAACACAAAATGTGGCTGAGGGATTTATCTTTTGACAAGAACTTAAATTCTCTTTGGCAATCTGATTCTCATAGCTTTTGTGGTAACAAAAGAGCTCTTAAAACACCTCCATCTCTGTCTGATTATGAAACTTAATTCTGCTTCTGTGGTCATGGTTGCATATTCCATTTGAATGTACTGATGTTACGTCTGGACAAGAGTCTGCTTACTCCTTGTTAGAGGTGAAGATGTGCAATATTTACTACTGTTTTCGTTTCATCACTGTATGTCCTGTCATGTGAAGTAAGCTTAGGATTTAATTCTTGGAGAAAGTTGGTGAATGAGGTTTAATAAATGGGACTTACCTCATCTATATCTTCCACAATCCTTCTTCCATGGATGTTCTGGCCTTCAGAGCCTCCATCTGATACATATGTACAAAGTGAAAATACAAGCAAAATGCTTAATGTACTGCATATCTGCTACATGTCATGCCAGTTCATGAAATAGTGCCAAAGTTATTAGTGAATCAAAAATGTTTTTATCCCCTCCTTTCATTTTACCCCAACTGGATCTTCTGGAAACTTGAAAGTAATGCACTATGCGTAATTTGCCACATTTGATGCATATTTATCAAATAGCTTTAAGTTAATGTCATAAGCAAATTATATTTCTATAGACCACCAACAGGGATTTGCACAAACATTGACATACTAACAGACATCTAATCCTTTCAAGCATGTACCAAGTTTTGCGAGGATTAATCAAACAATGCCACATTTATTAGCCAATGAGCAGTTTTTTCCCTCCCAATTCCATGTTAACAGATCCCTACATTGATGGATCTGCACAACTTTGAATACATCAATAGAAAACCCACCATACTAAGGGCCTCATTTACAAAGAAGTGGTGCAGCACAGCACTGCGAAAAAGGTTGCAGTGCCACGCTGCTCGATTTCAGAAATGCAGGGATGCATCGTATTTACTACAATGTGGCACACTTCCCTAGGACAGGCGCTAAATTAGATGCCTAGCCCCAGCAGAGGCACCCTTGCACCATAGTGCAAGGGTGCCTGCATTGCAGGGAATGATTGTTTATGTGCAGGATGGTGTCCCTTCCTGCACATAAACAATCAATAATGGCAATTTGTTACATCTATGTGTGCTTAATTGTGCAGTACACATAGAAGTAACAAATCATCATGATTTTATGATTGTTTATATACAGGAAGGTACACCATCTTGCACATAAATAATAGTTAATGATGTTATATGTGCTGCAGAATGAAGCACACATAGAAAAAGCAATAACAAGGAGAACTAAAAGTATTTCTCCTCGTTGCGCCACTCTAACACCACCCCTGGGGTAGCGTTAGTTTTTGCTGCTGCCTCAGGTTTACGATTTCTCATAAATCTGGGGCAGCATCAGAATGCAATGGGTTTTACAGTGGAATGCCACAGCGACACCCATTGCACACCCCTTTCAAGCAAAGTGATGCATGTAAAGGGGCCGTATCTTCAAGGTGGCAATAAGCCACAAAAAGTTGTTAACCGCCGCTTTGTAAATATGGAGCAGAGCACAGCGCCACCAGAGGATCAGAAAAAGTGACATTCCAGCGGCGCCTCCCCCTTGTATATGAGGCCCTAAGTGTCTTTAAACATCAAGCATTTTATCAAACAGGAAGAAAGGTATAAGCAAATCACCAAATGGCTTTTCAGATTACAAGATATAAAAAAGCGTTAACACTTTCAATTCCAACCAGCACCTTACTCAAATGTTAATATTGCTAGAATTACTGAACAGATTAAAACCAAATCAACAGTATCACAGTTCCTGAGTATAATTTTATTTTCATGCTAAGTTTGCTGTAAATCAGTTCAGTAGTTTTGGCTGTAGGGGTGAGTAAATTTACTATGGGAGCTAAAATGGAGAAGCATATCTATTTAAATCCCTGTTAATTTTGTTTTCTCTGCACAGAACTACATAAAATTGGGTTTGCTGAATCTTATTTGATTAGGCTAATTAAATGTCAAATTTGGTCAACACCCATTAACGGGGTGCAAAGTTATAGGCAAATACAAAAATCTAAAAGTGCCCAGACAATGAAAAGAGAGTGGCTGGTCCATAGCTGCACATTCACAGCTGTCACTATGATACACACACACACACACACACACACACACACACACACTCTATAATGTTCTCTGTTACAATGTAGTTTCCTTATGAGAATTTTTTTTTTAATAAACTATAGATAGACATAATAGCTGTTACATTTGTAAACTATGATAGAAGGAACTATTCAGATACTGCTGACATATTATATGCCATCACATCCTTAGTTAATCTTTGTACACAACTGTTAAAGGAATCATTGCCTGCCATAAATGAATGCTTGTGTATTGACAATTCTAAGACAGATTCAAATACGTGAGATATAATGCCGCTCCTCAGCAATGCTTCTTTGCGCCTGATTGGGGATGGTGTTTCTGATCGATATATCATCACTTCTTCTTGCAGTGGGTGCTTGGGGCACACTCTCCAGTCAATTTATTTTCGCCTTCATCTGGTGTGGATTTTGTTCCAGTGTTTCCACATGTATTCACAGCCACTGTGCCTCCACATACTGCAAAACGTTGGTTGAAAAAGAGGATCCCCAAATGCAAGGTAATTATAGCTGTTAATATGATTTATGCATTTAAATATTGTTGTATTTGAAATTGCTGTGCATTTTAAGAAGGCATTCAATGCAGAGCTGGTATTTGTAGACTGTGCACATATAAACAATGCCTTTCAGAAAATACATTTTTAATGCAATCCCATGAAAGTAGACCAGTTTTTATGTACGCTTACCTTTGACAACAAATATGAACTACACAATATTATTAAAATATCAGAAAACAAGAGCAGGACTCAGAAATATCAAGGAAGTGCTTCTGCAGGACATAAAAATAATCAAGGAGAATGAAAATGGTGGCATACCTGAATCATTTCTTTCTCTCTCTCCCCCCTCTTTCGTTCTAGTTTAAAAAAAAAAAAAATATATATATATATATATATATATACTTAAAAACAAAGGTTACAGGGTCCTTATAGTTAGGATCACATTTTAAATGTACAGAACCATAGAAAATCACCTTGTTCCTTAAGGTATCTATAACTTCCTAGTCATGCACAGTTTTTTTGTCACAAATGTTACTGCAAATATTACATTGATATTATCAATGATGTTATCAAAGATGTCATGAGTGCTGTAATTCGTGGGTTATTTAGCAGAGTATGGCGAAGGTGCGAGTTAAAGTTACTTTAAGGTATGAGTTATAGTTACTTGTGAAAACTCCAAATATAACAGGTGATTTTTTTTTTTATAGTACCCAAGAAAACATATATATATTCCATCAGAGATCACAATATGCATATCAAAAAACATTTAGTCACAAATGGAATGCCATCATAGAATCATTATTTATTGGCGAGCCATTTAGCCAAGGTCCCCCATATTTCTTGCCCTTTTCGTCTCTCTTTTTTCCCTTTTCGCTCATACAGGGCCTGTTCCAGCTGATATACTGCGAGGAGGTGATCTAACCAAATTTGATATGTAGGGGCATTTGATCGAGCCATACAGAAGCAATACACAATCAATATACTGACAAAACCATAAACAGAAATTTACCAACAGTTAGCTCCCTTTGCTCCGAGACCCCTAATATAACCACCCCCGGTGATAACTCAACTTCTAATCCAGCAACATCTTTGATAAACTGTTCCACTTTCCCTCGAAGGTTCACTAATTTCGTGCAGGTGGCAAACATATGAATTATATCCACTCCGTGTAACTGGCATCTTGGGCAATACACTCCTTGTTCCCGACCCCATTGTGCTAATTTCCCGGGCATAATGTACAGGTCGAATATTGTTTTATATTGTTGTGTCTGAAGAGATGCTGAGATCAAAGAGGTCCGACCTAATTCAAGAGATTCGTAAAAAGCCCCCTTTTCCACATTCAACTTAGCACTCCAGTTTTGACTATGCTTTGCCAAATCATTGGGTAGGTTATTAATCAGTTCAGCATATATTGCTCGTATCGTACTCTTATCAGATGAAATCATCATTTCTACTAAGGAGTTCTAAACAAACCCTGCTGGACCACCAGTTTTCCGAAAGATGAAGTCCCTTACCTGCAAATATTTGAAAAAGCTTGTTTGGGCAAGTCCAAATTTCGGATGAAGGCTTCAAAATGTGGTGATTGTGAAGTCCTCAATAAAATCACCTAACGTATGTATTCCCTGTTGATGCCACCTTTCCATAATAATATCATGAAACATTTCAAGGAGGGACATATTGTCCTTGATCAAGGTATAATAATCGTACCTTCCCAGTCCGCATTTCTTTTGCCACAAACCCCAAACTTGAAAAGCTGCCTGGAGTACTTTAAACCGAGCTTTCTTAAAATAGCTAGGTTCCAAAAGCTTGAGCATCGCCCCCTTTGCAGCAGGGTCAATTAATAACTCATAGATGCTAGGGGTGCATCCCCCATCACTTCCAGAGCAATATCCGGGTTCGCAGTTATAACTGCAACATCATCTGCATACGCCAGAATTTTTGTTTCCCACCCATTGTGGATAACTGGCTGGACGTTAACACTCATTTCCAAATAACGCAAAAAGGGATCTAGATATAACGCAAATAATAATGGTGAGCATGGACATCCTTGCCATGTAACCCGTTTAATCCTAAAGGGATAGGAATATTCTCCCCCGATCTGTATACTAGCTCCTTATATAATGCTTTAACAGCTGTAATAAATCCTCCTCCTAGGCCATATATATTTAATATATCCCACAAATACTCCCAGTTAACTCTGTCAGACGCTTTCTCAGCATCCAGTAAGATCATAGCCATGGGATCTGCTGCCACATGCGTAGCATCAAACAATGTTATGACCCTCCTTATATGATCTGTTGTGTCCCTACCAGGGACAAAACCATGTTGGTTACAGCTAACCAGCTTACGAATGCATCCAGACAATCGAGTCGCTAATATTTTGGAGTAAATTTTAGCATCACCATTAATAAGGGTGATAGGACGGTATGAACTTAAGCTGACCGGGTTTCTTCATTTCTTAAAAAAAACTACGATATTAGCGGAACCCCAGGACGGGGGGGGATTACCCTCCAGCTGTACATGAATCACCAATTTCAGCATGACTGGCAAGAGTACATTCTTAAAATATTTATATACCTCTAATGGAATGCCATCTGGCCCCACAGCCTTCCCATTTGGAAGTGCCTTGAGCACCTCTGACAATTCCTCCATTGTCACATCCTGCCCCAATTTTATTTGATCTTCCACTGTAATCTGACTATCCTGGATCAGCATCAACCGATGTTTATCAATATGTTCCTGACCAAAATTGGCCGCGCCATATAGATCTATATAATATTCCCGGAAGGCTTCCCTAATGGAATCGGGTCTTATAACTGTCATCCCTGCCTTATTTTGCACTTGCGCAATTACGCCTGAGGATGCCCTCTGGCGAGTCCGCTTTGCTAAAATATGCCCTACTTTCTCGCTACATTCATAACAGTCCCTTCGTTTTGTTAGAATTTTTTCCGCTGTCCGCTCAGTTAAGTATTTCCCTAAGATAATTTTTGCAATTGAAACCTGATGAAGGGCATCCTCGACCCCAACATCATTCCTAATAGCCCGGATAAGCTGCTCTTCCGCTGCCTGTAATTCCCCCATGAATGCATGAAGCTGGGCTGCTGCTTGTTTCCATCGCCTTACACTGTACCCAAGAGTTTCCCCCCGTATAACTGCCTTTAATGTATCCCAAACTATTTCTATTGGGGCTGTTCCAACATTAAAGTCCAAAAATTCCTTCAGCCGCGTACTCATGTGCTGTATATACAGAGGATCATTCAGCAGAGCCCGCTTAAATGTCCAGTTCTTCTGAGATCTCTGCCGGTCTCTATCCCTTATCTCTAATATTAATGGGTTATGGTACGCCATAAAGTGAGGGTATAGCTTAATCACTGAATCAGCTAAAAATATCGGAGTGAAGAAAAAATAATCCAATCTAGCAAATTTCTTATGTGGTGCAGAGAAATAGGTATATTGTGGTTTGGGACCTTCTAGGGCTGACCATACATCTATTAGCCCAATCTCCATTTGCATGCTCTTAAGGGCCTGAAAAACTCTAGGCTTCCGCCCCAGATATTTATTCCTACTAATATCTCTTAAGCTCTGTGCGCCATCCCAAGATCCATTAAAGTTCAAATCACTACATACAATGTATGGTGCGGGCCAAAGCGTCAGTTCTGCAGATATAAAGTCAAATAAGGACGGGTCATCATTCACTGAGCCATATAATGAACACAGCGTAAATCTAACATTACCGAATGAACACTCCATTATTACCCACCTACCAATTACATCCACTTTCTTCCGTTTAACCATACAGCTATTGTTAGCTGCCAAAATCGCAACCCTTTTTTTTTAGACATCTGTTCAGTACACCCCAACAGGCGCAAACCCAAACTTTCTAATATTTTCCTATCTGCCTTTTCCATATGCGTTTCTTGCAAGCAATAAATGTCTGCTTTTAATGTTCTCAAGTCATCTGGAATTTTCTTCCTCTTCCGGGGGGTGTTTAACCCACATATATTAATAGTTGCTATCCTAATAGCTGACATGTTCACAGACTTAATTGATTACGTTTGGCTAACTCGACTGGCTCAACCTTACTCCCTGCCAATGACCACTTTGCATTTATACTACCATACAAAATTCTGCACACCCTATCCTGCATTAACCTTTCTATACCACAAATGCTTAAGGATGAAATAGTTTGCGCTATTAGACCATGACTGAATTTCTTTGAGTATGGATTCTCTGAGTACACTGGGTACAAATTTTCTCTCCCCCACCGCCTGGGACGGGATGTCCCTGCTCCCACTCCCACCCCGCACCCTGTCACCCCGCAATCCCTGATACCCCCCCTTCCCCTCCACCCCCAGGACCCCGATTCTCCCCCCCCCCTAGAAGCAGTCAGACCACCCTTGGCCTGAATGTTGGTGTCGCCTAGATACCTGGTACCGCCCACTGTCCCACCCCAGGCTAAACGGCCTCTTGAGCTTCCATCGAGACCACTGAGGCTCTCTTTTTGAATTCCTTACATCATACTATTACAGTTCAAGTAAATATTCTTTAGCCGGAATCTCTGAGTTGAACACTCTAACTTTCCCATTGAACACAGTTTTGAGTCGAGCGGGAGCAAGTAAGTACACTTCGCCCCCTTTATCTTGGAAAGGTTTGATCAGCTGCTTCAGCCTCCACCTTCGCTCCACAGTGACCTGACAGTAATCGGGTTGAGTGAAAAAAGTTGCCTCCCCTCTACTACATGGAGCGTCGGGGCGGGCTTTTTCGAATATAGTTTGTCTTAAAAGATAGTTCCCAAAGTAGACCAAAATAGCCCTCGGGTGTTTATCCACCTCTCTGCGAACCTCCCGGCGTATTACTGGGTACCGATGTACCCTTTGAACTTCAGCCTCTCAGTCCCAGCTAGTGAGCTCTGAAAACGCCTCCTGCAGTGTTTTAATCATGTAGGCCCTAATGTTGCTGCCTTCTGCTTCTTCTTTGATACCAAGGAAGCATAGATTGTTCCTCCTCTGCCTATTTTCTTGACCTTCCAGCTTCCACACAATGTCAGCTAATTGTCCTTCATGCGTTGAGGTTTGCACTCTTATAGCCTCAATCTCCCCTTCGACTGCTGTCATCCTCTCTTCCATCGAACTTAGTTGCCCTTCAATTTCTGCACAGGATTTGACCAACTTACGGATTGTTCCTTGTAGATGTTTTGTAGCCATCCTTGCTCTGCGACTTTCTGCTCTTGTCTCAGTTGGTAGTTCCTTTATCGACTCATAAATAGACTGTAACATTTCTGAGTCTGTGTCTCGAACACCTATGTTAGGGGCAGAGTCGCATACCACTTCATCGACCCTCTTTACTGCTTTATCTTGGACCTCAGAAGTATGGGCCTCTACTGTACTCATAAGATTAGTACCTGAATAGTCCCACTTGAGTGCTTTCTGGGTCTGGGCTGAGGACTCCACACCATCTCCACTGAGGGCCGTCCCCTTACTTTTCCGCCACCGATGTCGTACAGTAGACTCTGCGAGGGATAGGAAACTTACGGATTCGGAAGAAATACTATCTCTACTTCCACTTGACCCTTGATCGCTGCTAGTGGAATCTGAGTCCTCCGTTAAAGAGTAAAATTGATCCCCTCCATCCTTATGCCACTCTGGCCCTTTTTCCCTTGCAGCGATTATTCCAAGTCCTTGACTAGATGCCTGGGCCATCTGGGCTGAGTTCCCTGCAGAGTCCTTTGATATGCAGATAGCTTGTTGGGTGGCTTGAGATGGGGCACAGCTTTCTCACTCCTTGAGTCCTAGCTGAGAATTCCCCTCAGGGAGTGTACATGTTTCTGTATCCATTGAAGACCTTGCGAGCTCCTTTTCCCTCTTAAGCACTGCGATCTCAGAGACTACTGAAGCGCCAGAAGCTTGTTGCCTTTACGAAAGAAAGTCTTTTCCCTGACTTACAGCCTCAGAGAGTGTTTTTCCTTCACAGTCGGCCCCCTGTTTCCTGCTTGGTATCATTTGCATGCCGTCTTGAGGAGCGGTGATATGCACGGAATTGTCCTCTTGTGTGCCCCCCTTCCAAAAACCCATAATCATAGGCTGCGTTTTCTTTCCACCGGGGGAAGACAGTAGGGGGCCATTGTTTCTAGCTTCCCTGCTTGTGCCGGCAGCCTGTTTCCCACTTATTTTCCCAAGCGTTAGAGTTTGCCGTTTAATACTGGGGGCTATATCACTGCTAGATTTTTTGGCCCGTGCAGCTCCTACACCTTCTCCTTTCTCCCCAGGACTGCGGCTATTTTTAGGTGCCATTATATTAGTAAGAACGTTGATGATTGAATCGTAGTTTTTCCCAAAATGCGCTGGTCCCGATTGCACACTCCTCAAAGACACACGTAAAATTTCGAAGGAGCGAGAATTCACTAATCTCTAGAGAACCAGACTGTGCATATCTGAATTGCCTAACCAAGTTCTCTCCCTCCTTACACACTGTGTACTCTCAAGGATCAGCCATCCACCTTCATCTTTAAGAAGACGCCGTATTGCTGCTGTAAACTTTGAGTTGAATTCAGATGCTGCTTTCTATCTCACTCCTACCCATCTGCTATGTATAAGCTATGTATCAGCCAGTTAAAAAAAAAAAAACAAAGGCCCCAGGCCATAGGCCAGCAGTCAATTGAGTGGGACTATGAAACCATGTCCTGTCCTATAACTGCCCCTTAACAGACAGTCACTTTGGTGCTGTGGAGCCCCTTGCCACAGACCCGGTACCTGTTTTCAGCTTGTAGCGCCTTCTTGTAGAATTCCGTCTGTACCCGGACTGGTCTCCCTTGTCCTCTTCCTTCGCACCCCAGGATTAGGGGGGGTACCCCGAGCACACCGGTCCAGGAGCCCCTCCTGCCGAGTCCGATGCTGGAGGAGGCTCCCACCACAAGATTCAGGCCGGGGCGCTCCCGCTCTCCCGGCGCGTCCTGCAGACTGAGGCTGTCGGTGCTGGCATGGCTTCTCCACATCCCTGCTCTGAGCTCACTCCGCAGGCTATCGGGGGAAAAAGGAGTGCAGGGGGCTCCGATCCAGGAGCCTCCTTGGAGGACTCCAATGCAGGAAGAAGAATACACCGACCAGGCCAGGACGCGACCAGACCTACGCGTCCTCGGCCTGTGTGCGAGTCTGCCGTTGCCTGAGGTGGGTGTGGCGTGCCGCCGTAGCTACGCGGACGCCATCTGCTTCCTGGATCCGGTACAACAGGTGAATTTCTATGGTTTTGTATGTTTAATTTGTGAGCCCAACTATAACATCCCTGTAAACTTTGTTTTTTAAGTGAATTTCTATGTTTTTTTTATTTCTATTTCCTAACTATACTGTTACTGTAACCTTTGTGTTTTTCAGGGTATTTCTATGTTTTTTTTTACATAAAGCAAATTTCATTACTATACGTTAATCAAAGCACTGCTGTGCATGGCCTTTGAGTGTGCGAGGCGGGTCGCCGCAGACCCTGCATCTAACCCCCTATAACCACCCTACCTTGCATCTTGCATGGCCATTAGCTGTGCATGGGGGGGTTGAGTTAAAGACTTGGCCTGTGGCCAGGCCCTATGGCCGAACCCTCCAACCACCCAACCCCAATTCAGTGATGTCATCAGTGCTGTCATTTCAGAAGTCCTCAGTGATGTCATCAGCAAAGTCACTAACCATGTCATGAGCGATGTAATATGTTATTTCATAAGCAGTGCATTACAGAAGTGTAAGTTATAGTTAGCACAGGTAAATATAGATTTTGAATTTCAATGGTTTTGTATGTGTCAAATTGAAGTCTAACTATAATGTCTCTGTAACCTTTTTTTTCACTGAATTTCTAAGTTTTTCTTAATTCTGTTTCCTATCTATAATGTCCCTGTAACCTGTGGTTTTCTTAGTGAAATTCAATGTTTTTTTTAATGTCAAGTATTTACATTAGTATACATTAATCCTAACATCATCACACAAGGCATTTGGCTGTGCGTGGCTGTGGATGGCAGCAGGGCATAGCCTGCTGCCAAACCATGCTACTTTCCGCAATCTGTACATTGCAGGGCCTCAGGTGACAAAGAGGGTAACCTAGGGGTGCTCAGTCTTTTAAATTCAGTGCCCCCACCATCTCTTTATAATGATTGCTTCCGGTCATTTTAATGCTTCAGCTGCAACTCTCTCTACAACATAATGTTTGCTGGGAAATCTTATATGGGATGAGACATTAGGCCAGCCCATGCTAAATGAATGGCACTGTGCACTACTTGGTGGATCAACTAATGCCACCTCTTCATTACTGGCATGGGGCTTCATTCAGAAATTACAGCTGTTTCTCTACCATTAACAGTAATGTAATGGTGTTTTAAAAAAAAATGTAGGAGTTTGGCATCATATGCAAACCTTCAAGAATGATACCCAACTTCAGCATGATTTAGAAGTTTATAGAATACACATATACAGAAGTTTTTAAAATTGAGATTAAGATACAAGGTTTACTAATATTGTTCATTAACTACCACAGAAGTACATACAAATATTATAATTCTTTTCTACTAGTTTTTCTGGAGTTTTGACGTTGCCGTGCACTGTGCAACATGTATTTCTGATATCGCACAGGAGACACTACTCTGACATTTTTAAAAATTAGTTAAAAACATATACATATATATACAATTTTGTTATTCATGTTAAAGAAAGAAGTTTACTATCACATGAAAAAAATAATGTCTGTAGACAAGAACATTATTTTAACTAACATTTAAATAGTTTTAACAGAGTTGTGTTTCCGTCTTGGTGGAGCGGCTGCAGCGTTGCGCATCCCATGTGACCTAGAAAAAAAATGATTCCATTGGCTAAGCTCCTTTCTATTTTCAATAGTGAAAGTTCTCACTCATTCTTCTTGACTTTTGGAGTGACTGTGTGTTTTAACACTTCTTTCCCAACCCAAAATTTGGACTTTTTTCATTTATGTTTTCTTTGATTGTTGATTCTTCACAATACGGCATCTACAAAAGAATATGAGGTAGAGGAAGATCAAGGTATTTTGGCAGAAGAAGAACAAGCCCCTAAAAAGTTTTTTTCAATTCCTGAGGGTGAAAAAAGGTGACTGTGAGAAAAGTTACCTTCACGCTCTGTAAAAAGGGTTTGTCACAAGGGAGTGAAAGAAAATATTCATGTGGTACATCCAGTATGAGTTACTAATAAAGTGATACACTGACTCAGTGTCTTCCCCTTGATCTCCTTAGGGTGAGTGTGGCATCATCGAGAAAAGATCTCCGGCAAAGAGCCCCCCGTTGGGTGGTGCCCGTCAGACATTGCAGCGCCAGTCTGACGAGGAGCCTGTCCGATGATGAAGCATGACACCCAACTGGGTGTGTGAGGACTCGTGCTCCTAACTAATAGGACCCCATAACACGTGCCTTACAGTCCCCTGATATGTTTTCTTTCAGGAACAGTGTATCACTTTATTAGTAACTTATATAGGAGGACATACACTGGACCTCGAATCCTCCAAATCCCTCTATTCTTGACGTACATCCAGTATGTACAAACATTTGAGTACCATCCACTCGACCTGTGTTGCCAGAGTAGAGATGCTGAAGCTGCAAACTGAACAAGGTGCTTTGAGTGCGGCTGCTGACCAGCCAGGAACATCATTTGCTGGATGCCATGTTTCCAGAGTTTCCTCCCAATATACCAGAATTTAGCAAAGTTGGAGGTTTTTGCCCAGAAGGTGACAAGGTTCTAAGAGTGGGTGAACAAGCTGTCCCAAATCTAGTGCAGACTATCAATGCACACAAATGTTGATTTATTTAAAAAAAAAAAAATCAGTTGTTGCAGATTTTACAAGTTATTGTGCTTGCCTTTTCAAGTGATGTTCTGTTTTTCCTGAAAACACAAAGAAAACACCCCCCAAAAATCCAAATAGTTAAAAAAAACACCAAAAATACCTGAAAAAACTAACAAACCAAAAAGAAGGTTCATTTTAGAACCTCATCTTTCACTTTTAAAAAGAAATGCATGATTGCTTTCATGTTTGAGTTGCTGTATGCATGGACGAGTCTAAATTTGAGTGAGTGCAATAGTACTGCATTGGTGAGTGAAATCTTGGCAGTGAAAGTGCCTCTTTTGGTCTGTCTGCCGGTAAGGACCTGCCTCAAAGTTCCAGCAAAGTTTTGGAGAATTGCCACTTTTGAAACGCAGTCACTTATAACATGGGAGAAATGGGCTTCAATTTATTGACCAAGGAAAACAGGGCAACATATAAACAACAGGCAGCAAATATTCTGAAGACGGCAAGAAGTAGTGACAGTCTTCACTTTTACACCTTCCCCCGGAGGCTAGCCCATATGTGGCAGTGATTTCTAATGTACCAGGTTTACAGTCAAACAGTTCAGAGACCTATACAGAACTGAAAAACAAGGTCATTCAATGTCCACATATTAATGCTAATTTCTCATTCTCCATGGTATCCACAAAACTAATGGTAATGGGCTTGTTGAAGAAGTTCTGTGAAGGGACTTTGTATTGTTCTAAACTTTAATTCTCCAGCTTTAGTTAATCATATTTTGGGGAATTGTTGCAAAGTTGGTCCACTGTCTAGTGGGCCCTTCTTGTGTAGACTTTTCCCCGATCAGGTTTCATCTTTACTAAGGGGGAGGAAATTAGCCTGAGAGGCCTTGTTAGTTCTTGTGCCCAAAATGGTATTCCCCCTTTCCAATATAGTGTGTGCAGGCAGATTCCTTCCACATTGTCTGAAGTGGACTGACTTAAAGAATGGGCTAAGCAGGGTTCACCAGGAGGAGGGGTTGATAGTAGCCTTAGATGTGCTTGATGCCAGAGTGATGTTCCCTCGGAGGCTGAACAATTGAACTCCAGCGGGCTCACCTCTGATTCAATCACAAGCATTGTCCGAGAAGCCAGTCAACATTATTAGTTGGAACATAGCAGGGCTAGAAGCCAAAATATCCATCCCAGAATGGGAGGTTTTATAGACAAGCATATGATTTGTGTATTTCAGGGAACGTGGGCTGTGGAGCCCAAGTACAGACCAGGGTACAAGAGCTATTGGGTTCCAGTTAATAGGTTGTCTTCCAGTAAACCTTCAGGGATTGCTTATATGGACCATTGACTCCCTCAAGTGTCAAGTGAGATCATTGGACATGGGTTGTATTGACCTACAGGGCTTAGTTCTATCCCCCCATCAAGAGCAATTACTACTATTAATGAACATCTATAGTAGGAGCTTTGGAAGAAGCTGTGAATACAAAGTTTGGAGTGCTCTAGATAATATGTTAGTCAGCAGACACAGTGACAGCATATCCTGACTGCTGGGGATTTTAATGCTACATTTGAGCCTTACCCATTGGCGCACAAGCTCTATCAATAAGAGGACAGTTTTTGCGATATCCCATGTAGGAGGCTGGCCTGGTTTGTAGTGTGTACCTAAGGTACTTACACCTTACACCAGGTCCAGTTATCCCTTATTAGTGAAATGTAGTCAGTGCCTAGATGCCAGGCTCTCTGGGAGTACTATGGGTGAGCAGCTAAGGCCTAAATAAGAGACATGCAAAGCTCATGCAATACCAATGTAGTCACACAGTACTCACAAACATGAAAGAAGACACTCAGTGTTACACAAATAAAGGTACTTTTTAGTAACACAAATGCCAAAAATACCTTAGAGACTATACTCCCTTAAGAGGTATGTATTATACACAGCATATATACCAGAATGCATAAATAGCTGTAAAACAGTTAGAAAGCAGTGCAAATAGTGAAAATCACAATAGTTAGAAATGGGCCTGGGGAGAACACAAACCATATACTAAAATAGTGGAATGCAAAAGCTGGTTTCCCACCTAGGCAAGTGTAGTGTGTAGAGGGGTGCTGGGAGTGTAAGAAAACCCCAAAGGTAAGTACAAGAGCCTACCCCAGGGCCAAGGAAAGTAGGAGTAAATAATGGCAAGTTTCCTAGAACACACAAGAACACGTGATAGAAGATTTTGTAAGCACCAGAAGAGACTGCAAGACACCAATGATGGATTCCTGGACCAGAAGACCTGTGAAAGAAGGGGACCAAGTCCAAGAAGCACTTAAGAGTCCAGGGAGAACAGGAGCACCTTCTAACCTGGATGAAAGTGCAAAAGAAGAACCACCTGTGAAGAAGAACAGTCTGTACCACCCAAGAAGATGATTGCAGGTTCCTGGTTGGTGCAGATGATGTCCCACAACAGATGGATGATTGCAGTCTGGGTTGCTTCACTAGATTCTGCCAGCACGCCTTGGCACCCACAAAGCTTGCAGTTAGCAGAAAATGGCTCTGCCCGGGACCAGGAGGAATCTGGTGGCCTCCACCTAGGTGGGGGACACAGAGGGGGCTCTCAGCAACTCAGTGAGTCCTCAGAAGACCAGGCAGCGTGCACAGAAGTCCAACAGCATGGGGATAAAGAAGATGCAAAAGGAGGCCAACGCAGCACTACACAAATGGATCCCATGCTGCCGGAGAAGCACGCAGGAGGCTGTGCATCACAGGAAGGTGTGCTGGGCGCTGGAGCTGCACGGTGCATGAAGAACTTCATGGAAGGATGCCAACACGCCTGGGCAACTGCAAAACACGCAGTGCATGGGGATATTGTCTTGCGTGGGGAGGTAAGATCTTACCTCCACCAAAGTTGGACAGCTGTACTTCAAGACCAGTGGGACCACTTCAGTCCACCACCCTTGTTGCTGGATCCACGCACTTCTTGAGGATAGGGATCCCAAACCATCAGGTGACGCTGCAGAGGGGTGCCTGCTGAAGCAGGGAAGTGAAACCTTCACTTCAAGGAAGATTCCTTCATTTTTCTGGTGCAGGCTGAAGACAAACAGACCTCACAGTATGCACAACTTGGATACAGTTGCAGTTGCTGACAGGAGCTGAAGATACAATGTTGCAGAAGTCGTCTTTGCTTCTTTGTTGCAGTTTGTAGAGTTCCTGGAGGGTCCAGATGCAGTTTTGTTGCTAGAAGGTGAATTAAAGGATGCAGAGGATTTCTGCTGGAGTCTTGCAATCCAAATCTGAGGAAACACCCAGAGGAGAGATGCTAAGTAGTCCTGAAAGAGGGATTCGTCAGCTACACAGGTAAGCACCTATCAGGGGAGGGCTCTGACATCACCTGCTGGCACTGGCCACTCATATTCTCCCAGAGTGCCCCACCACCTTAGAATCCAAGATGGAAAAACCCAGGGACACTCTGGAGGAGCTCTGGTCACCACCCCTGGGGTGGTGATGGACAGGGGAGTGGACACCCCCGTTTTGTTTGTCCAGTTTCACACCAGAGCAGGAACTGGGGGTCCCAGAACTGGAGCAGACGGGAGTATGCAAGGAAGGCACCATCTGTGCCATTCAAAGCATTTCCAGAAGCTCTGGGAGACTACCCCTCCCATGGCTATAACACCTATTTCCAAAGGGAGAGGGTGTAACACCCCTCACCCAAAGGAAACTCTTTGTTCTGCCTTCCTGGCCTCAAGGTGCTTGAGCAACAGGAGGGTAGAAACCTGTCTGTGAGTTGGCAGTAGCTGGGGCTGCCTGTAAAACCTCAGAAGGCTGCTATGGTAGTACTGGGGTCCACTGTGGAGCCCCCAGAGTGCATAGAAGTCTACAACCAATGTTAGCATCATCATTGGGGTATAATTCTAAGATGTTAGACACCTTACATGGCCACATTCGGAGTCACCATTTAGAAGATGGACATAGGTATTGACCTATGTCCAGTGCACGCGTAAAAAGTCATCCCCGCAGTCACAAAGTCTGGGAAAATGGTCCTGGATGATGTGGGAGCACCTCTGCTAGTGCAGGGGTACCCTCACACACAGGTACTCTGCACCCAGCCTTCAGGGTTGGAAGGCCTGGTATATGGGTGACTTAAAAGTGACCTGGTGCAGTGTAAGGAGCTGTGCGAGGGTGCATGCACCATGTGACACAGGCTGCAATGGAAGTCCTGTAGAAGCCTTTGCCTGGGCTCCCTATGGGTGGCAAAAGAAATGCTGCAGCCCATAGGGATCCCCTGGAACCCCAATGCCCTGGATACCTACGTACCATATACTAGGGACTTTTAAGGGGGCACCAGTATGCCAGTTATGAGTGGAATACTGTGTTAACAGTATCCAACAACTACATTTAAAGGGGAGAGAGCATAAGCACTGGGGTCCTGGTTATCAGGATCCCAGTGACCCAGTCAATCACACTGACAAACAGGCCAAAATTCGGGGAAACCATACTAGAAAGAGGCTACTTTCTCACATCCTGCAGCTGCTGAAGGGTAAAGGACATAGATTGACTAGGGCGGCACTCCAAATTGTTAACATCATGCTTGCCCACGGCCTTCGAGCATGTAATGGGCGCTCTTTCTCAGACATAAATCCGTCTCCTACATTTAGACGAGGGACATGTAGGATTCATATTGACTACTCCCTATTAGATATATGCTTGTGGGGACATATGGAAGACATGGTGGTACTGCACCATGAGAAAAGTGACCACAGTCCGCTAATACTTACTTTCAGGAGTTTGCTACCTATAATTGGGGCCCCTGTCTCTAAGGATTTTGATTGGCATCTCACTATGGCAAATAATAGATGCAATGTCAAGTGGGAAACAATCAACTCTTCCCAGAGCACCACGGCAGCCATGTATACATTATTGGCATTATTTACCTCGAAACTTCAAACTCAGATAAGGGTTATGATCTCAGAGGCATCCAACAATGAATGGATCACCCCAAAAGAAGCTTCTTTCCTAGATGTAACCAATCCGGTAACTCCCTATTTCTATTGCTTACCTAAAATCCACAAGGGAACACAATTCCCTCCGGGGCGACCAATTGTGTCTGGGATTGGTTCGATTCTCGAGCCCCTATCGATCTTCTGCGATCACTTTCTACAACCACTTGTTAAGGGCTCCTCCACTTATTTACAAGACACTAAAGACGTATTAAATCTGATTGAGACTATTAATAACACAGGAGATGTCCAAGCACTAATTACTATGGACCTGGAGGCTCTCTATAATAATATACCCCAAAATGCAACTTTACAGGTAGTGGAATCTCTACTACAGCGCAACAGTGACAATTTGACATCACCCATTGCATTTATCATGCAATGCGCCACATTAGCAATGAAAGAAAATTTCTTTCAATTTGAAGATCAATTTTATCATCAGATTGGAGGTACTAGCATGGGAAGCACCTTTGCTCCCAGCTTGGCATGCCACTATATGTATAACTTTGAAAAACAATTCATTTTGCCAGCTTTTAATCCTTTCACCGATAACATAAAATTGTGGCGTCGGTACATTGACGACATCTTGGTTGTATGGCAAGGCCCCTTGGCTACAGCTAGTTCACTGACTGAGTGGGTAAACACACTAAACCCATATTTGAAATTCACTTCTACGGTGTCGGATAAGGAGGTTAATTTTTTGGACCTACTGATTACAATTGAACAGGGTAAATTATTAACCTGTACTTACCATAAACCAACAGATCGCAACAGCCTGCTTATGTACGAGAGTCATCATCCTAAATCTCTCCGTGACAACTTACTGTTTGGCCAATTCTTGTGACTACGACGAAACTGCTCCTCAATACAGGAATACAGTACCCAAGCAGATGATCTTCAAACAAAATTTCTTGAATGACATTATCCCCAACATGTCATCAACCCAGCTCGTAAGAGAGCAAGGAACAATAATCGTGATTCTCTACTTCAAACTAACACTAGAGTCCCGAATAGACGGTTGACCTGTGTTTCTACTTTCACCACTCTATCTAACCAGACAAAAAAAATGATTAATCTGAGATGGCCTATCCTTAATAGTGGGGGCAATACCATTCCTAGGCCCCTATTTGCATTTAAACGATCTAAAAACATTAAAGACCTGATAGTCCATACCCGTCCAAAAGACACATCGCGAACACAGACACAAACTACACTCTGGAATCTTCCACCTGTAATTGGACATTATCCCTGTGGACACTGCAATGTCTGTCAATTGACTAGCCCCAACAAAACTTTAGATTTGGCACCTATAGGTCAATGGCACCTGACAAAACACACGAATTGCAACACTAAAAATTGCATTTAAATGATCACGTGTCCGTGCGGGCTACGCTATGTAGGCATGACCTCTAGACCAGTTAAAATACGAATTAACGAACATAGGAGCAACATCAGGTGTGGACGCATCACAACAAAATTATGCACACACTTCTTGGACGCCCTCCACAGTCCTGATGATTTAAGTTGGGTCGTACTTGACTCCCCAAGAATCACTACTGACTCTCCGCTCTCCTTGTTCAGACTGGAACAACGGTGGGTTTTCAAGCTACATACTGATACGGATGGGTTGAATGATGCCATTCCCTGGACAACATTTTCCGCCTAATCATCCCCTGTAAAAGGATATACCACTGAGTATTCAGTGTCTTCTATCTACTTTTATTTTGATTTTCATTTTTATTTTCAATCCTATTTGGACTGACTGTGACAGACTATGGTTTTAGGGAGCCCCATTTTTTGTATTACTCTGTGGCCCATACCATTCCTTTGTCTACTAGGGTGATCACTTTCGGCTTTCCTCTTCAAACCATTAATTTTATTAACTGACATAACTCACTATTCAGTTCTAGCCATTCCAAGATGGCCCTCGTTGTTTCTAGTACATTGTTTGTTTTTACTACCCCCCACGAGGCTGATCGATTAAATGCTTGTTCTAGTTTTCTATATCTCTGCTCCCAAAGATGGCCACCGCAATTTTGTCTGCGTCCTTCTTCTATTTCTAAGACTCGCTTCGATGCAGTTCCCGGAGTGGAGTCCTTCTACAGTCTCTACTACCCCCTCCCATTTCTGCCGGGGAACTTCCCTTTAAAAGACTCGCACTGAGTCGGCAGCTGTCTATACGGGAGAGCGCGTCAGGGTAGGTTTCCCTGCAGACTGCCGTCATCCACTAAGTAAGTGGCCTCGCGTTTTCGTGTCTATCGTTTTTTAATTTTACTTATTTATTTTGGGGACGAACAATGAGCTCAATTAATGACATCTCACAGAGTACTAACAGATTTAGGTCGGGGTAATTCCTCAATATCCTATGGATAACCACGCTTTGCCAGTGTGTTTTTTCTTTTGTAAATCATTCCGCAGACTATCACACTCTGCTACAGTACTCACCACTAAGTAAGTGGCCTCACGTTTTTGTGTCTATCGCTTTTCTCTTTTACTTATGTATTTTGGGGACGAACAATGAGCTCAATTAATGACATCTCACAGAGTACTAACAGATTTAGGCCGGGGTAATTCCTCAATATCCTATGGATAACCACGCTTTGCCAGTGTGTTTTTTCTTTTGTAAATCATTCCGCAGACTATCACACTCTGCTACAGGACTCACCAAGCCTTTTTTCAAATATCTCCTGCTGTTAAACTGTTATATTCCTCCCAGCTTTCTTTCAACAATGTCACAAATGCTAGTGACGAGTCTGTGTTTGAATTTCCGAGTTACAGAGACCAATAATGTTCTTTGTGTTCACAATCACTTTAATCAACTGACCTCTAGCAGTGAATGTGACTGTCTTGGTTTTGATTGATTGTACTGTATTCATTGTGTTTGCTTTACCATTCTATTAGTAGTGACGGCTTTCGGCATGCTACTTCCCAAGGGGCCCCCCATGTATCAAGGGATGGTAAGCATATTGTCTTATTATGTTTTTACACGACTGGTTACCACACACTGTTGTGTCACGGGTGTCCTTCCTTATTTTTCCGTGTGTTTTGATCAAAATTATTTATTTGTATTTTTCTAGGGCGACCATTAAAGGTTTTTGACAATTAGTGAACTTCAATGTAAGTGACTACATGATTTGTTTGACATTTTTGCAAACTTTCGGTAATATAGACAGGAGAAGTCTTGTTATGTATTGGTCCTGAAGAAGCGTCATAGGATCTTGTTAGACCACTGTACGCGAAACATGTTGACCATGTCCTAGGAGCCTGACGAGAATCTCCCCAAGCTCCAGCACCATGCAGAAAGTGGTTGAGCATTATCTCTCAGTTTACACTTTCCGTCTGTTTTTAATCTTGGTCCCGGTCTTATTCTATTGATTAATTAAACTGACTCGCTCCATTAGGACTGGGAACCATTTTTATCATTCACTCTCCTGCCAGGATTAGCACCTGACCGTTACACCAGGTCTTGTAGTGTCCGCTACCACAGCTGCTACCTAAAAAGATCTCCGGCAAAGAGCCCCCCTTGCGGGGAGCCCGTCAGACATTGCAGTGCCGGTCTGACGAGGAGCTACCCGATGATGAAGCATGACATCCTCTTGGATGTGTGAAGGCTCTTGCTCCTGAACTTTAATGTTCCCCTAGTTATTATTTTTTCGTTTGGAACAGTGTACACCTTTTTGTATGTTCAGTTATTTG
The DNA here is from genome assembly GCF_031143425.1 of Pleurodeles waltl. Taxonomy (NCBI): domain Eukaryota; kingdom Metazoa; phylum Chordata; class Amphibia; order Caudata; family Salamandridae; genus Pleurodeles; species Pleurodeles waltl. Next base: position 927,826,937 of record NC_090445.1, on the reverse strand, counting down.
GGAGACCGTACACTGGACCAACTAATCTCCCAGTCCCTCTCTTTGTTGATACATTATTGGCAAACCACATACAACTCATGAGCCAATTCAGGCAGGATGAGGGAAGGATATTGGCTGAGCATTTTAAATTATTTGATCGCCTGAAAGAACTATTAGTTAAAAGAGTCTACAGGCAATATGAAAATTAAGCGAAATGATAGGTGGTATAATAGATCTTGAAGAGTGGCTAAGAATGGGCTACGGTGGGACCTCAAAAGGGGGACTAGAGATTCAATCAAGCAAACTAGGAAAATCAATAAGCTGTAGTTGCCCAAGGCATGGATAAGCTGGGAAGAGAAGTGTTGAATAGCCATGTTAGCGGCAGCAAGAAATAAGGATGCCAGGAAGTTTTGGAAATTGGTTTCGAACAAAAGTGAGGAACCCCAGCCCCTGTATGGGACATCAACTCTCCCTGATGAATGGGCTAAACACTTCAGTTCACTCTACCCTGGAACTGATGAGCTTGATCCCATAGAGAAGAGTGTTAGTAGGGGAGTGAGTGTATCCCCAACTAAAATTTCCTTAGCCGGGACCAAGGTAGCAATATCTTCCCTTAAGTTGGGCGAAGCCCCCGGCCTCTACAAAATATCGGGTGACCTCTATAATGCAAATCTCGACATTTGGACACCCTACTTAAATAAGGTCTCTAATGCAGTGGCTGCAGATGCACCCATCCATATACCTGAAAAGTGGTGGAAATAGGCCCTCTCTACAAGAAGGGAAATCCCAGTTACCCATCTAATTATAGGCCTATAGGCCTGCTAGACAACCTCCCAAAAACATTTTTGCAAAACAGATTTTGAAACATTTGGAGGAGTGGATTGAAGAAAGCGGGGCTATCTCAAGTTTGCAGGAAGGATTTAGGCCTGCAGTTAGTACAATTGACCAAGTGATGAGGTTCATGGCAATCAGATGAAAGGCGGTGCATATCGGTGGAGGGAACTTATATGTCACCTTCATCGATCTCGTGCAGCTTTCGATCTGGTTCCCAGACACAAGTTGTGGCACACATTGAGCGAAATGGGAGTCCCCAGTGGTCTTTTGAACCTAATTGTTTGACTTCTCAAAGGTACTTTTGCCCATATTATGGTGATGGTGAATTGACAGATCCAGTTATCATTGAGAGGATGGTGCAACAGGGATGTGTTCTTCCCTCACCCTCTTTCTCTTGTATATCGACAACTGTATTTAATATTTGAACAATTGCATGAATGATTTGCCACAGTTGGCTGGTCGGAAAATTCCAGGGCTTCTCTATGCGGATGATACCATTAGTATGGCAAAATCATCTAGGGGATTACAAAAACAGGCTAGGAGAGCAGCCCTACACAGAGCAGAATTGTGGGGCTTTAACAGCCAGCAGATCATCCTACAAATCAAAGAAAATAATGTTATCAGATATATAGATAGCCAGGGGAAGGGCACCCCGTTAGAACCTTTAAGACTGGATCTTGGGTCGAACAACATTGAAGACCATGCAGCCCTGAAGCCCTCCTGTATTGGCGTAGTCTCTGGAAGACAGACAAACTTGAACCTTTAGGGAGGCAATTAGAGATTTATTAAGGAGCTCGAGCTGTTCAGATAAAGTTAGTTGGCTGCGGGAAATGAAATCGTCTTGGGTCTAATTGGGCTTCCCCCAGTTTTGGTGGAACCTTAAATCTATTCCAGCCAATGTGGTCGCACTTGTCAAGCAGAGATATTGGGGTAGGGTAAATGATTGGATTTCTTAGAGGAGCAGGTTGGGTTGCTTGATGTTAGAATTTTTGCATGTCAAGCAGGAGTTATGTGCTGAACATTTCTTTGACCTGCTCATACCAGCCCACTCTCTATTCTTCCAGTTTACATATGGTACTCTACCTGTTAATGTTTACACCACCCGATGGTTGTCAAACAGCTCGGAGGATAACAATTGTAAACTGTGCCAATTAGGTGTGGAATTAATTGCACACTTTCTATTTTTCTGTTCTACATATAAAATCCCTAGAAAAAAATGGATTATTCCACTTTATAAAAATCTGTTTCTTTATGAATGAGCCAATGCCTATAGAATCTGTAAAAGCAATTCATTTACTATGGTAGTAAGTGCTGTTTCTAAATACTTGTCAGCCGCGTGGTCCACTTATCACAGAGCCCTTAAAACACTTGTAGAGGATGGCTCAGTATAAAGTTTTAGCTGCAAGTGTCTAGAGCCCTCTTAGAATTTGGATGGGATGATTCTGGAAAAGAGTTTACATTTGCGTTGTCTTGCACAGGGCTATGGGCCCAGTCTCTTATGCATGTGATTTAGGGCCATATGTACAAACACTTTTTCCCATTGACACAGAACGGGTAAAAACCTTTGCTACATCTGGCCCTTAATCTTTTCTTTTTATCTCTGTATCATCATCAATGTTTATTGGACCTACAAATGTGAAACATTAACAGGGGAAGTAAGTGTTAAGATAATCACACGCTGTGGATTGTGTATATTCACTGTTGAAGCTTTAAAGAACTTGGCTGGGATGTCTGAAGACAAGAGCCTATATATCTGCAAAGTTTTGCACATGGCCACTATCCCAGCCTAAAGCTGGGACGGTTTCATAAGATTTTTATCTGAAGCAGATTTTAATATTGCATTAATCGCAGTCTATGGCAATTATTTTTGAATTTTATCTTTTCTTCTTATCTCTGTATCATCATCAATGTCTATTAGATCTATAACAGTGAAACACTAACAGGGGATGTAAGTGTTAAGATAATCACTTGTTGTGGACTGGATCTATCTATTGTTGCTTTCAAAGCATCTGGTTAGGAGGGTCTAAAATGAAGAGCCTTTATATATACAAAGCTTTGCACATGGTCACTTAAACAGCTTTAAGCTGGGGCGGTTTCATAAGGTTTTACTCAAAGCAGATTTTAATATTGCATTAACCATAGCCTATGCCAACTATTATGGGACACTTCATTGCCCCCATCTTGAGATGTATAGCAATTGTGCACTTTGGTTTGTTTGGCTTTTATTATTGATCTCTTAAAGTTGTTGGTACCATAATTTTGTTGCGCTCTTAAACAATCATGTATATTATTGCATAAGATGTTTTTTATGTTGAGATTTTTTAGTTCATTTTTTTAACTGATTCTTGTTGACTATGAGATTTTATGTTTCGATATGCCAATAAAACAACAACACATATAGCAATTATACATAATATTTACACATCTTATGTTCCCTTGACCACTGTTCTCAGTTTCTATAGTTTTTCACTGTAAAAGAAGTGTGTACAGCTGCTCATCACTGTACAGTTGTGGGGGGCAGTCATCTGGACTGTAAAAAAAAACATAATCACATAGCACATTATTTTAAAATGAACATTACTATGCATCACACTCATAACTTCACAGTATTTCACTACAGGTAAGTGTTACTGTGATTTGCACTCAGTATAATTTGTAAAAAAAATAATATTTAGGCTTCAATTACTAGGTTAAACAAGTATGTGTTGCTTATTATTACACCTGGTACAAAACTACGAACAGATATGAGATACACCATTACAATTTGGGATATCCTTTTCTAGCCATGAGTTCCAATAGGCTGAATATTATGTTAAACAGTTATAATCCATGTGCTCAGAACACCGTATAGTTATTTTTTTCTTAGAAATAGAATGAACATATTCATACCAAATTCATTTTTGGAGATCCTTTTTACATCACCCCTGAAAGGCCAAATGATGGCTTAACCAGTGATGATCAATGCACAGAGAATACCGTATAACCATTTGTTTGTGAATCCTGTTTGAATACATTTAATGCATTCTTCACTGTTTGACATCTTTCTGAAGACATCACCCTTGTTAGGCCAAATGATGTCTTTAGTAGTAATGATCCACATAGAGAGAAGATTGTATCCAGTATTTTCCCACATATCCACCTTAGAACTTTGGTTGAAGAAACAATAAGTAAGAATTAGGAAAGTTGATAGTTTTTATTTGAATTGTGGACTGCTGTCATTGCATTCTGTACATCCTGATTGCATCTTTAAATATGCAGTATAATGTCCAGATGTAATATTTAGACCTTTACGCAAGATGATAGCTAATGCACAGTATGTTTTCCCAAAAACTGATATTTGGTCATCTTTTAAATTTGTAATCTCTTTCTCCAATTTTGATCTGCTCTGCGTCATTGTAGCATTGTTAATATGTATTTACCAGTTCTCTGTATCAGTAACGTAGATAACATATTTGATTTGCAATTTGGACAGCCCATGTTTTGCTTACTTTTCTTATTATTTTATCAAACGAAACACTTTTAGAGTCCTGCGATGTTAAGTTGATAAATTGGTCAGAATAGATTTCAGTGGTATATGAGAATAAGACATCTTCACACTCATGGGTCCCTGTATAACTCAGTGCAATTATGTCATCAATATTTACATCTTCTTCTTCTAAAACTCCAAGGATCACCATAATAAATCCCTGTGCATCCTTATGTTTGTTTGGAGTAAATACTATAGATCCACTATATTTGTTCAGTAGTTCTCGAATGCCAGAACAGAATGTATTACACGTCTGTCACAAGATAACCATTGCAGGCAATTAAACAATGCTGTGCACAATGTGTTCTGTTCTTTTACTTGAATTGCGTTTACAACATCTGGAAAATGGAACAGAACATTCACATAAAAATTAGCATAGCAGTTTACACCATTAGTGGTATCCAACTGGTAACCTACAACATCACCATCAGTTTCCATTTTTCTTTTTTAACACTTTGCTGTTTCTATTTCTTTACTGTCTAATCAGCAATATCTGTTGAATCTTTTGAAAGTTTAGAACATATTTGTTTTAAAAACAGGATACTGTCCAAATAAAGAGCATTTATGCTTCTTAATCTGTTATACTCTCTAACACAACTTACATCTGCAATAACCTTTTTATCATCAAGATCAACCACAAACGAACTGGACAATGTTCAAACTCATGACAGTGCTACATATGACATGCCTTCTTTAAATATTGTACTTCCAATATTAATAAATGCAGCATCTACACTGAAACCCTGAGATTTGTAGAAAGGTACAGCGTACGCTAGACAAACTGGGAATTGCTTTCGTCGCACATATAAGTCCTTTACAAGTAAAAACCGTAAAACACATCCAGCAATTTTCTTCATGCCATCAACCTGATCATATTTCATAGCTAAGAATTCAAACACATCGTAGTTCGGGACTTGTATGACTTGTATGAAATCAATAGCTTTTCCCATTGCACCATTTACTAATCCTTCTTCAACATTTTAATTTCATCATAAAATAACTGAACAGTTTTTGCACACATGTAAACACTTTTCTAGTCCAGCAGTCCGGGATTCAGATTTCCCCATAGAGTTCAACTTTTCGTGCAGTTTTCCACTGAGCAGCACTGTCATTCCCTGGGGTTCAATTTTGTCCATAGCTGTAATTTCTTCTTTCTCTAGTTAAACTAATTGTTCATCAAAATCAGCAAGCTCTTGAAGTACAGGTATTAAAAACACTATTGATTTGCCTTCTCTGCAGAAATCAAACATTACCTCTGCTGCTGTGTTGATAGGTGAAAACCGTTTGTTAATAAGTCAACTTCTTAAGGTACATTTTCCCTCCTCTATCCTGAACTCCTACTCTATTATCCTTTAGAATGTTTCCATATTTCATATCAGAAGCTTAGCACCTATTTTAAATATGTTATTATATTTGAAATATTGACAAATGTTTACAATACTTCCCAATGAGTTTCACGTTCTATCATGTAGAAGGGTTTTGAAAACAGGCTGTCCGTTCATAGCGATAAGTTGCAGTAGATCGCCAAAAATAATTACATGCTTTCCTCCAAGCAACACGTCATATTCTGTTTTTAAAATGTGTTGCATTCTCAGAGGAACAGAGGCAAGCATTACATTTGAAAACAAAACATGCTTACCTCATCAATAATTAAAAGCTTCAACTTCTTCAAAACTCTTGCTACTTCATGACAAACTTCACCATGTTATGTCTGGATTCCTGCTTATTGTTGTGTTAAACCAATAGCATGAGTAGTCTATATAAAGTTATTCCCTTGATAATGTGTGCAGCAAATCCAGTAAGTGCTGTTACTACACACAATAAGTTTGATTCTGTAGTCTTGTGTAGGTAATTGAAGAGAACCTTAATTAAAAAGCTTTTCCTGGTTCCAGATTAGCCACCTATATATACAAGTATTGGCTTGAATGATGAGCAATTGCATTCTTTTTTCTCATGTTGAAATCCATGTTCTAGTTTCTCTTTAGATTCAATATAAATGTCTTTCTGTTTCTTGTTCATTTCTGTTTCTTGTTCATTTGTGCCACTAACTGTTCCAGATTTACAGATTCCTGTCTTTCTTGCTGCATTACAGTTTCCACTTCATAGCTATTGCAGCTTAATTTTTAATAATATGTTGTCCAAGATTATCCTGACTGAGTTTGTCCTGAACAATCCTTAGCTACCTAAGCAGCAATTGTTTCTTCTTGTTCTATCTCATCACTAACATTTGTAAATAGTTTGTAAAAACTGAACACTAAATAGTGTCTTTGACAGCATTGAAAGAATCTTTGTAGCAGTCATACTATGTAAGTAAATTCCAATTCACTACGCCAAGGCTTGAACGGTTGAAGGGCTAAATAGCAAAACTCTCTTTTAGTAGAAGTTTGGCAACTATATTTTTTTGTGGTTAATTCAATGTAATTTTGCGTATTTCACTAATCAACGTGAACATCCAAGTTTGCCATATTTTCATTCTTCTATGTCTTCACTTGTATTGCTTTTATATTTCTAGCATTGAAGAATTTCATAACAACATTTGTCATCTCAATGTGGACTTCTTCTTAGATAGTATGTATCCAACATAATTGATTTCACAATATCTGTACTTTGGGTCTCAAACTCTGTAAGGGACTGTATTTCTGGGAACGACTTTAAAATTCTATTTTGTGTACTTGCTAGTCCAAGACTTACCCGAACGATTCCCTTTGATTTTTAATACAAGCTTGCTGAACGAAACCTGCCACTGGCCTCGTAGGATCCCATTTACCTATAGAAAAGCCTTTTGAAATTGAAGGAATACAGTTTCTTTGTATGTGTATATTCTTCAGAAATCTCCTCCCATGTATCCTTCATCTCTTTCTTTTCTAATATCATAAGGTATGAAGGGCCAGATGTAGCAAGTTCCGATTTTGCGACTCGCAATTTCCGATTCGCAAAATCGGATGCAGAACGGTGTCTCAGACACCGTCTGCGATTCGCAATGGGGTCGCAAAGACCCACCTCATTAACATTAATGAGGTGGGTTGCATTTTGCGACCCCATAGTGAGTCCCTGCACTCACAGGAATGGTGGCCTGCTGAAGACAGCAGACCTCCATGTCTGTGACTGCTTTTTAAATAAAGCAGTTTTTAAATTTATTTTGCAGCCCATTTACCTTAAAGGAAAACGAGTTGCAAAATAAAAAAAATAACGAAACCGTTTTGTTTTTCAGTGTAGGCAGTGGTCCACTGGACCACTGCTTACTCTGAAAAAAACTTTTTGGCAACATTCACAACCCATTTTGCGAATGGGTTACCACCAGTGTGACACTGGTGGTAACTGTGAATTACTTTGCGACCGCATTCGCGGTCACAAAGCAATTTAGCATCGCGATGAGAGTCGCAAATAGGAAGGGGACACCCCTTCCTATTTGCGAGTCGCATTCACAACGACTCGCAAATTGTGAATGAGCATCGTGATGAGCATTTTGCATGGCGCAAACTGCGATTTCCGCAGTTTGCACCATGCAAAATGCTTCCTACATCTGGCCCGAAGTCATGTACTGAGCCCCAATGATGGCACTGTCAGCAACATATTTTATGTCCATATTAGCATTCCGCATTTTCAAAATGAAAGGATTGTAGTTGTTAATATATTTGGAAGCCTCTGTTCATGTTCGGTTATATGTGTTCTTTAGTGTTTTCTGTGTCAGTGTATGGCTGACTGAGGCAACAAGCTATTGACTTTTCAAAATAACACATTGTGGAAATCCAAATGGACATCTCGTGTAAAAGTTTCCTTTGATCTATAATTTGACTGCAGTACTTCCCATATCTATGTGACTGGAAAGTTACGTTTTGTGTCCTAGATCTCTTTCATCATTGTCTTTCGGTATGTTGTCTATGATATATTGTCCTATAAAAGACAGTACAGACTCATCAGTGTGTGCTCCAAATTTTGGTGCACCCCTTGCATGGTACTCTTTAAGTAAAAGGAAATCAGTGACTTTCCCAAGAGGAGGATCGGTTTTGTTACAGATGAAACCCAGCATAGCTTGAAACCTATGGTTGAATTATATCTGGAAACTTTAGCAGGATGTTATGAGCAGAGTTCTCCAGCTGTATTTATATTTGATGTTCTTTAGATTTGAGTTTGCCTCTCTCAGAAATACAAGCAGGCCATCCTATACATACTCAGCGCAACTGAGTGTCAGAAACCAGGCAGGTGGACCTAGATTTCTGAGCATACTTTAACATTCTTCATGAAGGTGATACAAATATTAATTTGCCCCATCTTGGCATGCCATTAAGTTAATTAAGTTGTATTCTAGGATTTCATCTTTTACACTAACTTTGTCAATAAAATCTCTTGCATTCAAATTTGGAGGATTAACTCCTGTGTTTAAAATGTGGTGAAGTGCATAGGAAAGTCCAGGCAAGTCACTCTCAAAAAGAAGGTGGCATATATATGGAATACACTGTCAGCATCTTGGAGCCTCTGAAAATAGTCATTTCTATCAGTATTTAGCAGCTGGTATTTTTAAGGGCTGCACATCCTAGTGACTACCTACTCCAGTGAGAAATAACTGGGGAAAACAACAAGCCTCTAAACGTTTTCCCAAATATCTTTGGAATGTAAAGGATGTATGCTGTAGTGTTCATAAATGTTTTCTGTTCGAGATTGATCCCTTTTTTCTATCTGACCTTTTGCTGGCAAACTTTCATCCTCCACGTTTGCTATAACTTGTTCCAAGTATATTGTCGCTTGTTTTATGTAGTTGACATCAACTAAATGTTGCAAGATTTTCTTATTCTTAGATGGGACACCATTGACCTGAGTAATGAGTGGCTCATCAACATCTTTCTGCACGTCTACAGTTTCAAAGTTCTGCTTAAAATCTAATGGCAAATACACTACTCTTCCTTTGAGTCCTTTCTGTAGCTCTGTTGAATGTAATTTATCTGTTTTTGGTTCCAATGGTACAATTGCCTGAAATGGGTGTACAGACTGTATAAGTATGGATTCATACACATTTAAATCTTGCAGTTGTTCTGGGACACTTACTAGTTCTAACTTACTATATGCTGCTCTAGCTGGTATTTTATTGTCCTCCAACTTATCATAACCGTACTTACAAATAATTTGCTGCACAGACAAGTCAAAACGCTCCCCTACCAATAATTGAGCAGCAAATGCTTGCCTTTTATTTGTATTTTCATCTTCAGTTTTAGACAATACATATACATTCCAAGTTTGATTTTTTTAGTGAGTGTGTCAACAAGAAATACAAACACAGTTGGGTTTTTCAGAACACACTGTGGTAAACTTTATAATATCTTGTGTAAAGTTATCGGTAGTAATAGCTGGACTATGTTCATCAACACCTGCAGGTACAAATTCCTCATTTTTCCTAGACTCAGTTTGGGCACCAAAAAGGAAACTGTACATTGTCACATATTGTTTCAACCTTTGTTACTCTTTCGTGCAAAAATTCTCTATTCATTTCCCCTAAACACAAGGCTGGATGAGTAAGTCAATTTAAGTCAGTTGATTGCTGTTGAATACTACATATGCTGCTACAATTCCACATATATTCAGGAGCCTGTTTACACCTTCCCTCAACATCTTCACCTGTCACTTCTTCAACATTCCTTGCAGTAATCCCTTCTTTTTTTATGTGACTACCCTCCTTCACCTCATAACATTGACCAGTTGAACTAAATGTTCTCTTGCAAGTACACTTTTTCATTAAAGAAAGGCTCTATACTTGAGCTATGCTTCCTTTCACTACTAAAGATTTTTACAAAAATTACTTTTATGAATCAATATTTAGCTTTGGCTATCTCTTCAGACATTAAACTGTTTTGTCTAGCTTCTTCATTCTTTTGAGTATCAAAATAAAAAGCTTCCTCTTTAAGGCACATGGCTTATCAACTATATCCTGAACACATTTCCTTTATTTCATTACTTGTCGTCTCATTTTATACTGCTTCATATTTTTATTAGATTCTAAATTACCCTACATTGAAACATTCTAGCTCAAAATTCTTGAACTGTTCCTGTCTTCTGGTTATGCTATGTCCGTTCTTCAATGATTCCTTCCTCTTCATTTGACATGATTTTTGTCCATCTTTGGCTGATTTCAAATCTTCCTTTTCTGTATTTGATTTTGTAGATGTTGTAATTTCCCACAAACAACTTTCTGACATTTTTTGGGTTTCTTACCAGTTGCTCCTTTGTCTTTAACCACATTGTCAACATGCTCTCTCTTTTGTTTCTGTGTTGGAAGTAGGTAGTATACTTTCCTCACTTTCTTTTGCCTTTCTGTTTTTTGGGCATGTTAGAAGTCTGTTTTTAATATATTAGATGTCTAAAAAAAAAATATATCAACATATTTATATGTGCATTGCATGGTATTCAGAAATATATGCTATGCATTTAATGTGAATACAAACAGTCACATTACAATGCTGTGGACACTCTACATCTGCTACCTTCCAAAATTAAAGCTGAGCAAGGAAACCTCTGTTTTCATAGGTATCAATGTGTGACTCAGTGTTTCATTGTATGCATCAGTGTGTACTTGGCTATGTGACTATATCTATCAAGGTGTGCACCTTATTCCATGCATCAGTGTGTCTCTAGATATAGAACTGCATGCATAAGTTTGAAACTTGATATGTCAGCATATCCATCTTTCTATCCCTGGATCTATAATTGTATACATAAGTGTGTACATTGGTGTGTTACTGTATGGATCAAGATGAGACTGGGTATATAAGTGTATGTATAAGTGTGTCATTATGTGATCTACTGCATGCATGAGTCTCTCCTTGGTGTATCAATGTATGTATCAGTGTCTGTTTCTATGTATTATTATTAATATATATACAAATAATTGTGTACTGTTTTTTAAGAGTATAGCTCAGTTTTGCCTAGAGTGTGTTAATGTTTGCAACAGGGTGTAATTGTATGGATCTCTATATGTTTGGGTGTGTCCTGAGTCAGTGATGATAGTATAAGCATTAGTGAAACCTTGAGTCTATGAGTGTATGCATTGATTTGTGCCTGTGTGTCCCCAGGTTTGTATTGCATGCACCACAATGTATATGTAGGTGTACCTGTTTGCATCAGCAGCAGTAGAGGTGGAAGGCAGTTCAGATGTCTGGCTAGTGGCAGGGGCCCGCTGTTGTAAGACTGCCTCCCTCATAATGTTAGCATGTCTGCCAGCAACCCTGCTATGGAGAAAAGAGTGGTGTTAATGGCCTGCAAGTCCTCTCTGATCCCCTGGTACTGTCCCTCCTGCCGCCTGTTCTCTTGCACCAGGATCTGGCCCAGTGTATCCTGGGAAGGTTGGCATGCTCTCAGGATCTCGGTGAGTGCCTCCTGGAGAATTGGTTCCCTGGGTCTGTCCTCCCCCTGGCGCAGGGCAGTCCTCCCAGTGTCCCTGTTGTCCTATGCCTCTGTCCCTCGAACTGTGTGCCTACTGCCACTGACCCCTGGTCCCTGATTGTCTTGGGGTGAGGTGTGCCCTTGGGTGCCTGTAGTGGTGGACACACAGCTGATTGACGTGTCCTGGGAACAGTGTATGGGTACGCTGGATGGGTGCTGAGGTGGTGTTTCCTGAGGGGAGGGGCTCTGTGGTGGTGTGTGATTGTGCCTGGGTAACCGACTGTCCAGAGGTCCCTGATGGGCCAGGTTGGTCATCCTGATCCAGGGACCAGAGTTGCTGTCATCACTGTGGGCCACTTCTGTTAGCGGACTGGATAGTGCTGGCACCTCTTCTCCTCTGACATTGGCTGGGGTACCCGTGGGGATGTAAATGCAGTGTTATTGTTTCTTTGTGTGACATATTGTGCATCTGTGGGTTGCCCTCTTTGGTTGTATTTGCCCTGGCAGCTTTCACTTGTGTAAGTTGATATGTGGTGTGCTAGCTGATTCTCTCTAGTGTGCATGCTTTGGTGATAGGTGTCCATGCAGGTCTGTGAGTGGTGTCCATTCATTGGTATGGCATGCAGGGCTTAGTGATTGGGATGAGTGATATGTGATGGTGGGGTGTGTGGGAGGTGATGGAGTGATGAGAGTGAGGGTAAGGGTGGGGGTATGTGATGGCATGCAGGTAGGGGGGTGATAGCAATAGTGAGTTGACTTACAAGAGTCCAGTCCTCCTGCTACTCCGGCCAGGCCCTCAGGATGCATGACTGTGAAGACTTGCTCCTCCCATGTTGTTAGTTGTGGGGTAGGGGGTGGGGGTCCACCGCCAGTCCTCTGTACAGAACGTTGGTGTCTTGCTGCAATGGAATGTACCTTCCCCAGTAGGTCATTCCACCTCTTCCTGATGTCATCCATGGTTCTTGGGTGCTGTCCCATGGTGTTGACCCTGTCCACGATCCTCCTCCATAGCTCCATCTTCCTAGCAATGGATATCTGTTGCACCTGTGCTCCAAATACCTGTGGCTCTACCCTGATGATTTCCTCCACCATGACCCTTAGCTCCTCCTCTGAGAATCGGAGGTGTCTTTGTGGTGCCATGGGTGTTGTGTGAGTTGTGTGGGTGAGGGTGTGTTGGATAATGTGTTAGGGTGTGTGATGTGGGGTGTGTGGGTGGTGTATAGGTGATGGTGGTGTGTGGCTCTGGTCTTGTCTATGGTTGTGGTGTCTGTCTTGTGCCAATGGTTTGTAGTTGTAAAGGGTTGTGGGTGAAGTGGGGGACTGTTTTATAATCATATTGGTGTGTGTGTGTGTGTGTGTGTGGTGTGTGTGTGTGGATGTCAGGTGTGTGTTGTTTGAATTGTCCAATGTGGCATTGTTTTGTATGTGTGTGTGTATTTTGAACGTGGGGGTGTGTACCGCCAATGGTTTACCGCTATTGAATGTCCACTGTGACGATGCATCGGTCATAATGTGATGGGCGATGTTCTGTTGGCTTAACAGTGTGGGTTTTGATACCAACAGTTTATCACTAACCTTTGGTGTGGCGGAATTGTGAATGTGGCTGAATAGTGATGGAGTGGTGTGTGTGTGTCATAATATGGTGAACGGATGTCCGCGGTGGCGGTGGTATGTTGATGGCAGTCAGTGTGGCAGTAAGTGGGATTTACCGCCAATGTCATAATGAGGGCCAATGTGCTAAGTATTTGTATAAACACACATAGTAATACAGTGAACCACTACAAAATGACACAACACAGGTCTAGAAAAATATTAAATATTTTATCTAAATAAACAAGACCAAATATGAGAAAAATCCACAATATACAGTTAAAAAGATGAATTTAGCACTTAAGACAAGAAAATAGTTATTTGAGGTAAAAACACTGTGAGTAGGTAAAATGCAGCATCGTAGCAAAGTCGTTTCCTACAATGTGATGCCAATGGTGCCGTTCATGGAGTCGGCTGACCCCCCAGGTACAGTACCTTCAGAATAAGTAGAAAACAGGCTGGTGCACGGAGTCAAAGAGAGCGGCTTTGCTGGGTCCACTGCGGCGTAGGTTCCAGTGCCACGGTGCAAAATGACTGCGGCGTTGCGCAGTGGTGTCGGGTCCTCTCTACAGGGCGGAGGAAGTGAGGGGGCATTGGATGTGAAGTTGGTCCCTGGATTCCAGCAGATACGAAGTCTGGCGGAGTTATGATGCTTTGGGGTGACCTCACAGGGTCGCAATGTCACAGGGCCGCAGGTGCTGTGATGGGATTGGATCATCACAGACGTTGGACTGTGTCAGCAAAGTCGGGCAGGATCTGCGGTTGCAGCAACGTGAGGCCTAAAGGGTCTTCAGATTCTACGAGGTCCATGGCCTCAGGGCAGGTGGTATTGCGGTTCGCGGTTGAGTTCACAGGGTCATCAGATTTGCACTCAGCGAGGTACACGGCCTCGGGGCAAGCGCTGTCGCGGTTCCAGGCAGCAGCATCATTTACAAAGTCACACAGCGTTGTCTGACATAAGTAAACAGTTTTTTCTCCAGGAGTTCACTTTCAGGGGCCCAGGAACTGGAATGGCACCCTCTGTCAAGCTGGAGTCCACAGCCAGTATACTCAGGTCTGGATGGTGAAGCCTTTGCTGTCCCTGAGGCTTCAAAACAGGAGGCAAGCTCTACTCCAAGCCCTTGGAGTCATTTCTCAAGCAGGAATGCAACATAGTCCAGTCCTTGTCCTCTTGCAAAGGCAGAAGCAGCAACTGCAGGATGGCTCCACAAAGCACAGTCACAGCACAGGCAGGGTAGCACTTCTCTCCTCAGCTCTTCAGCTCTGCTCCAGGCAGAGGTTCCTATTGAATCCTTGAAGTAATATAAAGTCTGGGGTTTGGGGTGCTCTTCTTATACCCCTTTCTGCCTTTAAAATAGGCCTACTTCAAAGTAAAGTCTCAAGTGTCTGTGAAATAATTTCCTGTCCAGGCCAGACCCCAGCCACACACCAGGAGGTTGAAGACTGCATTGTGAGAGGGCAGGCACAGCCCAGCTAGGTGTGAATGCCCACTGCCCCCCCCCCCCTAGCAGAGATGGCTCATCCGAATATGCGGGCTACACCCCAGCCCCCTTTGTGTAATTGTCTAGAGAGAGGTGCGAGCAGACCAACTGTCAAACTGCCCCAGACAGGTCAACCACAAAACACACAAGCCCATATTTATAATTTTTTAGCGCCACATTTGCGTCATTTTCAGATGCAAAAGCAGCGCAAACTTCCAAAATACAATTGTATTTTAAATGTTTGTGCCAATTTTGCATCAAAAAATGACGCAAATGCAGCGCTAACAAAGTATAAATATGGGCCACAGAGTCTCAAAATGGTTTAAGCAAGAAAATGGCTAAATTCTAAAAGTGGCATTTTCCAACACACAATCTAAAAATCAACTTTACCAAAAGATATATTTTCAAATTGTGAGTTCAGAGACCCTAAACTCCAAATGTCTATCTGCTCCCAAAGGGAATCTACGCTTTAATCATATTTAAAGGTAACGTCCATGTTAACCTATGAGAGAAATAGGCCTTGTAACAGTGAAAATTAAATTTGGCAGTATTTCACTGTCAGGACATGTAAAACACATAAGTACATGTCCCACCTTTTACATGCACTGCACCCTGCCCCTGAGGCTACCTAGGGCCTACCTTAGGGGTGCATTACATGAATAAAAAGGGAAGGTTTCGGCCTGGCAAGTGGGTACACTTGCCACGTCGAATTGGCAGTTTGAATCTGCACTCACAGGCATTGCAGTGGCAGGTCTGAGCCATGTTTACAGGGCTACTTATGTGGGTGGCACAACCAGTGCTGCAAGTCTACTAGTAGCATTTGATTTACAGGCCCTGGCACTCTACTGCCCTTTACTAGGGACTTACTAGTAAATGATATATGCCAATCATGGAAAGCCAATCACATGCACATTTTATATGGGAACACTTGCACTTTAGCACTGGCTAGCAATGCTAAAGTGCCCAGAGTAACAAAAACAGCAAAAACAGAGTCCAGCAAACATCAACAACCTGGGAAACAGAGGTAAAACGTTAGGGGAGACCACACAAAGGATGCCAAGTCCAACACCTCAGCTTTCGTATTCATGGCATTCTCTATATGACAATCCCTGCACTCCATATTCCTGTTCAGGCACACCCTAACTAGCTCTCTGAAATGAAACAGCATCATGGGACAGGTACAGACTGAAAATTAATGACTTGCACCACCCACATGTTATCTGACCATAGTAGGATCGTCTTAGCAGACAGAGTCCAGGGACAGAGACAAAATTCAACTACCATGAGGGGCATGAGATGTTTGCTGTGATCCTCCTCTTCAGCCACACATTAGGCCACTTGTTAACACACACTTCCTGATCCGAAATTAGGCCAAAGCCTTCCCAACCTTAGGCATCGATAAATAAGCACAAATCAGAGATAGAGGCCCGGGACAAGTACTTGAACTACCCACATGTACATTTCCTCTTTCATGCCATTGCTGATTCTCACCAAGGACTGCATTCCAATGATACTACGCAGAGCTGAGCACCTTTCTTGTGGTTAAGGCATTTTAAATTTAAACATAGAACTGCTTTTGCATGTTAAAGTAAAGGTTTTGGCCAGAATGAGTAAGAAACAGACAGAGAAAATATCTGCTTGCTGTTTCTATCTTGTTTTGCTTAAAGTTCATGAATTAACTTGGAGAAATTCAGAGTTTTATGTTTGAATTGTATACACCTCAAGCTTTTGGCTCTATGGAGCACCAGTTGGTACAGCCCCATGTTCTATTTTGGGGCTTGTCATCTGTCTAAAAAACCCTGCATGTAGGAATCAATTGGCTGTCAAATTTAACTTTCAAAGCTAGCTTTGGCTCACCCCCATTACTGCTTTTCCTTTGTCAAGACCACTCAGTCTCAGATTTTAGAGCATTCTGAAGATATTACTAACCCTGCCCAATTCTGTTCTGTCTTGGTCTTATTAGGGCCAATGAGACTCCTAGCTGAGCTGCTAACATCTACAATGCATGTAGGGCTATTTTACAATCTTGTGTTCCGGCAGAGTCTATAAAAAAATATTCTGGTAGAGTGTTTCCCAATGCTCTTGATGTGACCTTGAAAAAGTTCATTAGAGAAATATGTTGAAGGTTTTCAAAGTAGGCACACCAAACTGAACAGCCTATAGACATGCATTTGATACATTAAAATCTGCATGACTTAAAATATAAAAACTGTCAACATTTGCTAAGTAGCCCCCTTTGCTGGTCCACCATATTACATCAACCTCCTCATCAAAAAAGTTGTAGGTACCAGATCAGGCATCTCAGTCAAGCAGGTTGTTGACATAATTGCCTTTGGCATCTGAAAGGTGGTTAATGAGGGAGAATCTGTCAGCCTTCTTCTTAGGAACCATCCCTTAAGGTGACACAATAAAATCTAACAAAGGATAGGGGCACTCAGAAGGACCCACCCACTGCCCTAATCTTAACTCTTTGAGTAACTTTTTTGGGGCTCTTTTGTTTTTAATGCTGTAGTGACAGCCAATGGCTAGGAGGTTTGGTGCACCTTTCTGTTCCCCTTTGCATGTTGATGCTGGATGAGAAGCACCACACTTCAAGCAGCTGTGGGAAAACGTGCAGGTTGTTCCCCATGAGTAAGGGCCAGTACTGATTTACTGACATATGTTTTGTACTGACCTCTTGATTGTATCTTTTTGCTACACTGCCCACCACAGAGACCTGAAGGGCTGACTGAATGTTCACTTGCTTAGGCATGAATAAGATTTGAAAGGCCTCTGTTTATGCATTGCTTTACCTGAACAATCGTTGTGAGGGGAATGGATTTCCCCATATCCTCCATTCTCAAATAGACCTTTTTCTGAATCCATAGTAAATTAGGGCACATGGACAATTTCTTTTTTTTCGGAAATACATAGTATAAAGTACCCAACCAATGCCTCCAGTCTAGATGACCTCATTGTGTGTTATTCTGGAGTATTTGGTAAAGGGCTGGCCCTTGCTTTTAATACTTCTCCATAATTATGGACCATAAAATGAAAAAGGCTGCAACCAAGGTTTCTATGTTTTTTTTGGGCCTTGGATTGCTCTTGCTCTTCTTCTTATTTTCCTTTCCACCCATTTGTCTGGTATCAGAGCCATCCTAGCCATGGATCAAAATTCTGAGTATAGCAATCAACTTGCATTTTCATATCCCATCCTTTGTAGCTAGTCGTAGCTAACACAAAAGCAGTGACCCCATATTTATGGGGCAATGGTTATCAGAGATCGAGCACTGGATGGAGTCTCAGTGGCAACCTGAGCCTAGGTCAGAGTTCCTGTGCTGATACTGGGACATTGTGCTGGCATTTCCTGAAATATTATGTAGTGCCATGATAGTTCAGCATGTCAACCAAACTAAACATAATATTTTTTAATCATGGCATCTTTTAATCAATTACACAAGCATGTCAAAGTTCTAAATAAAGGACTTCCTAAATATTTATAGAGAAGTGAACTAATCTTTCCTAAAGAACAGGGTAATGATAGTACAGCTCGAAAACCCAACTAGAGGACATCAGTACACTTCTTTTTTTATCTGACATTCCTTAAATGCATTGCCACAAAACAAACAAATGAATATAACAGGCATAGCTGGAGGTTTATGTCAATGTAATATATGTGGTACCCCTACCCTTAGATAGACCCACTCTATTCTGGTAAGTTTCAGGCATAAATGAAAATACCATAGAGTATAGATGATGCATGTGTTCACATTCAAAAAGAAAACACCCTGCAGTCCTCACAATGTATCTTCTCACAAGGTACCTCTTGCTTTAACCACCTTTGCATATCGGTAGCAATCACTTGGTCATAGTATTGTTTTCTCAATTATTGGAATTATATACTTACCTGTCATAAGGGTAGTCGTGGTATATATACATATATATATATATATATATATATATATATATATATATATATATATATATTTTTTTTTTTTTTTTAGATGTATTTTTATTGTTTTGTTTCAGACTTACATAACTTTACTTACGTTACCTTTTCCCCCCACCCCCCTCCTCCTCAGCTTTTCGGGTCGAATTCCCTTGCTCCTTTCCTCATGGCGCTGTCATCTTGGGTTTTGCTGTCAGTTGTTTATTGTCTGGTATATGGCAAATCTACATGTTAGTCCAAGTTACTATTTTCAGTTGAGTCTGATTCCTCTGTTGAAATGTCGTGGTCCTGCGGGTTGTCTATTGGGTGTTTCATGCGATCTATCAGATTGTCCCATTGCTGTGCCCTTTCTGCGTTTCCCGCTCCTTTTGTCAGCTCCAGGCATAACGTCTCGCCTTCTGCCTCAGCCCATTTAATCAGAGTGTCTTTCCACATTTGGGTCCTCGGTCCTTTGGGATCTTTCCAGTGCATTGTGATTTCTCTTTTTCCTAAGATTAACGTTAGGTCTATGAATTTGTTTTTCATTTTTTTCTAGTGGGGTCTGGGAAAGTTTCCTAGTAGAGTTACTGCTGGGGTTCTCGCCAGTTTTCTTCCTGTAATCCTTTCGGTTTCTTTCATTACCTCTTCCCAGTAATGTGCTAGTTCTCTACAAGTCCATAGCATGTGTAGTAAGTCTGCCCCTAGTTCTGTGCATCTGGGGCAGGCGCTGCTTGTGTTTTTGTACATTGATGTTAGCTTGGCTGGGCTCAGGTATGCCCTATGGTATATGTAGATGTTAATCAATTTAAACCGGGCATTCCTAGATACTTTGTAGATTTGGGCTGTGATATGACTCCACTGTTCATCGTCTATGTGTTCCCCGATATCTGCTTGCCATTGGGTTTTTAGAGTTTCTAAAGGGGTCAGTGCTTCTGTTTGCAGTGTTTTGTATATTGTGGATATTGTCTTTCTGTCTCCCCCTATTGTGCAAATGGCGTGGCCTCCTGCGTGCGTGGGTGGTTCCCTTAGTCCCTGTTTCCAGTGTTGCTGTATCAGAGCTATTAAGGATCTATGTGTAAGGAACATCCCGGGCGGGACCCCGCAGTGTGTCATCATGTCCGTGTATGTCATGAGCTCTCCGTTCCTATATAGGTCCCCTATCATGGTTATTCCGTGCATCCCTAATTTCTGGATCCCTGCTATAGAGCTGCTTCCGGGGAGTAAAGTCAGGAATCGTAGGGGGAGTTTTGGTGTATATGGGGACTTGACTCGCGCTCGCTGCAGACTCCGCTTCCAGCATCCACTTATAACTTGATATTCCAGTGATTTTGTCACCTTCCTACCTCCTGGAGCCATTAGTATCTCCGCGAGAACTGCTGCTTTTGCCTCTTTCCCTGGGCTTTCAGCTTCCAGCGTTATTAGATTGTGCCATTCCTTTGCTAGCCACTGGAGCTGTCCCACCAGATAGTATAGTTCCATGTCGGGGCCCGCTAATCCACCTTCCGCGGTGGGCCGTTGCAATTAATGCAGGGCCAGTCTGTGGCGTCCCGCCTCCCATATAAAGCTGGTAATGACGGAATTGATTTCCCTAAAGGTAGCTCTGGGTATTAGCACCAGCAAAGTCGTGAAGCCATATAACATTCTGGGTAGTGCCACCATTTTTGTCAGGGATACTCGCCCGGTTACTGAGAGGGGCATTGTTTTCCAGAACTGGGTGGCTGATTTTAATGCCCGAACTGCATGGTTTATATTTCATTCTAGGAGATCTCCCAGTTCATGATATATTTGTACACCTAGATATTTGAATCTTGTCAAGTGCCATCCCAGGTTCTGGACGGTTGTGACCTGGGGGGACCCTTTCTGTAACGGGAAGAGGTGTGATTTCTGCCAGTTAATGTGGAGTCCCAAAACGCTCCCGAACCAGTCCAGTAGGGACATAACCCCGCGAAGATCCCTGTTTGGGTCCTTTATAAATAGTATCATGTCATCGGCGTCTAATGCAATTTGGTGCTTTCTTTCCCCTATAGTTATTCCCTCATAGTATTTCTCTGTCCTCGCCATCAAGGCCAATGGTTCCACTGCAATAGCGAACAGTAGTGGTGATAACGAGCAACCTTGCCTGGTGCCCCTCCCTATTTCATATGATTTCGAGATTGTATGTCCAGTGCGGACTCTTGCTGTGGGGGAGGTGTATAACAGTCTGGACCACTTCAGGAATCCTGGTCCCAAGCCCATCTTGTTCATTATTATTTGTAGATAGTCCCAACGTAGGCTATCAAATGCTTTCTCAATATCGACCACCAGTACCACAGCGTTGATGAGGTTTGGCGAACCTGATTGCATTATTCCTATCAGTCTTCTAATGTTTGTGGCTGTGTTGCGATTTGGTATGAAGCCTGTTTGGTCAGGGTGGATTAATGTTTCCATGTGGGGCATTAGTCTAGTGGCCAGAATACGGCTTAATATTTTATAATCCATATTCAGCATTGATAATGGACGGTATGATCTTACGTCCGTAGACGGACGGTCTTGTTTTGGTAATGGGACCACTATAGCCTCATTGGTAGATCTGGGTAGGCTACCACATTCCCATGCCTCTCTGTATATATCACTGATTCGTGGTGCTAGTAGGTCCACGTACTCTTCAAAGAATTCTGCCGGTAACCCATCTGCTCCTGGTACTTTTCCTCTGGCCATTGCTTCTACCGCCACTGTCACCTCACGTGAGGTCACCGTCTCCCCCAACATTTGCTGGTCCTCTGCTGCTAAGGTCTGAAACTGGATATCATCCAGGCTTCTCAGTCGGTCTGGATCTAGGGGCCCCGAGGGGGAGGCATAGAGTGCCTCGTAGTATTCGGCGAAGCTGGAATTGATCTCTCCCTGACCGTATAATTTTCTGCCCTCCGCTGTCTCCAGCTCCATCACCAGGGATTGCTGCCTCGGTGGCGTCACCAGCCAAGCCAGCAGTGCTCCTGCTTTGTCCCCCTCTCTGTGTTGTCTGCCTACGTATTTCCTGTAATCAAATCGCCTGAGATTTTCTAGTGCACTGGTTATCTTATACTTGGTTTCTGATATTTGGGGAGGTGGATTCTCTGGTCTATTTCGCTCCAGAGTTCCCAGTGCTTTCTCATGCTTGTCGATTTCCCCCTCTATTGCCTGTCGCACTCCCTGCGTTTCTGCTATACATTGTCCCCTTATTGCCAGGATAAAGTCTCGGTCCTTGAAGTGCAAAAGTTTTGCCACTATCAGGCACGGTCTGGCTCCGGGTGGAGGGGCCTTGCTGGTTCCCTATGGGCTCTTTCTATTGCGAAGTGTTGTGTTAGACCCTCTGGCGCTATTTTCTTACGTATCCATTGTTCAAGGAAGGTTTTCATGTCTGGTGCTTCACGTTCCGATTTTTCAGGGATGCCCACCAAGCGTAGGTTGTTCCTTCGTGCCCTGTTTTCAGAATCTTCTGCACGTGATTCCAGTATTTTTACCCTGGCCATCAGAGTGGCTGTGGTATTGGAGAGTGTCTTGCATTCAGGAGATAGTTGTTCTATCGATTTTTTGTTGACCGTTACTCTGTTGGACAGTTTCCTGTGATCATCTCTTAAGAGCATCAAGTCGACAGACAGGGTGTCTATTTTAAGCTCCAGGGCCTCTCTGGAGGCTTGAATTGCCTGTAGCAGAGTGTCTAGGGTGGTTCCCTCATTGGTCTCACCGCACATTCCTTCTTTTGTTGAGCTGCTGTCTTCTCCTGGGCCCTCACGCTTCTTAGGTTTACCCATTTTCGGTGGGTGCTGTCTCTTAGTGTCACTGTGTGTGGGTTTCCTCCTGGGCTGCTTGTGCCTTGGTTGCCCTTTATTTTGTGTCCTGTGGCAGGAAGGGCTCTGCTTACTTTTTCCGCTTTCTGGTAGTGCGTGTTGTAGGTTCCACGAGTCAAGTTGCACCGTGTTGGCCGGCTGGGTGTCTGATCATATTTTCATCGCCCATTCCTCCGTGTCGCCTTTGCCTTGTCTTGGCAACCTCCCCCGGTTCTTTCCGGGGCCCGGTCTGTAATTTTCCGGGCCCCACAGGCTCCTCCTTGGGTCCTCTTACTGTTTCTTGGCCCTCCTGCTTCTGGTTTCCCCTGTTTCTCCTCCGCGCTGGTGGGTGGATCAGGACTGATATCTGAGGTCTTTCCTGTATTCCCCCTAGGTTGTGCCCGCGTCACCTCCGGGCCTGGATCTCCACCTGAGTTCCTTCCTCCGATCCCCCTTGCCGCTCGTCCGAATCGCCACTTCGGGACCAGCACAGGTTCCAGGTGCAGCCCCCGTGTTCCAGTGGATTCTCACTGTGCCGATGTTATGCGGTTCCCTGGTTCTCCTCTGTCGTCCGGCCTACAGTCTTGCGTCTTCGCGGAGCTGCCATTTTGTCTCACCGGTTCGTTTCTATTTCGAGGCCGTGTAACCATCAAACTACTGTTTTCAGCATTTTGGTTGTTGTTGCTCAGTGCACCAGGGGTTTCTTTAGGTTCTATATGTTTACCAAGTTCTTTGTTGGGGCCCTCCTGGGCTGCTTGTGCCCTGGTTGCCCTTTATGTTGTGTCCTGTGACATGGAGGGCTCTGCTTACTTTTCCCCCTTTCTGGCAGTGTGTGCTGTAGGTTCCACGGATCAAGTTGCACCATGTTGGCCGGCTGGGTATCTGATCATATTTTCATCGCCCACTCCTCCGTGTTGCCTTTGCCTTGCCTTGGCAACCTCCCCCGGCTCTCCCCGGGGCCCGGTCCATATTTTTCCAGGCCCCCTCGGACTCCTCCCTGGGTCCTCTTACTGTCTCTCGGCCCTCTTGCTTCCGGTTTCCCCTGTTTCTCCTCCGCGCTTGTGGATGAGTCAGGACTGGTGTCTGAGGTCTTTCCCGTATTCCCGCTAGGTTTCTCCTGCGTCACCTCCAGGCCCGGCTCTCTGCCTGAGTTCCTTCCTCCGATCCCCCTTACCGCTCGTCCGAATCGCCGCTTCGGGACCGGCGCATGTTCCAGGCGCAGCCCCGTGCTCCGATGGCTTCTTACTGTGCCGATGTCATACAGTTCCCTGGTTCTCCTCTGTCGTCCGGCCTTGGGTCTCGCGTCTTCGCGGGGCCACCATTTTGTCTCACCGGTCCGTTTCTATTTCGAGGCCGTGTAACCATCAAATTACTGTTTTAAGCATTTCGGTTGCTGTTGTTCAGTGCACTGGGGGTTCCTCTAGGTGCTATATGTGTACCAAGTTCTTTGTTGGGGCCCAGGTAACAGGATTATTCGTGCGAAGATCGGCAGCCCTCGGGAGCTCCGCTTTACGTGTGCTGCTCCATTGGCTTCCAGCGATGCCCCTATATATATATATATATATATAAATATATATATATATATATATATATATATATATTTTTTTTTTTATTTGGTAAAGAACTTGTATGATATTCAAAGCCAACATGATAGGCTTTTTTGACAGTGGAGAATGTTACATGATCGCCCACAACAAAGTCATGGTCTATAACGTTCTTTCAGAAATGTTGAACAGATATGTCAAATTTACTTGAGACTTACCACATGCCCAAAATGAGTTCATTCTCTTCAAATCATAGCTCATGCATTGTCTTAGATAACCATTAAGTCCCCTAAAGAGGTATTTCTTGAAGTATAATAAAAAAATTGAATTCACTGTTAAAGGTTGTGTACAAAAGTACTCAGATAAGAATTCTTCAAACTTGAAACCTAAGTGTTTAGATAATGATTCTGAGTGAAACAACACATGTACTATGTAAATTTCGAAGGTAACATAAGAGGTGGTCCGCTGGCTCAGTGGGGTTGATGGGGACCTATCTGCACAAAACATCTGTGAAATTGCCTGGCATATTCTACGCTATCTGCCATTGTAATGAGAATGTACATCCAGTGGGCTGTGGTTTGATTATATTTATGACACAAACCCTGGTTTGTTAATGAATATAAAACATTTAGCTTTATGATGTATGGGTAGTTTTCTCCTGTGTGGGTGGAACATCTTTTTACTTTTCCTATTCACAATCAACAATCAGTCAAAATGAGCTTTGAATGACCCACACTAATTTATGTGGACATGCCAACACTCATAAGCTGGCAGCTTGTGGTGGATGAGCTGCCAGGAAAGCTTCTGAAACCTAAGCTAGTTGCGCATCCCATGCCAAAAAGCACACAGTTCCACATCTCTAAATGAGTTTAGGCAACTGCAAAATTGACTAAAACAATATCTGCTGATGTTTGCCAAATGTCCTCCATCGACTAATTTCTAAATGACTCATATGTTAAGTGGGAGTGCACTTAATGGTACTTTTGAACATTTTAACTAAATCAAATTTAAAATGTACAAATCATTTGGAGCACTCTTGTCAGAATAAAAGCTCCAATTGCAGACAGGGGTGGTCTTGTACATGATTGGCCCCCTTAGAAATAGTTTGCATCAGTA
Source organism: Pleurodeles waltl (assembly GCF_031143425.1). Classification (NCBI taxonomy): domain Eukaryota; kingdom Metazoa; phylum Chordata; class Amphibia; order Caudata; family Salamandridae; genus Pleurodeles; species Pleurodeles waltl. The sequence continues at coordinate 927,801,804 of NC_090445.1, read as the reverse complement.
TTAGCATGCCTCAGGCATTCCTGGAATGACTGGTCCTACTCATCAATATTTCCTGGTTTAGTAGGGATCATTCTCAACATGTTGTCAACATCATGCACATGTTGGTGCCCATCCCTAGCATAACACTGGTCACCCTGAGATACTGCTGATTATCCTTTGCATTGTGGGGTATACGGGTGTATATCATATATTTCACAGCTAGATGTTTGACAAATGCTGGACAGGTATTTTAAAAATTATTTCCATCTGACTTTTATAAAAATCTTTTTATGATAATTGCACGAAAAAAAATATTCACGTTTCAGCGAAACAGATCAAACCACGGTTAATGGGATTCTTTGCTGGAAGACTCCAAATAATCCTTGTTTGATCCATTCATGTTGCGGACACTAGACTCAGCCACACAATTGGGCTAGCACTTGAATCAGAAGAAGTGGAGAAACTCTAGGTAGTAGAAATTTTGTGGCTCCCTGCATATTGCAAAATCTTAAGTCGTAGAAATACCAGGAAAATGTTTTAGGCAAAGTTTGGCAGTTGCATGGCATTGTGGGTAAGAAACAAAATGTTGGGGTTTGTAGATTTCCCAGGGTTTCCACTAAACCTGAGCCCAAATATTGCAGCTACCCACATTGCCAAATCAGCTCATTTTTTTTAGAAGAACTGTTAAAGTTCCACATTGCATTTTGGGCCCCTTTCTGTCACGACCGCTAGGCCTACTCACACAAGTGAGGTACCATTTTAATCAGGAGTTGTGGGGGAATGCTGCAAGATAGGACACTTGTTTTCCGCTACAGATTCTAGAACTAATTAAATGTGAGGTAAATATGCGTTTTTAGCCAAACTTTGAGGTCCACAATACCTTCTGGTTTAAAAAAAACCTGGTGAGAGCCAAGTAAGTCATGCAAATCTGGAAACTCCCCCTAAGTGTCCAGTTTTCAGAAATTTACAGGTTTGGTAATTTTCCATGGGTGCCAGCTCCCCTGTGGCACAAATTCCACAGCCACCAACATTGCTGAAAAGGGTTGGTTTCTAGGTGGAAAAATATGATTTGTCCACATTGATTTTGGGCCTTTTTCTATTGCATGAAGCAGGCCCACCCACACATGTGAGGTGACATTTTTATTGGGAGACGTGGGGGGAACACTGGATAGTAGGACATTTATGACACCTTCCAGATTCCAGTGCTTTATGTAACAGACAAATGAGGAAAATTCGCGTTTTGGTTGGAAATTTGTGACATTTCGCAGATTCTAGCACCTTTGGAAAAAAAAAAGTGCTGAGTTCTACACATCTCACTGCCCTGGGCAAGGGTGCCTAGGGACATATTTATGAGAGTCTTACACCACTATTGCATCACTTCTAGTGATTCAATCATGATGCAAGCCTTTCAACCATATCTATGAGGTCATGCAAGGCCACTTTGAGTGACTTTGAATGGCCTCATAGATATGGAGTAAGACAAGGCAGAGCAAATCATTGTGTTGCTTTACTCTGCATTAGGAAGGGGTCCATGGGCATTTCAGTCGGTGTTCCAACACAACACCCATGGATTTTGACACAATTCCCAATTTACTAGGCCATATAAACCTGGGGATGTGTCAAAACCGTACACCTGGGAGACGCAACAAAGGAAAATATTTTTATTTCACCATGTTCTCTCCTCCTTCTATGTGTGTTGCATTGTGCAGCACAGATAAAAAGAGGAAAATGCCTCCCAGGATTGTTTTTGTGCAGGACAGTGCCCCTTCCTACACAAAATTAATCCTGCATGCAACGCAGGCACCCTTGCACAATGGTTGCAACGGTGCCTGCATTGGTGCTAGACTGAAGAAATGGCACCAATGCAGGGGAAAAGGACAAGAATGCACCATATGCCATAGATGCAGTAAGTTCCTGCCCTCTCACTTTGACGCAGGGCAGCGCAGCAAAGTGCTTGATGTGGTGCCCGGAGCCAAATCCCCATAAATCTGGGCACTCATTTTTAGAAATGTGCAGGTATATTAGGTTTCCAGGTTTGGTAGCCACTAACGTTGCGGAAAAGGGTTGGATTTTTTGGAGAAAATGATCTGTTCCTGTTTCATTCTGGGCCTTTTTTTGTCATGAGCATTAGGCCAACCCATATAAGTAAGGTACCAATTTTATCAGGATACTTGGGGGAACAGTCAGTGATTGGAATTGTGTAGTCCTCTGAAGATTCCAGGACTTTCTGTCAAGGAAAGTATGTGCTTTTAGACAAAGCTCGAGGTTTGCAATGGTTTCTGGTAAACGGTGATGGGCATGAAAATCTCACCACCCTGGAGATCCCCTGGTGTCTAGTTATCAGAACTATGCAGATTTGTTAGGATTCCTTGGGTGCAAGCTGAGCTAGGGGCCAGATTCCACAGTGACCTCCATTGCAGAAAGGGGTCAGTTTGGGGGTAGAAGAATTTGATCTGTCCTGGTTGGATTTTGGGACTTTTCCTGTTGTAGGCACTTGGCCTATCTACAAAAGTGAGTTGCTGTTTTTATCAGGAGACTTTGTGAAATGCTGGTGGGAACATCATTTGTGGCTCCTCATATATTCCAGAACTTTCTGTCACAAAAATGTGAGGAATGTTTCATTTTTAGACAAAGTTTGAGGTTTGCAGGGGCTTCTGGTTGAAAAATACTTGTTAAAACTACAGAAGTCAAATGTACAACCCAACTGTCTAATTTTCAGAAATGGCTTGGGTGGGTAGATTTTGTTGGGTGGCAGATGAGCAAGCTTGCCAGGTTGTAAAAAGTGGATTTACCTGGGTAATTTATGATGTCTCCAGGTTGAGTATTGGGGTGGCATGTGCTGCAAGCACTAGGCTCATCCACACAAGTGAGCTACCATGTTTATCAAAAGATGTGTAGAATACAGAATAGTAGAACATTTGTCATTATCAATTCGATTTCCACGCATTTGTGCCCTCCAAGTGCAAGCCATGGTGAAAGAAAGAAGAAAGTTTTACCAAAGTAATTGTCATTTGAAGGGCATGTTGCAGTGCTAGACAACCCCTTTCTTTTTCTTAAAGGGAGTTTGTATGTCCAAACCTTTTTCTATCTTCTCTATTCTAGCTTCAGCTTCACACCCTGATTCACTTTACTGCTTGATAGATTCTTCTTTTCTGTGTTACTCAGTCTGTCACCTCTGTCCCACTTTTCACTGACCTCAGAGACCTGAAAAGAATGGGAAGAACACCTATCAGGATACTAATGGGAAGAACGCCTATAAGGATAGTACGACATTTTGTTAAAAGCCCCCTATACATTGACAGTACACATTTTAGTAACTTTAATGCTAGGATTGGCAGACACTGTTACATCCCCAATATGGATCTTTTTGAGGGGGGCTAAAGAGACCCACCATCTCGAGGGATGGACAAACATGGTAATTTGCTGCTCCCTTATAACTTTTACACCACTGAGGTCCTATCCTCCTTCTCACACAGTACCCCCACCGATGACTCCATAAGGAGGAAGCTGGTAATAGATTTTGGGGCTCATTACGACCCTGGCGGCCGGCGGTAATGTGGCGGTAACACCGCCAACAGGCTGGCGGTGTTCCGCCAGCAATTATGACCGTGGCGGAATTGCCATGGCCATACAGCCGGCCCCTCCAATTGACCAATAGGATTCGGCCTGGCGGTCATAATCCCCACCGCTGCCCTGGGGATTATGAGTCCCCGACCGTCAGCCTGTCCGTGGCGGTAAACACCGCCATTGAAAGGCTGGCGGAAAGGGGACTTGGGGAGCCCCTGGGGGCCCCTGCACTGCCCATGCGCTTGGCATGGGCAGTGCAGGGGCCCCCAGGCATAGCCCCGTCACGCATTTCACTGCCTGAATTGCGCGACGGGTGCTACTGCACCCGCTGCACATCAGCATTGCCGCCGGCTCTATTACGAGCCGGCAGCAATGTTGATGTGACATTTCCGCTGGGCCAGCGGACGGTAACACTGTTACCGTCCGCTGGCCCAGTAGAGATGTCATAATAGGGAGCCAAGAATACCGCCGGCAATGGCGGTATTCTGGCTCCCGCGGCCTCAGCGGTCTTTTTTAAAGACCGCTGAGGTCGTAATGACCCCCTATATCTTTGTTTTAAGAAATCTTCTGGAATATCTGGTGGCGGTGGTGGTTGAATGTAATGTTCACAGCAACCACAACTCCCTAGTTATAACCGTGATTATTACCAAAGTGAAAATTACTTGTATGGTGGCGGGCGCAAGGGAGCTAATCACTAAAGACTATAATTTTAGCCTATTATGGAAAGATGCTGACTTCCCAGAGATTGTGAAGAGGTTATGCACTGACCACCTGCCGCTGGTAACACATGCCTTTTCTAGGAGGAAACTTTTCTCTCTACCAGTTGTGGATTTTGAAAGGGAAGGGCTACTTAATGAATATTTTTTAACTACAACAGTCAGGACCAGAGGTGAAGGTCCTCAGCCCTGGTTTGACAGGGATTGCAGACTAACTTGTATCTGCCTATATCATGCCCTTCAAGCTGCCCCTAGTGATTGTGCTAAAATAGTCAGTTGGAGGAAGGACTATAAACTAATCTTACAGAGAAAGAAAGTGTATTATCAGCAACAAGTAAGGGAACATTTAGTCACTGCTTGTAAAGTTAAAAATGCCAGTCTGTTCTGGCACATGCCCAACAAAAGTAAAATGTCCACCAGTAAGATCTCATCACTGAACACCAGTATAATCCTGATAAAAGGGTAGATCACTTCTCCCTTGTATAGAGTACAGGGGATGCAAGTAAGGAAGGCACAAACCAATATCGTCCGGAATTCACGCTGGATATTTAGTTCTTCCTAGAAGAAGTCATTGAGGCAATCATTGCCAGTCCCTCGAATAAAGACCCTGTACCTGATGGAGTTTCAATGGATCTTCTTAAGTCAAATATAGAACTATGGGCTTCTCTCATTATGAACTTTATTAATCTGGTGTGTAAAACTGCTTTGCCCCAATCCTGGATAACAGCCATAATTGTCCCACTTGTAACAGGAACTCTTGAAGCAATCCTAGCTGCTATTACCCAATTGTTGGAAATAGCCTTTCTGCAGTGTCATCTCCAAACTTTGTGTCTTCCTTCTTCTCTTTTTCTGACCTCATTTGTGCTAGCTTTAGGACTCTGCACACTTTACCAGTGCTAAAGTACATATGTTCTCTCCCTAAAACATGGGGACATTGGCTCATACCCAATTGGGTTATTTAATTTACTAGTCCCTAGTCAAGAGCACTACATGTGCCCAGGGTCTGTAAATTAAATGCTACTAGTGGGCTGCAGCACTGGTTGTGGCACCCACATAAGTAGCCCCCTAACCATCTCAGGCCTGCCTCTGCAGTACCTGTGTGTGCAGTTCCACTGCCACTTTGACTTGGCATTTAAAGATATTTGCTAAGCCTTCAACTCCCCTTTTTCTACATAAAAGTCACCCCTAAGGTAGGCCCTGGGAAGTTCATAGGGCAGGGTGCTATGTAGGTAAAAGGCAGGACATGAACATGTGTGTTCTACATGTCCTGGTAGTGTAAAACTCATACATTTGTTTTTACACTGCTGTGAGGCCTGCTCCTTTCATAAGGATAGCATTAAGGCTACCCTCATATACTGTTTGAGTAGTAGATCCTGATCTGAAAGGAGTAGCCAGGTCATACTTAGTATGGCCAGAATGGTGATACAAAATCCTGATTAATGGTGATGTTGGATTTTATATTCCTATTTTAGAAATGCTACTTTTAGATAGTGAGCATTTCTCTATACTTAAATCTTTCTGTATCTTCCAATCCACGTCTGGCTAGGTTTAGTTGACAGCTCCATTGTGCATTCATTCAGACAATCCCACACACAGGATGCTCAGTCACACTTGCATACATCTGCATATTGAATGGGTCTTTCTGGGCTGGGAGGGTGGAGGGCCTAACACTTACATGTCAAAGGACAGTAGCCTGCCCTCGCAGAAAGGACTGCAACAACCCCTACTGGGACCCTGGCAGACAGGATGGAACTGAAAGGGGACCTTGTGCACTTCTAAGCCACTTGTTGAAGTCTCCCCCACTTCAGAGGCACATTTGGATATTTAAGCTGGGTCTCTGAACCTGCCAACTCAGACACTTCTGAGGTAGACACTGTACTTGATCAAGACAGTTCCTGGAGAACAGAACCTAAATCAGAACCTGCAACCTGCCAGGAAGAACTGTCTGGCAGCCCAAAGTACTCAACTGACTGCTTTCTGTGAAGGACTGCTGTGCTGCTGTTGCCCTGCTGCCTTGCTACTCTCTGGCTGTGCTGAGAAGTGCTCTCCAAGGGCATGAATAGAGCTTGCCTTCTGTTCCTTGAAATCTCAGGACCAAAAAGACTTAAGGGGTCATTCCAACTTTGGCAGGCGGTGGAGGCCGCCCGCCAAAGTAACCCCGTCGGAAGACCGCTCCGTGGTCAACAGACCGCGACGGTCATTCCGACTTTCCCGCTGGGCCGGCGGGTGGTAACAACCGCCAGGAACAGGATGGCGGGAAGGGGGTCGGAATCCCAATGGTGGCGCTGCAAGCAGCGCCGCCATGGAGGATTCCCTTGGGCAGGGGTAAACCGGCGGGAAACCGCCGGTTGTCCTTTTCTGACAGCGGCTTTACCGCCGCGGTCAGAATTGCCCATGTAGCACCACCAGCCTGTTGGCGGTGCTACCTCCGGCCTCCACCCTGGCCAACTATGACCGCCAGGGTCGGAATGAGGCCCTTAATCTCTGCAAGAAGAACTCCCTGTGCGGCGGAAATCGATGCACAGCCTGCCAGAAATAACACACAGCCTGCATCGGGGCAAAAAATTAAAAGCAGCCTAACCGGAACAACGCAGCCCGACTTTTCAATGAGAAGATCGATGCAGGACCAGCGTAGCGACCGGAAATTCGATGCACGGCCCACTGCATCAACGTACAGCTGAGCTAGAACGACGCAGCCCAACTTTCAGAGAGGAATCAACGCAGCGTCTTCGGTGAGGTAGAAAGTTCCACGCAACACCCAACGGATCGACGCATCCCCTGTGACTTCATCCTGTCAGTGTCGGAGTTTAACGCATCGTCTCCGGGGCATCCAAAAACCCTGCAACACGAAGAGGATCCAAGACTGATCGCCAGCAATCGATGCAAAGCTTTCGTTATGTAAAAAATGATGCATTGCTGTGTGCAGCCCAAGAAACCGATACAAACCTCCCTGTTTTCCACGTATCTCCTCCTCTGTGGTTTTTTGTAGAGATTTTTTTTTTTTTTTTTTTTTTAATTTTATTTTTTAAGGACACGCAGCGGGTTACATGTTTGCAATAATAAAGAGAAAAAAAACAAAAAAAAGAAGTGTAAATACATCAATATTGTCGTACAGGTGAAGCAAACATTCTAAACAAGAGTCAATGATAATAGTTTCTACTGTTAGGGATCTCATAAATTTACTTATTTAGTCGACATATTCTCACGGCCTAAGAGCCATACGGAGAAAGGTGCCCAAGCTCTAGTGAATCTTTTACAGGCCGCTGTTCCTTTTAGTTCATACAGTCTATTCTCCAGGTGATACATAGATAAGAGTTGTGAAAACCATTGATTGAACCGTGGGGGATCAACATCACGCCACAGAGATGCTATGCAGTTACGAAATACTGACATTGCTATGAACAGAAAGTATCTATCTCGACTATTGCAGACTGAATGATCAACTCCCAGTAAAACCATTTGAGGTGTCAGATAGATAGTCTGTTTCAAGATTTTCTTCAATATATTGGATATCCCAGTAATCAAACTTCCCAGTTTTACACATTGAAAGAACATATGACAGAGATCTGCTTTCGGGCAACCGCATCGTGGACACGTAATTCCCGCCGTTTTGCCCCAGTTCGCAATCTTAGCAGGTGTATAATATAAATTGTACAATACCATAAAATGTTGAGCTTGCGGGCCAGCAGACACTAAAACAGTCCGTGCCATTTCCATAGACTCACAAACCTCTGTCTCTTTAGCTCCAACCCGTGCTTCCCATTTTTTAACCAATGACGCCAGGTCATCTTGTATAGCATTTAAAAGCAGTGGATACAGGTTTTTAATACCGCAGCTAGTGGGGTGTCGTGAGACTTCCATTAGCTTAATCTTATCCGTGTGCCAACCTTGGGTCATACTAGTTAGTAAAAAGGCTCTAATCTGTAAAAATTTTAAAAAGTCTATTTTTTCCAACGCAAATTCCGCACTCAGTTCCTCAAATGATTTGAGGTGGCTGCCAGAGTGTAACAAGTCCCCGACTTTGTGAATACCCCGATTACTCCACCTCAGGCAATAGTGGTCTTTAAATATTGCTGGAAGCGTGGGGGTAATCCACAAGGGAGTGTAGTGGCAGATTCGTCCTATACCTATCTTACACTTAACCTGGGTCCATGCCTTAAATGCAGCATAAATTACCTTAAATTTAACCTTTTTATAGTAGCTGGGTTCCAGAATCCGCAGGAAGACTGCGTCTGCTTCTTTGCCCAGAAACAGGGTATATATCGAAGGGAGAGCATCTTGCCCGGGTCTATCCGTAACATAAAGTATCTGTGCATACTGAAGCACTGCTGCCAGATAATAAAGTTTAAAATTGGGAAGTGCCCACCCCCCTTGCTCTCTTGGGAGAGTCATATAATGGAAAGCCCGGCGCGGCTTTGTATAGGACCAAATGAAGCTATTAACCAATCCCTCTATTAATTTGAATCAATCTTGCCCAATCTCTAGGGGGATTGTTCTAAAGAGGTAGAGTACTTTGGGTAGAAACACCATTTTTATCACATTACAGCGTCCCATGAGTGACAAGTGTAGATTGTTAATGTGAGCGAGATCTTTCCTAATCTTTGTTAAAATTGGGCCCATGTTTATTTTCACCACTTCGTCAAGGTTTGCTGTAAGTTTAACACCTAAATATTGTACCTGTGTCAGCACCCGCTCGTCCTTAAAATCTACTGATTCATTCACCAATATTTGGCATTTACTCTTGTTCAGCAAATAACCAGATCTTTTCCCAATCTTTCCTAGTCTTTGTTAAAATTGGGCCCATGTTTATTTTCACCACTTTGTCAAGGTTTGCTGTAAGTTTAACACCTAAATATTGTACCTGTGTCAGCACCCGCTCGTCCTTAAAATCTACTGATTCATTCACCAATATTTGGCATTTACTCTTGTTCAGCAAATAACCAGATCTTTTCCCAAACTGCAGGGCTTCCTGCTCTATTTCCAATATAGCAGTCCTGGGGTCCATGATCACCACAGCGATATCGTCTGCATATGCTAAAATCTTAGTACACCCTCCTTTCAATGAGACTGGCATGATCCGACCATTCCGGATCATTTTCCTGATCAAGGGATCAATATATAGCGCAAAAAGCAGTGGTGAACACGGGCACACTTGTCGTGTACCTCTCTGAATATTGATTGAGGACGACTTTAGCCCGGCAACTTGTATCGTAGCTGTTGGGTTTTGGTAGAGCTGTTGAATTGCCTTGAAAAACCCGGGACCGATGTTGTTTTTACGCAGGACAGACCATAAAAAGGGTCAATGGACCCGATCGAAGGCTTTTTCCGCGTCTAACAAGATTACTGCCATGGGAAGCCTGGCTATTGCACTAACATCAAGTAACGTAATAACTCGTCTTATATGATCTGCCGTGCTTTTCCCCGGGATGAAGCCATGCTGCCATGGAGATACTAAACCTGAGATTACCAAACTCAAGCGGCTAGCAAGTATTTTAGCGTAGATTTTGGCATCGCTGTTAATTAAAGAGATTGGGCGATATGAACCAGGCTGAGTGGATTCCTTGTCCTTTTAAAAAAAAACTACTATCTTAGCCTCCCCCCAGGAGGCCGGTTGAGGAGCCCCTGCTTCTACTTCAATAAATAAGTTAAGTAGCTGTTTACATATCTCCACAAAAAAAACTTTATAGAATTCTAGTGGAATTAGATCCCCCCCTGCCGCCTTCCCGCTTGCCAAGGCATGAGTTGCTACATCCAATTCTTCCAATGTCATAGGTGCTTCTAAAGCTGCCTTATCTTCCTCTCTTAACTGACCTGATATCTCATTGCCCGCGGAATCGATCCCTTCCTCTTCTTGGGGCTGTTCTTCCTGGGTATATAATTTTTGATAGAATTGTCTAAAGACTTCCATAATCTCAGGACCGTTGTGTACCATCCGCCCTTCTTCATTCACTAAGCTTTTAATACTCCCAAATACCTGCTTTTGTCTTATTCTTAAGGCCAGCTGTTGGCCCACTTTCCCGCTATACTCACAGCATTTCTGACGATATACTAAAAATTTTGCAGCAGCCTTATCCATGAAAATCTTGGCGGCTTCTGCCTTAATGATATTCACATCACACAGAATGTCTGAAATATCTACTCCACTGCGGATCACTTCCCCTAGTCGCTGCTCAGCTTTAACCAACTTTGTCTGAACTAATTTTTGGTGATCCGTGCGTATTTTCTCCTTTCGTAACCCATAACTCAGGGTTTCTCCTCTGACAGCAGCTTTAAAAGTATCCCAAACTATCTGGCAAGAAGCAGAGCCCTGATTTATCTTAAAAAATTCCGGGATCCATTCCTTCATTTTATGGATATACACTGGATCAGCTAATAGTGTCCTATCAAATGTCCAAGATCTAGGCTGCGGGCCCTTTCTCCCGGTCTCCAAAGCCAAAACCAATGGGTTGTGGTCTGATATGATTCTAGGAAGTCTATTGACCCCTATTTGGTTTTGTAGAGAGGCTGTCACAAAAAAGTAGTCTAACCTGACTAATTTCTTATGCGGAGCAGAGAAAAAGGTGGACCCTGAATCCTGCGGGCAACACAACTGCCAGACGTCGATCAAGCCATGATTAATGGCCAATGACTGAAGTGCCCTAAAAACTTTGTTTTTTCTACCCAGGTAGAGTGTTTGTTCCTGAATGGGTTCTTTACTATCTAAATGTATATTGAAATCTCCACACATTATGATAGGTGTTGCCCAATTCGTAAGTTCTAAATTAAGCCAATCCAGTATCTCTGGATCATCTGTGTTAGATCCATAAATAGAACATAGAGTGAACCTTAGTCCCTTAACCGAGCATTCCAACAGAGCAAGCCTGCCAAGATTATCAGCAAATTGTTTATGTATAACCAGAGTCCTGATCCGAGTTAATATCGCTACCCCTCTAGTGGTTGTGTGTTGTCGTGTAAAAACCGCTAGCTTCCACCCATAAAACTCTATTAGCTGCTTTTGTGTACCTGGAATATGTGTTTCCTGCATACAAATAATATCGACATTCCATGACTTGAAAACCTCTCCTACAAACTGCCGCTTCTTGTTATTATTGAGCCCACAAACGTTCACTGTGGCAATACGTATTTCACTTTGCTGTCCCATTTTTATGGATGCTGGTCCTTCTAGTTCCCCTGTATGCCTCGTTCGACTTTGCTGCTTTCACACCCTGACACCTTTTCCACTGATAAGAGCCATCCCCGCTCCCCCTGCTGCGTGTCCCATTGTCCTTTTTGTCCCTGTGACCCCCCCACCCTCCTCTAACCCACCCCCCAACCCTTACCCCTACAAATGGAATCGCCAGGCTCCTGAGCCTGTAAGATGGTATTTGCCAGTCCCGTTAGCCCGCCAATACGTAAAACACCTTCAGACACTTCTGGCTTGCCAATCCATACACGCGGCCCCTCATCTTCACCCTCCCGATCAAAACCCTTAACGGATAAATGTTCAAAAAAAAAAAAAAAACACCCCAATCAGTATCACATACATTTACATATAAACAACTATTCACTGCAATCCCTCCCCCCCCTTCTCCCGTACCCCCTGCACTTGACCGGTTTTCAGCTGCTGTACATATTCCCCCGCCTTAATTTCTGAAAGAAAAAATCTTGTAGTTGTTTTGTAGACAACTTTTAGACGCGTAGGGCTTAGCAAGTAGGCTTCCGCCCCCAACTCTTGAAATTGAGCAATCATCTGCCTAAGTCGCCACCGTCTTTCTACAGTGGCATATGCGAAGTCTGGCCTACTAAAGAATGATACACCTTCCACCGTCACCTTTGAGTTGGGGAGAGCTTTTTCAAACACAGCCTGTCTCAGAAAAAAATTACCAAAATACACTATAATGGCCCGTGGGTAACTCTGGTCTCTATTAGTAGCAGTCAAAGCTTGTTTTTTCTTCATTAACGGAAAACGGTGTGCTCTCTGAATCTCCTTTTCCCAATCCCACCCACTCAAGTCTGGGAATGCTTTCTTAAAAAGTGAAGCTATATAAGCCCTAGTATCCTGCCCCTCGAGGTCCTCTGCTATACCCAAGATCCTCAAGTTATTCCGCCGCTGACGGTTTTCAGCATCTTCCAGTTTCCATTGAATATCCGAGATCTGCTGCCCTTGTGTCGTCGTCTGTGCTGTTGCTGCTTTAACTTCGATTTCCAGCTCCTCCGTTCGAGTCTCCATGGTGGCGATGCGTACACCAATATCCTGGCAGGATTTGACCACTTTTTTAATAGATAGTTGTAGCTGTCTGCTTGCTGCTTTCATTTTCCTGCTCTCCCTCTGAGTCTGTTCATGATTCTGAACCATTGTCCTGTAAATAAGATCCAAAGAAGGAGGTACTGCAAGGTCGCCCGTGGGGGGGGGGCACCAGAGTACTACAGGCCGAATCCCTTTTCGAAAAGGCCTGTTGGGTGGCCGTATAATCCCACTGCATTTCACCATCCTCCTCTTGAGGCTTAATCGGGTCTCTCCTAAGCTTGGCCCCTGAACTGCTCCTGGCTTCAGTTTGCTCAACTGATTTTCTTCTGCATGTTAAGTAGTTCGATACCCAGATACTTGCAGCAGAGCTACTCTCAATATCTGAATCTGTTAATGGAATTTCTTTGTCCAAATCTGAGTCTTTAGACTGATCGGAGAGAGAAAAAAAACTCTCTGCTGTATCAAATGGCCCCTGATCGGTGTTTGTTGGTTTCGCCTCTTTTCCCCTCTGGGCAGGAGCTGGGGGGGTAGTCTCATATATCGTTGAGGACTTGGCCATATCATCAATTTGTTGCAAATTTAACTTGCAGCTTGATGGACTAGATTGTACTACACATTTCTCTGGAATGGATTCCTGAGACCTCTGATTTGACTCCTTAGTTCCTGCTCAGATAGCTTCGCACACCCCATTGGGGGGAGGGCCACCCCCTCCCCGCTATTTCCTGGACTTGTACTGGCGGTCTCTTGACAGGGTGGCTCCCTCCCCCCTGCATCGAACATAGGAGTGAATGCTTCAGGAGATGGAGATGCAACAGGTACATGCTCATCGTTGACTCCTAACACGTTTGATTGCGCATCACAAGCTGCCTTTTCCGTGGACCTTTGCTTAGGCCGCATCATGCTAGAAAACATTGTTGGAACAGAGTACCTTGCGTCTTTTTCCATGTCGGTTGTTTTATGCGGGCCCCCTTTCACATGAAGATTGCTGTGCTCCTTTGATCCGGGGACTGGTAGCTTTTTGTCCTTTCTGGCTCCTCCTGGGTCTTGGTTCTGCCGTGCCCGTAAGGAGCGAGGGGTCCTGATTATCTTCGGCGCCATCCGAGCGTCCCACACGCCCCAAACACCAACTAATATTGCCAGGAAGCGGCGGGAATCGCGCTTAGCCGAGAGGGACAAGAGCGCGGGTCTGGAGCGAGCGCCACGCTCGGCTATTCTTGCGGGGCTCTCCGGTGCCTGCCGTTGCGGCCCCGATCCTGGCAGGGACCACCAGAAAGCCGAAAAGTGCCCGCAGCGGTCCGTGCTGCCGGCGCACAGCGTCCGCGGCATCCGCGGCCGCGGGTGAGTGAGAGCCGCATGTAGTCTGGGGATGGGCTAGAGCGGTAGTGGCGATCAGCCGGGAAATCCGGCCGCCATCTTGGATTCCCCCGGTTTTTTGCAGAGATTTTGAATGCAAACCAGGTACTTTGTGCTTGCAAGAGACATTTATTGCTTTTGAGAGACTAAAGACACTTTATATCATTTTTACAGTGATATCTAAAAAAATACTTACTGCATTTTAATCGTTTTGACCTGCATCTTATCAGTTGAATATTATATATTTTTCTAAACACTGTGTGGCGTACTTTTGTGGTATTCTATTGTGTTATTGCATGATTTCTTGCACAAATACCTTACACATTGCCTTCTAAGTCAAGCCTGACTGCTCAGTGCCAAGCTACCAGAGAGTGGGCACAGGATAATTTGGATTGTGTGTGAATTAACCTGACTAGAGTGAGGGTCCTTGCTTGGATAGGGGGTTACCTGACTGCCAACCAAAGACCCCATTTCTAACATTGGTGCTAAACGGTGAGGATAGGACTTGTATTTGTGCACTGACATTCACTACCTACCCACAGTTGAAGGTCAACTTGATTTTGTTTTTTTTCTGCAATTGTGTTTTCTACCTGACATTTTTAACTAAATCCTCACTCAACATGTCTATGGGTGGGTCTCAAGCAGGAGCTGAAAATGTTGACCTAGTCAAGCTGGAGACATACAATGATAACCAGCTGGAAGGGTTCTGCAAGGATATGGGAGTACCTATCCGAAAGGCCTCCAGAAAGGAGGAATTCCAAATGGAGCTGAGGGCCGGGGCAGAAACCCATTCTGATGGGAATGTTGAAGAGAAGGGTCCAGAGGATGAACCCTCAGAGGATTGTTTGCCATTAGTGGAGGATGTTACCACTGTGATTGTGTCCCCTGGTGTATACCTCTCCATCAATCCCAAATAGTGCAAGTTGGGGGGTTATCACAATTACCTGGCCCATGATTGTTGACAAATATAGAGTGATATCGGTAAAAAACACTTGGAGCATGTTGCATCTAAAAAACATATGGATTAAATCTGCCACTATACTATGTCAACGGGGGCATATAGTCCCCTCTGACTTTCCCCACTTTAATAGCCTAGCGGGGTATAGTACAAGTGAAACAGTGTCTTATAGTGTTGGGCTTGTGTCCCAGCAGAGAGAAAAATCTGCTGGGCCATATCTAAAGAGGTTAAAAAAGAAGCCTCTGAAGCATTTATACTTTGCCCCCATTTCTCTCTATGTTTTCCCAAGTCATCAGGCATAAAGGGGGTCATTCTGACCCCGGCGGTCAGAGACCGCCGGGGCCAGGGTCGGCGGGAGCACCGCCGACAGACCGGCGGTGCCCCGCAGGGCATTCTAACCGGTCTCCCGCCGGTTTTCCGCTGCCCCTGTGAATCCTCCATGGCGGCGGAGCGCGCTCCGCCGCCATGGGATTCTGACCCCCCCTACCGCCATCCTGTTCCTGGCGGGTCTCCCGCCAGGAACAGGATGGCGGTAGGGGGTGCCGCGGGGCCCCTGGGGGCCCCTGCAGTGCCCATGCCAATGGCATGGGCACTGCAGGGGCCCCCGTAAGAGGGCCCCACTTTGTATTTCAGTGTCTGCTTTGCAGACACTGAAATACGCGACGGGTGCCACTGCACCCGTCGCACCTTCCCACTACGCCGGCTCAATTCTGAGCCGGCGTCATCGTGGGAAGGTTGATTTGCCCTGGGCTGGCGGGCGGCCTTTTGGCGGTCGCCCGCCAGCCCAGGGCAAATCCCAAAATACCCTCAGCGGTCTTTCGACCGCGGAGCAGTATTTTGGTGGGGGAAGTCTGGCGGGCGGCCTCCGCCGCCCGCCAGACTTAGAATCACCCCCAAAGTCTAATAGAAGGGGGGAAAGTGACTGAACTCACCAGCCAGCTGACTTATCAAGGAGCTCCAAAACTGAGTTTCTATCCCCAAATGAACTGTTCCTGGAAGAGGACAGCAAAAAATCCCTAAGTTTCAGGAATTAAAAAAAATCCCTATTGACGAGAGAAAATTCATCTTTTAGCTCATTAAATGACTTTGGGGGTCATTACAACCTCGGCGGTCTTTGAAGACCGCCAGTAGTGGCGGTTTGCCGCTCGGCGTATTATGACTGTTGGCTGCTCTCCGTCCTTTTTCATATGGAGAGCCGCCAACAGCCATACTGGCGGGCGGCGGGGAATCGGAGGTTGCTCCACCGCCACGCCAACAGAACACCGCCCAGCGAATCACGTTCTGTGATTCGGCGCGGCGGTGTTCTGTTGGCGGTGTGGTGTCGGTGGAGCAGCCCCCATGGCTCCCGTCCCCTCCCGGAGGATCGACGGACCAGGTAAGTCGATCGTCCGTCAGGGGAGGGGGTGGGGGGCTGTTGTGTGTTGTGTGCGTGCATGGGGGGGTGTGTCTGAGTATGTAGAGGGGGTGTGTGAGTGCGTGTATGCTTGTGGGGGTGATGCGTGTTTGGGAATGAGTGCGTGTATATCTGTGGGTATGTCTGTATGGATGTTGGCATGTATGTCGGTGTGTGTGCGTATGTGTGTTGGTGGTACCTGCATGCATGTTGGGTGTGTGTGAGTTATGTGATGTTGGGGGTCGGGTGGGGAGGGGGCCCCTGCCAGCTTTGGGGGGTGGCAGGGGTGGTGGGGGTGTAGGGGAGGGAGTTGGGGTGGAGGTGGGGGGAGACCCCTATCAGTGCCAGGGAAGGAATTCCCTGGCACTGATAGTGCTTACCGCCATGGATTTCATGGCGGTTCAAACCGCTGGAAATCCACGGCGGTAAGCCGGGTCCAAATACCGCCGAGATAGATCACTTGCTTAGCTTTCCTCTTATCTTCAAAGGATACCCATTCACTAACCATTGTTTGACGCTTAGCCTTATTTAATGAATACCCTGAAACCTGGCCAAACTCAGCAGTTAATTTCTCTATCTCTTTTATCGACGTCAGGTGATGTAATAGTTAAATCATTGGCATATGCCAGTATTTTAATCGTACCCTCAACCATTTCCATGGGGTCAATTAGTGCAAAAAACAAAGTGCAAAAAACAGAGGTGAGCAGGGACCCCCCTGTCTTGTACCCCTGGTAACGTGAATGGACTCAGAGCCCACCCCGGCCATTTGTATTTGTGCAGTAGGATTCTGATATAAGCCCTGAACAGCCCTGATAAAACCAGGGTCTATATTACATTTAAGGAGCACTGCCCATAAATATATCCACTTCACCAAATCAAAGGCCTTTTCTGTATCCAGTAAAATCAATGACATCGATGTCACGGTAGCCTGAGATGCATCTAACATAGCAATGACCCACCTCACGTTATCGACAGAGGGATAAAGTCATGCTGCCATGGGGAAACCAATTTGCAAATCACTAGGAATGGCCAAGACCTTAGCGTAAAGCTTAGCATCTCCATTTATTAAAGATATAGGGCGGTAGGAGCCTGGTAGTAGCGGGTCTTTATTTTTTTTTAGAAATACTATGATATTAGCAGCCAGCCAGGAGCCAGCCTGTAATCCAATCTGCACCACCTTAAATAATGTCAGAAGTTCATCTCTCAACTCACTAAAAGAGATCTTATAAAACTCCAGAGGAATCATGTCTGGACCGGAGGCCTTGCCACTAGGTAATGAATTTAATGCTGTAAGGTTCTCCTCCAGAGTAATGGGAGTAGCTAATTGACCTTTTTCATCCTCATGTAGCCTCGGTCCTGGATTTTTGCCCAGATATTGAGTAATCATTTGTTGTAGATCATGAGGATCCTGGACTTCCTGCTGACATAATATGGAATAGTAGTCTTTAAAGACCTTTAGAACTTGCATGTTCTCCAGTACTATCTGTCCATCTTTATCCATAATTGAAGTGATGGAATCTCGGGTCAGCTTTTGTCTAGTTTTGTAAGCCAAAAGCTTGCCCACATTCTCGCTGAATTCATAACATTCCTGCTTATGCATCTGAGTCTTGATAACACCCCGCTCTAAATAAGTCTGAGAAAGCCTGGTTTTTACTACTGCTATTTGATTTAAAACATCTTGCAAAGGAAGGTTATTCCTGACCAGCCCCGTAATCTGTGACTTGAGTATAACCAGCTCTTTCTGGGCAGTATTTATAGCTATGGAACACCGCTTTTCCTTATTTAAGCTATAGCTTAAAGTTTCCCCAAAAACTCATGCCTTTAGGCCATCCCAAATCACCCCCGGAGAAGCTGTCCCCTGATTAACTTTCAAAAACTCTGGTATCCATTTTCTCATACATGCAACATATGCCTGATCCAGCAGCAAGCCTGATAAAATGACCAGCTCCTACAATGCTGCTCCTTGCTCAATGCAGAAATTTGTATCACTTATGGGTTATGATCGGACATAAATCTTGGGTATTTTTCTACAAGAAGCCCCTCACATAATGAAGTTGAAGTAAACCCAGGATCAGGGGCCTTGCAATGCTGCCAGGGATCCACTAGTCCATGACTCTGCACCAAAACGTATAAAGCATGAAAGACGTTTGGCTTTCTCCCCAAGTACTCTTCCTGACTCTGCAAGGGGGTACAGCTGTCAATAAGTATATTTAAATCCCCACAGATAATAATCAGCAAAGCCCAGGCCACGCGCTCTATGTTAAGGAAGTGAATAACTTCCGGATCATCAAAACTGGATCCATAGATTGAGCACAAAGTAAATCTAGAAACACCGATAATACACTCCAGAATCACCCATCGACCCAATTTGTCCACGGACAACTTCTAGCAATTTATAGCATGCCATTACTGCTACACCTTTCGTAGTGGTTCCCTGAGTAGTATAAGCCAGTAGTTGATACCCAGGAAATTCCAGCAGATATTTTTTAGAGCCAATAATATGCGTCTCAGATTATATCCGCCTTCAGTGTTTTTAAGCCGTGTGCTATAAAGCGCCTCTTCATAGCATCATTTGGCCCACTAATGTTTATCGTAGCCACTCGCACCTTATTACAGTATGCCATTTAAATCACTGTGTAGAGCCACTTGAATCATGGCAGCACTGATCCTGAATATACAGTGTTAAAAACATTGCCCTGTCGTTAATCTCTCCCACTCCACCATTTCCAACCCACTCCACCCAGCCCCGCAATCCCACCAAACCCACTGTCTCCCAAAAACCCTACCCACCCAAACCATCCCCCCTACCAAATGAGACAGCCAGACCAAAGGTCTGTTAGATGGATGGGCCCCTTCCCCTCAGAGACCCGGAGACCAGAAAAAGAACCCCACTTCCATCCTAGGGTCCTAAATTCATACTCTTGCCTATAATTACAGCTAACATTGTACACCCAGGAGGAAGTGAGTAAATGAGAAACGAAAACAGCATGACATCAAGTGCCAGTAGCCACCCACTAAGATACATGTGTTTTACAGTCTAATGCGCCAAGAGCTTTTAATTAGCCATCGTTAGCCTCAGTGAAGTCAAAATTTGCAAATACTCTTTAGCCTTGATTTCAGAAGAGAAGACCCGGACTACGTCTCTATAAATCATTTTAAGATGAGTGGGGTGCATCAAATAATCCTCTGCCCCCTTCTCGTGGAAAGGGTTTATCATTTGCCTCAGGTGCCAGCGCCTTTTCACTGTGGTGTGACAATTATCGGGACGGGTAAAAAAAATTAAACCCCTCATAGTTGATTTTTAAATCAGGGCGGGCTTTCTCAAAAACTGCTTGTTGCAGCAAATAGTGCCAAAGTAAACAATAATAGCCCTAGGTTGTGGCTGATTGCCCATGGCCTCTCCTGCCAACCGTTGTTTTTTTAAATGCATTGGAAACTAATGGGCCCTTTGTATCTCTTTCTCCCAGTCTAAGCTAACCAGCTCAGGAAAGGCAGTTTTGAATACTTTAACAATAAAAGTCCTTGCGTCATGGCCTTCCGCTCCTTCTTGAATCCCCAGGATGTGCAGATTGTTACGTCATTGCTGATTTTCAAAATCCTCCATTTTCCACTGCATATCTGTAAGTTGCGATTCATGCGTAATTGACTGCTGTGCCACCGTCTCCAGCTCAGCTTCTAGAACACTGGTGCCCAAATAAAGTTAATTGATTGATTTAGTAACTGTGTTATTTCTGCAATTGTTAGATTCAGGATATGGTGTATAGCCTGCAAGTACGGGCCAAGCAATCCCATCATTAATTAAAGGGCCCATTTTAATGTTTTGCACTACATGTAATAACTGATCTCCAAAACATGGGACTAATTTTCAGGCCCATTACATTGCCATAGCTCCAGTTTTTTTTTAATGGGCCCTTAGAACAGACCCCCGCCCTGTGCCAGTATTGAGATGTACATGATCAAACCTCACCCATGAGTATTTCTAAAGGGTATACAACATGTGCATTTGTAACAAAAGTTAATCCACACCTGTGTTAAGGACACCTATAGGAAGGAGATGGGTTGTGACTTGTGCCCAGATTTCTACCCCTATTGAAAAAGGAGTTTGCACCATTTTCATAAATTGTAGCTACACTAAAAATAAACAGAGTGGCAGCTGCAATGTTTAGTAAAAGAGTTTTTTTTAGCATTTTAGCTGTATAACTTTATGGTAATCTCACCTTTCTTCTCCTGCTTACTAGGTTAATCTTAGCACCAACATTTAAGCCTAGTTTGAGTTTCAGAGTCATCCCTCAGCCTGTTTGAGCAATAGGGGTTTCTTGTCATCTGTGCTGGCAGATGGGCTTAATGCCTCCTGTTAGCATTAGGTGATGCAATTCTGCATTACCTATCATGTTTGGGTTACTTAGCACAAAGTTCCTCTCTCACCCTTTTCACCCAGTACTTAGCTGATATAGCATGATTTTGTTTTTGTTGAATCTTGCAGGATACACAATTAGCAGTAAGTGGCCTAGTGCTCTGTTACTTATTTTTATTCGTTCTCTGAACAATAATAAACTATGAGAAATGTAGATGTCAGCTTTCCATGAAACTCTGTTCACAACTCATTAGCAATTATCTACAACAAAGCAGTCAAATTTGGGTAACTACTGTGAATATATTTGAGCACACTTGATTATCATGTTGCAAAGAAAATAAAAGATTAGCACGTAACCTAAAAAAGATACATAGATGAGAAAAAAAATGAATAATCATAACATAAAATCCCCCTGTGGCTTGTTTGCCACTGTATGCAGTGGAATCTCTTCAATGAATAGAAGTTGCAAAGCAAGGACCCACCAAAACTTAAAGTGAGGATGGAGATTTACTGTTGCTTGTGAGCCACAACAAATGCTTTCAAAATGATGTGCAGGAAGACACACAGCTGAAACCATTATTATTAATGCTGATGGGACAGAGAATTTACATTCATGGTGCATGAGATAACTGCCCTGCACTCAATAAATAGATGAACTGTGAAGCAAAAGACTTGCCCTGTTGCATTGAAGTGCTGCACTAAGATAAGACCGTGCTGTCTACCATGAACATCAACATTTATATGCTCACTGATGGACATTCTTAAGTCATGATAGAAATTTTAATCCAAAAATAAAACTACAGCACAAGTGAGAGCATTTATTCATCTAGAACATTGGTACTGCTTACTTCATTGCCACCAGTGTTCACGCTTAAAGCCCATTTTGTTTACATCAAAATATGTTTTTCAGACTAAATTAGAATATCTTGTTTCTTCCAGCTTAGGGCTCTAAGAAGATTTTTCCTTTTATTGCTCTAGAATGACAAAAACAGTCATTGTGGCACTTGTTATCTCAAGGATTGTCTATTGTAATGCCCTATAAATTGGAACTCAGAAGCACTTGGGAAATAAACTCTAGGTTCTTCAAAACGCCATTTCCAGGCTACTTTATAAATTTGCTCTCATTTCCCAATCCTTGCAGAGCTTTAACCAGTTAGTAAAAGGATTCATTTCAAAGCATTGTGTCTGGTGCCAAAATCTCTTCACCGGACGGGGCCAGAATTCTTTCAAAATATCTTCCTCTGGCACTCACCTGGTGTGCTGCTTAGATCAAGTTCTGCTAGTCTAGTGGCTATCGTCAGAAGAAATAAGGCAATGTGGGGTGGCTAGAGCTTTTTCTTTGGTGCCAGAAACTTTGGAATGCTCTGACGCATTCAATGCATCAATTTGATTGATGGTGCCAATCAAATCTTTTTCAGTTCATGAAAAAGCTAAAAACTTGACTTTTCTCATTGACATATAAATAATGGTATTCAGCTCTGACTAGGCTCCAGTGTTTTTTCTCACTGACATATAAATAATAGTATTCAGCTCCGACTAGGTTCAGGTGGTTTTTCATTAGAATGCTAACACCAAGACACCCTTGGGTAATTCCGTGCTATATACGCCTATTTACATTACATTGCATTACAAGTAGTGATAATGACTCATGCACATGTGTAATTAGAGATGGCCCACTAATAAACTGGTATGTTGAAATGCAACAGGAAGTCAGCACTCCTAGATGTTAAATGCTGGAGATATGATGCTTTGCACACCAGATTATTTAGTACACTTAGGGCACTGCCAGGGCAATTTCCATTAAATATTCTTTAGTGATGCTGGGTATAAGAACCGAGGAGTTTGCATGATTGTGAGGAGTTCCTATGAAGATCTAATAATTTCTCTTTTAGTTGTAAATGTATTGCTGTACCTCAATGCATCAAGCTGGATTTTGCTCTACTTCCCTACATGTTGCAATTAGCAAACTCATGCCATCATGTATGTTCTGGAGAAAAGTTTTGTTCTGAAGAAGAGACCTAGTGGAATTTGGGGCACAGAATCCACCATGCAGGGCTCTCATACAGTCAGAAGGTTAAGTGCATAAGTAAATGTCTTTGCTGCAGCACAGTTCAGAACAAACATCCCCTTCTCCATGTCATAATACTGATGTAAATGTAACAGGTATCACATAGTCTCCGCCTGCTCAATGCATGACCATGGACAGCTCAAAGGCTGAGGGTCACAGCCAATTGGTGTTTTTTAGGAATAACAATGATTGTTGATTAAATGAGGAAAGTATTTATTAGTTAATTTAGTTGTTGCAAGGGCTCTCTTAAATGAGGAGGTCCATTTGTGTAACCTTCAATTTGCAACATTGTGAGGTTGGCAATAGGGCTTGGCATACAACCTGGCCTGCTAACTAACACCCTGAAGTTGGTCACCCCAGCCACGCACAGCCCTCAATCTTAGGTGTTATAGTGTTGGGCACAAAGACTGACCACAGCCCTCACAGGTGGCTTTCACCCACACGCAGACAATTTCCCATTGATTCTTACTCCACACTAGCCTTTCAAAACTCTTTTTTATGCTGGATCGTGATGCCCCAAAAACGTGTTCTTTGAAAATGTGTCCCCCAGTAGGGTCCCTCTGATATGCCCCCCATAACCCCCCACAAGGGCTAGAGGAGTCAGGGTATGTCTTCCCTCTAATACTTTTTTTTACTCTAATCTCAGAACTCAGAGACCTGGAGTCTTGTAATGGCAGATGCCTCATTTCTCTTCATGTTGCAGGAAGCCAAATATAGCCCTTAGTCCTGCAAAACCTTCCCTGGACTTATGGGTCCAGCCAATCAGAATGGTTTGACGACCAATCTTTGGTGAGCAATGAACCCTGGGCAATAGTGGCTCACTGATCACCTGATCTCTCTGTGGACTGTTGATCAGGTGGTCCCCTCTTCTCTTCTGGGCACTTTTCCAAACAAGGAGTTCCATACTCAAACCTCACAAGAACCTGTTGCCCCCAGGTGACTTCAACTCTCCATTTGGAGTACACCATGGTCCCTGGGGCAAGGTACTATTTAAAGGTGCCACCCATTCTTCTTATTTGAGTGCCCCACTTCCATCAGATGTTACTTGCAACACTTTGTGATCCTGGTGCCTCAAATGCCTGATTTTTTACACTGATGTATCTCTAGTATTTCTACCCTGAGTGCCTTGAAGGTCTTTATTATCCCTATACCTGCGCAAGGGATCAAAACATCGACTGTTGTTACATACTCTATTTGCGATGTTTATCAATTTGAAATGGGCCATGTTCTTCTTCTTTTGAAAACTCACTTAGACCATTATTATCACCTGTGTATATCACCACTAAGAGATCACCAAACATGTTTTGTCACCTTCACCCACTGTGCTGTTAATAAGCTTGATTTTCCATTTTTCTTATTTTTTGCTTTTGTTACAAAAAATACAATAATTCTTAAAATAAGATTGCTGATTTCATGTGTCTAGAGACCGTCAATGAGAATTACACCAACTCACAAAAAGCACACTTCTGTGTAAGGATCTAGCTTTCTGCCATTTTTGGGGTAATTTTGTACCGACATTTTTGCCTGAAATGTTATTTTCCTTATGGAAATTGCATTAGGAAAAAGCATTTTAGAACCCTCCCTCTTAAGTTTTATGAAGAGTCATCAAATGGTGCCAAAGTTATCACCAAAAACAAAAAAGAAATTCTCTTCCTATGAAAGTCTGATCTAACTTTACTTCATAGGGCCATTGGAGATGTGTGCAGGTAGCTGAGAGGTAGTAGCCTCTACCCTCTACACACTGAAGGTTTACCTGAGTCTAAGTGAGGGGCGGTAACTTCAGGTTGATGGAAAGGATACTCTATCATCATTACCCTATAGCTCATTGGGCAAGGTGCAATGGTAAATAGGTATGTTTTACCTTTTACATTTCCTTGTAGTTAAAACCTCTTAATTTCTTTTTACTACTGGAAGGCCTGCCTCTCCCATAGGATAACCTTGGGTTAACTTATTACATTTAATAACTGATAACTTTAGATTGGGAGCTAGCAGGAATGCTGACTTGGTGTCTAAAGAATTGAAATGTGCAGCCCTCTCTAATGGTAAAGTCAGATTTTAACTTTTTTAATTTACAATGCTAATAATGCTACTTTTAGAAATTTGTCATATTCATGTCCCAACCATTTTTGTGCCTCCAACCTGTTTACTTGTCACATGACTAGATGTAGTTGGTCTTTGTATATTACTCACAGACAGTTGGACAAATGAGCATAGGTATTGGCAGAATGGGTTATCCTTGACTTGAGGAAAGGGAGGAACTGTCACCTAGCACACGTCCACATCACAAAGTATCTGCCTGAGCATGCTCAGAACGGGTTTGACATTAGTTTATTGCGACTGCGAGCAAGCTGGAGCAATGGCAGGGAGGCAGAAAATTTCAAACACATCTGGCGATAGAAACCTCCAGATCCTTATCCTACTTCAAAGTGGGCACCAGGTATGAATATTAGACCTTCAGACCAAAATAATCATGCACATCTGGGCTTCTGTAAGACCCAGATAGACTGCTGTGCTGCTCTACAAGAAGGACTGCTACTCTGTTGCCCTGCTGCCCTGATTCCTGCTGTCCTGCTGCCTGAGTCAAAGGACTGGACTTGCATCTTGAACTCAGGGCCACCAGAGTGACTGCAAGGACTAGTTGGCTGGCCTCTTGATCAGGAACTTTAGTAACAGAAAAGACTCCAACCACCTTGAACTCAGCACTCGGACTCTCTCTCATGTGAGCCCCCCTCCCCAAGAGGTGTTACCCAAGCCATGGACCACTGGCATTGGGCCGGAAGATGCCCTGTCAAACTATGTATGGTCCTCTAAGCAGAACTCACACAGCACAATGCATCTTCTTGCAGCCACATCAGAACCACCACAGCACTTGCAGTCCATGGTTTCCTCAGAACGCTGCTGTGCAATGCACCCTCAATACAGGCCTCGCATCCAGGCCCCTTGTCAATGGCATTAACAACAATGACACAGGACTCCCCATTGCAGTCCTACAGCTTCTTCAGAAACATCAGTGTGCGACACATCGTCAAAGCTGTTCTTCACATTGCAAGCCCCTCATCGATGGCATCCTCGATGATGATGATGATGATGCAAGACCTCACATTGCAGCCTTCTACCTCCTCAGGACTGACCTCTAAATGACACATCGTCGATGTAGGATTTCGCACCACTCTGCAACTAGTATTTAAAATACTTTGCTTAGCAGGCCTAACATGGTCCCTGTATTTCTCCTGTACTACATTGCTGCTGGTTTGAACTTATGACTTTGTCCCATTTCAGTACAATCAAATAACCCTAAGTGGTGCTTTGTGCTTTAGGCACTATTTTCACTTAAATCTTCAAAATTGTATATCTCTGGATCTAATAATTGTATTTTTGTTTTGATGTCAAATAATTTATTACATTCTACTAAATTTGTGTGGCATTTTACTTGTATTGTGTTTTCACTTAATTACTGTTTCAGTGCTGCAAGAATAATTTACACATTGACTGCTTTTGTGCCAAGTTACCAGAGGGTTAAGCACACCTTCACTTTTTGACTTTTGTGGTTCACCCTAAACTAAGGATTGTTACTACTGCTTCAAAAGTGCTAACACACCCCTCGACCAGCAACCCAATTTCTCATTATTGCTTATATATTATCCCCCAAATAAATGTTTAATACATCGCTAGATGGCAAATGAGAGGACTATTGATTCAAGGATTATATCTAAAACCTACCACTGAAAACATTTCTTCATCTCTGGAAAAAGTAAGTGAAGGCTGTGGTCTGAGGTTTTCAGCATCAGCAGGAGGGGAATATACGTGGAGTTGAGCAATTTTGACTGCAACCAGTATAAAAAAAGCGATTAGCCCAGTACGTGCATGCATAACTAGTGCACAAAAGGACTTCCAGTTGGGAGGTGCATTCATCATTTAAAAAAAAAATTCTAGTCTGATCTGTCAAACTAAAATGTTCTCATTCTTCTCAGATACTGCATCTTCAGTGACAAGCAAAGTAAATGATTGCAATGGCACGTGTTACACCAGTAACTGTAATCTGGCAGGAAAATAAATACATAAAAAAGTAATCTGTCAGAAAATGTTCCACTCTCCTCAATATTACAAGGAAGAGGTTAACCCACAAATATAAGGTATCATTATTCTAAAACGGTTAGAAGCATTAAAAAGTTGCATGAATTATGAATCACCTTTGTTGGGCAGAGGATCAGTGTCAGAGGTAAGAAACATAAAGGAATCCTGGGCAATGTGCCTCTGCTTTAGTACATCTCAACTCCGAATCCAGATGAAAACTCACAGTTTAATAGGAAACTGCTGTCTTACAAATTGAATAGGAATACCTGGAAAAACAATTTAGCTGTTGCAATCTCAGGCTTGAACCAGTTCAATGAATCCAGCGATAGTTGCAAAGATGTACCACCCTGGTATATGCCTGTCAGCAACAACATCCTGGCACTCTTCTAAGGGGGATCTAGTTGTTACCAAACCCAAATGCTTGCCCAAGGGCTAAAAGTGCAGATTTGTCAGGGATATGCATTAAGGAAAAGATTTTGTCAAAAGCAACTCATTTAAAAATGGTTTGGGTCAAGAAAGAATTTGATATGCTTTAAAGGGCTACTTCAGTGGGTGCCTCAATCTTTGCTGCACGTTCATTAGTAGCATTTCATTTATAGGCTTTGAGTACATGAAGTACCAGCTTACAAGGAACGTACAAGTAAATTAATTATGCCAGTTGGATGTAAGTCAATTTTAACATGCTTAAAGAAGAGAGCACATGCACTTTAGCTCTGGAAAGCAGTGGTAAAGTGCACAGAGCCCTTAGGCCAAAAAAAGTGGGTTCAAAGAACAGAAGGGTTGAAGGCAAAACATTTAGGTGTGACCATGCAGAGAGGGTCAGGTCCAACAGCCCAATAATGCAACAAAAATGGATAATTGTTAGTGATTGATCATTTCTGCACCAAGTGTTCTAAATACCTATTAAAACAATTTGTTTCTGAGTTGTTGATGCGATCCTAGTATTGTGCCCATCTACAGAAACTCATTCTGCCACTAGACTTTTAGGTCGCAAGAAGAAATGAGAAGGTATTAATGCTAACAATCCATTCATATTTAGGTCTCCGCCAAGCTAAAGAGATCTTGGGGACTTTCAGAAAGTTGACCTAGGAATGCATTTCACTCGTTGATTACCATTGGCTTTGTGGTTTGTCACTCACTGGCTTTATTTGCTTTCAAATCTCCAGGTTCAGTTTGTCACACCCATTGCCTAAATCAGGTTTTCTGTATCCTTCCACACACTTGCTTTCTGTAAGCAGGCCTTTAAGTCTTGCTCCTATCTTGTTAGATTTGCTGTGAATTCAAAGACCGAGGACAAATGTAATTTGCTGTATTCCAAGAGCACTTAATTACGTTTCTTTCTCTGACTTAAAAGTAAGCAAATGTATGTGACAATCTTGCTGGATGCCGGGGGTAGGGCAGAATTTTTTTTCTAGCACATGACCACATTTAAATTAACTGTTTTAGTATTTCAGAACATATCAGAATTATGAACCCCCAAATGAAGCACAATTTGTTTTCTTCCTAAAGTGTGTTGGAAACAAATACTTCAATATGATCAAAATGAATCATTAAACTAGGTGATGCAATTTCCACACATTTGTATGTGCACTGTATAGTTTTATTAGTAAAACTGTCTGTCTGTGTGAATGTAATGGTCATTTGAATTTTAAAAAAAGTGCTGTCTGTGATGGCAGTATGCTACCACTACCACTCTACTCTGCACCACTTCACTCTATGCCAATACACTCTACGCCAATGCACTTTACTCTGCAACACTCAACTCTATTCTCCTGCCTTCTTCACCAATCCATTGTATGCCACTCTAATCTACTCTGCACCACTTCACTCTATGCTACTGCACTCTACATTACTTTACTTTACCCCCTCATACTCTATGCCACTCTATGTACCTGCACTCTACCTTGAAACACTCGACTCTATGCCACTTTACTCTACTCTAAAACAATCTACTATAATCCATTGCACTCTACGCCACTCTACTTTACTCTTTGCCACTCTCCTTTGCCACTGTACTCTATGGCACTAAACTCTTAACCACTGCACTCTCTGCCACTTCACTCTATACAACTGCACTCTACTCCACTGCCCTCTACTCCACACTACACTACTGCACTCTGACACTCTACTCAGCAACACTGTACTCTCTGCCACTGAACTCTATGCCACTCTACTCTGTGCTACTCCATTCTACACCACTGCACTGGATGCCACTGCACTCTGAGTCACTATACTCTGCACCACTCTGCCACTGTACTCAATCCTCTCTGCCCTGTGTACCACTGCACTCTATGCACTCTGTGCCACTTGATTCTAATCTGCACTCTATGCCACTGCATTCTATGCCACTTTAATCTACTCTGAGCCACTGCCTCTGAATGACTCAACTCTATAACATTCCACACTGCACCAATCTGTACCACTCTGCTCTACCATGCACCACTCTAATCTGTGCCACTGCATTCTAGGACACTGTATTGTACTCCGCTGAATTCAATGCCACTACACTCAATGACACTGAACTTTATGCCACTATACTCTGCAGCACTCCATGCCAGTGCACTCTACACCAGTCCACTCTGCTCAATGCCACTCCAGTGTATGCCACTCTAGCCAACTTCTTTAGTACACTCAGCATCCTGCAGTAGAACACAAGGCAGTCAACTGACAGGCTTTTCCTGTTGGAAGTACATGTTTTACTGAGAATGTCAGACATCATTCTCACATGGCTGACAAAGATAATGTGAATTTACAGAAAATATGCTCTCATTTTAGCTTCTGGAGCAACTTCCAAAACCTCTATGAGAAAATAATTCTAAAACAATTTTCTCTCAAACATGATTCATGAAATCCCAGCAGAAGTCTTTTTCACAGGCTAAAATGACAGTAGCAACAAATGATTTATATTGTAACTAAAATATGTTATCACCCTTTATACATTTGCCTTTTCGTGAACCTCCAAACCTGCCATTCACTACAATGCATTACAATTGGGTCCTATCAGGTATATTGGTCCCAAGATGGCTGCCATCTGTTTCTGATTGAAGTGCTGACAGCCAATCAGATCTCACTGTGCGATCTATGCTTAGGCTCCACCCAAATATACAAAATTATTTTTCCTTTAATACCTCAAATACTAGTAAATGGAGTTACACCGGATAACAAAAAGCATTCTTTCAGGACCAAGAGCTAACTTTCTGACAAATTTGGTGTAATTCTGTTCAGCGGTTTGGGCTGCAGTCATGTCTAAAATCTTCATGGCAATTAATATGGGAAACACCCTTTTTTGACCTCCCCTTTTTCCACCCCCCCTTAATGGATCACCTCAAAACTTTCCATGCATATCAGGACCCAATAAGACACCTTTTTCAGCAAGATCCTTTAAACGGCACAAAAGGTATAGTCAAGTAAAAAAAAAAACTTTTCCTAGGGATGTATGTGTGTGTATAATATATATATATATATAAAATATACTTGCAGTCACCAGTAGGTAGTCATAGTTAGGACCATGCTTCCATTGAAAAAAGCATTTTTTCTCGCCAATATCTTTGGCGCTGTTTGACCAAGCTTCACAAAATTTTCCAAAACAACTGCCCCCGTGATTCTTGTTGCACATGGAAAGCTTGGGGTTATTGGTCAAGTGGGGGCAGAGAAAAAGTGAGGGTCAAAAGAGCAGTTTTTCCCATGTTAATTCCCATAGGACCTTTGAACTCAACTGCAGCCCGAACAGTTGAAAGGAATTGCACCAAATTTGGCAAAAAGCTAGCTGTTGGTATGCAGATTGCTTATTTGGAGTACATCCATCCAGAAGTTTAGGAGAAATTAAATTAAGCCCAAATTTGTATATCTTAGGCCGCAAACAAATCGCAAATATTTCTGAACTTTTGCGAATGCGTGCCTGACTAGAAGGTCTGTAATTGGCTGGCCACAACCTGACTAGAAAGTTACGACCAACATTTTATGTTGTGGGAGAGGGTCCCAGGGGTTGAAAATAGAAATGATAAGTGGTATAAGAGGTCAGGGTGGAGGACGCCGGACCCCAGGAGGTGGTATAGGGGTGTTTGAGGGTCAAATTATGGGTTTAAAATGAATTTTCTTTACCATATGCAATAACCTTGAATATTTGAGGATATTTATGGATATGCAAAAAATAAATAAAATAAAACATTCACAGGCTAATTTGTACACTAATTCATT
Organism: Pleurodeles waltl; assembly: GCF_031143425.1. Classification (NCBI taxonomy): domain Eukaryota; kingdom Metazoa; phylum Chordata; class Amphibia; order Caudata; family Salamandridae; genus Pleurodeles; species Pleurodeles waltl. The sequence goes on along the minus strand of NC_090445.1, from coordinate 927,770,918 downwards.
CACTCATACATGCACTCAGAGATTCAGGCACCCACTCAGACCCACTCACAGACCCACACACCCACTTTCAGACCAACTCAAACACTTACCCACCAACTCACAGATTGACTGACAGAGACAGGCCCTTTAGCGAAAGGCCGTTCGCAGGGTTGGAAGGTTATAGCGGCTTGACTGGAGAGCCTGGCAGTGGCAGTGGATGGATTAATGTACAGTATTTAAAATTACTTTATGTGAAAAAAAACATAAAAATTCACACAAAAAAAACTAAGGTTACAAGAACAGCACCATTTCTACTCAAAGCCCTCTCTTTTTCAGTTTGTAGGGTTCTGCATCAGTGTCATGGATGGTTGCATTGAAACACCCATGTACCCCCCACTTAAACCTACTTTGTCCTACTCCAGGGATACATTTGAGTGCAGAACAAGTTTTTTGCTTGAAAGTAAATACCAATTCAAGACATTGCCCTCATGTGCATCACTTCTGTGAACCAAACTATTTTAAAACAATTAGTAAATCTGGGCCCAAGAAAAAAGGTAATATTCTTGACCTGGATGACCTTGATGTATTTGACAATATGGTCCTTTGCAGATGGCCTGAAACTATTCCTAGGTCTGGGTCAACTGCAAACAGTAACCTCCTACTGATGGTCTACTTGCCCTTTGTGCTTTTTGGTTCAAAGATTTAAAAATTCATAATTTCTCTTCCTTATAACCTATTTTAATAAGATTGGTGTCATTGTGCTCATTACATGTTCTTCATTTTTCTAAATTAGTTTGGGAATTTTGTTGTGCTGTTTTCTTCACATTACATTTGCTGCTTCTGCTTGAACTTAACAAACATTTCCATGGATATTGCCTGCCCTTGGGCTATACTACCAGTTTTTTAGATTTACCCTTACTGTGCTGTGGCCTAACCTGAGTGGATTTATTTTATTGGAAGTGGTACCTCCCAAACCTAATAACCCAGCTAGTGACAGTACTTTAGTTATACAGAGGAAGAACACTAAGGATGACCCCTAGCATTAGCAATTACATAGGTCAGAGTTGAATGACTGTATCTTGCATCCGCTAATTTCATGTCAAGGAGATGACTCATCTCCCAGTGTCCCATAGCCTTTTGAGCTTCTTCTCAGAAAACTGAAATAGAGAGGCCAGTATCAATACACAGAAAGAACTGCCAAACAAACCAACCTTCTAACTTCATCACTTCTGTAATATTACATCCCTGCATCCTCAGTGAGACAATGTGGCATAAAAAGACATGGGGTCGTGATGAAACCTTGGTCTCTTCTAGATTTAAATTGCTTAATGCAACCATAGATTTTTATTTTAGGGGATCCTGAACAGAAACATGGTGGAACAGACCATTCAATCAGTGGCAGTTCTACCACCATCAGGTGGTCTGCTACCATCCCACCACACCCTAATTTATGTTGTGAAGTCTATGTGGGATGGTGGCAGATCTCGATGAAGACTGTGACTGGATGTGGGTGGTCAGGAGAACAGCTTGGTGGAGGGGACCCCAGCCAGGATCAAGGACCTGATTTAAAGTTTGACATACAAGTACTACATCATGGATATCCAAGCCAGCTTATTACAAGTGCCATAGTATGTACTGCAAGTGTATTAAGGTGAACAGGATAGCCATCATGTTTGTGACAAAGTAATCTGTCTTCCAAACTCTAAATCATACTCTAAATTTGGACTTTAGTGTTACACATTCTAGGCAAGAATAGTGTGCTTGCATCCATTTAATGACTAGTTGATCACTATTGGAGAGAACAGATACTTAGGCGACTAACAGGTATGAATGTAGTTAGTTTTTGTTGCCTGTAAATGTGTAATGTGCTAAATAACTTCATTTATATAACCCTGAGTGGAAACAAGAAGCAATGTTCTGTTTATTTATTTTTTAATATGTTAACTAATGTTGTTATTAATCAGATGCCAATGGACAAAAAGAAGTGTATGAGTGAAGCACTGATCTTAGGATTCCCAATTAAATCATTAATCAAAATTCAACACTAAAAGTGTCTAGCAACATGTGCATTTTCGACAGTTCAAAAACTGAATTTGTTTAATAAGTTTTCATTATTTTTGGACAGATGTATTTTAATAGCTCGTTTGCACTGGACTCAGCATTAGTGCATCCTGAGGAATCAAGACTCTTCCAAGAACAAGAAAATCCGCTGTTAGTGGCTAATCAAATATCCATGGCCCTATCTAGGCCAACCTCTGCCTCACGATCAAGGCACACCGTGATGCTTACACCTCAGCCTTTAACAGGTGAGAGCCAAAATAATATATTTTAAGATGTATAGAAAACCATAATAAATTCTCATGGTGCTGTACTTGTATATAGATTTCTAGAATCATGAAACATTTCAGACTTGGTTTAGAGGAAAGTCTGAACTACTAAGTGAAATTCTAATATGAAATGCTTGGTATAAAATGTAATCCTTTTTTAACACTCCTGTTTTACCTATTAGAAATTAAATAATTGAAAAGAATTTCCTTAAGAGCACTGTTAACCTGGCTACACTTTAGAAACTCTGTCCCTACTTTCTTTCTCCCTTGGTCATTGGAATCATTTCGATCTGATGCTGTTTTGTGCATGCTTTGGCTTCGAAGGGAATGGAGGATTTCTTTTGCTAGTTCAATGGACTTATTGTGGTTTTTAATTTGTGAGAAAATATTTTGCCCCAATTTTTCACTTTTTGCTGGTGTTTTCCTGACTCTGATGGTGCCCTGGGTACTGCTGACCAGTCCCACGGCCTGCATTCTGTATACAATAAGTATGCAAATTGGGCTAATTATAATTGACTAAATCAACATACCTAAAATTCCTTAGCATATGGTACGACCTGTAGGTGTAGGGACTCCAGCATAGGTGGTGCACCCAGAGGTGCACTGCTGAGGTTCCAGGTGTCATTTTAAAGGTAGGCCTGCTTTGCTGGCTGCTTTTAAATTAAAGTTATATGCAAATTCGACTTTGGGATTAAAAGTAGTTCCAAAGTCTTAAACTACCTTATTTTTACATATAATTCACCCCTAAGGTGTGCCCTGAGTGCCACCAGGGCTGGGTGCCATGTAACTATAAGCAGGGACCTTATAAAGATAGTTGTATAAGCCCTGGTGAGGTTAAACAGCCTAATTAGTTTCTCCCTCATTGTAGTGAATGGCCTCTATAGCCCAGAATAGGGAGACTTTATTTTAATTTATAAAGTCCCCTTAAGTGCCTGATACCTTAAGTTTGGTATCAAATTACTTGTTATAATAAACCCCACAATTTACAATTGTTGGATTTAATATAACTTGTTCAGGTAAAGATTTTTAAACGTTACCTAAAAAGTTGCCAGATTCAGCCCTGTAGTGGTTTGCTGCTTTGCTCTGAATGGCCAGCCTTTGGCAGTCTGGCCAGGCTGCCTTGATGAGGTGGGAAGTGGCCTGGGCTCAGCACAATGGAATGTGCCTGTGTGAGGAGCACTTCCCTCAGCAGATGGAGAGACAGGAAGGGGGAGGGCTGCCAAACTGGTCTTCAAAGGCAGGGAAAGACATTTGGAGCAACCGAGCACCTCCCTCACCTCCTGCAAACCCAGACAATTAGGTGCCCCCTGATTAGATTAGGAGACGGCAAGGGAAGGGTATGTTTAAGATTTTTAGCCACACCAGTGGGTGGGCTCAGCCAGATGCAACCTCCAAAAATCACTTTCAGCAAGTGGTCATCACAGGGGGAATGATCCTGCATCTGATTGGAGAACCAGGACCCCCCTGTTTTTCACCAAGGAAAAAGGATAAAACTGGCATACCTGCACCCACACCTCAGATCCCTACAAGAAAGAACTACAGGAGAAGAAGGACTTCCCTGCTGGACCCCTGACCTGCACCTGGACGCTGTACTCTGGAGGACTGCACCAGCTGCACACTGGAGCTTCACCACAAAAATGACTTTGCCTTTTTGTGCTTCAACTGGTTCAAGGAGGGACTCCCTGTTTGCTTCAGGTGAAAACTTGCCAAACAGAGTACCCTGCACCAACTCCTGAAGAAGCTGACCACTGTCCAGTGGCCAAATTGGAGTTTACACTAGGTGCATTCTGGGAGTTATATTCCGCACCCCAAGGAGCATCTCAGAGCTTCTGGAACCTTGGGGTGAGCTGTGGACCTCAAAAGAACCTCAATAGAACATCAAGAAGAAGATCCAGAATATTGGAGAAGTTTGGAGAACTTTTGGAAAAAAGTTCCATAAGGGGACGGACCCGCTGCGGCAGCTCTAGCCAGCTTGCCTCAACTGCGACCCGGCCTGACTTGCACGTTCGTCCTGGTGAAGAAAATCTCTGAAAAAGTGACTAAGTCAAACATAGAAAGTTGACCGGGACCTCCCAGGCAGTGTATTTGACGAGAGCTCCTGGGACATCGGATCAAGATTCAAGTTTGTCCCAGTCAAAAAATGTTCACCTTGAAAAAAACAACTAAGTCCGAAGATAAAAATCTCCACCAAGGGCTCTTGAGACACGTATCCGAGCAAGAGTTCCAGGAGGTCAGATTGGACTGGCAACTTAGTCCCGCTGAAGAAAATGTCCAGAAAAATGACTAAGGGGGTTATTACAACTTTGGAACTCGTAATACGGCTGGTGGTATATCCGTCACTTTACCGTCACTTTTGGGATGGATTAACACCTCCTCCAAAGTTGTAATAACCCCCTAAGTCCTAAGGTAAACTTGTGACCGGGGCCTCCAGCAAGCTGTAGCCGAGCCGGGTCCATTACGGTGAGCCTCAGACTTAGACTTTGCCCTGGTCGAGGTGCGACTAGATGACCAGATTGGAGCTATTAGTTTCTAATCACTAAAAAGCATTAATTTAAAAAAAAAACCTCATATCTCCGGTTCCCCTTATCCAATTTTAAACATTCTGGTGTCATTTTAAATATAAAAATATAATCTATTTTTATAAAATTGGTGTTGGATCCTTATTATTTGTTGTGTTTTTTCTCATTTACTGTTTTGTGATTTTTAAATGCTTTACACATATGTCTCCTAAATTAGGCTTTGTTGCTCGTTGCCAAACTTCCAAGGGTTGAGCTGAGTTTAATTTATTGAGACCTAACTGGACCTAAGTGGAGGTTAGTGGCCTATTACTAAATGTAGGCACTTACCTGTCCTTACAAATAATCCATTTTCCAACATAATTTTAGGTCTTATTTACAGCTGTCTATTTTTGAAATACCTGTTGTGTTCAATAATAATGCTTACATCGGGTTTTGGCTCAGCACAGCTCATTGTTGGTCCACTTTCTTTTCAGTCTTATTTGCTTGCATTTTACGTGATAGCTTTCCTTCCTCTACTTGTGTTTGTCTTTGTCCTGCCGTATAGTTTATTTAATATCCTTTTGATTGGGTAACGTTTATCCTTTAATTACTTAAACTAAACTTTTGATTTCACTTTCAGCACTCCATGGAGAAGCATGCCCTTTCTTGCTCTCTCCCCATTTCCTGTGTGCTGCTTCCCCTTCACAACCCATGCTACACACTCTCCCTTTGCTCTCCCATCTCAAAGCTCATCGCTTACGTCCCTCACCCGTTCCCATTCCATGCAGATTTTTTTATACTCCACTCCTTTATTGCTTCCTTACCCTTTCATTCCATTGTTTTATTTGATTTCAATTATTTACTTTTAGGAAGGACTCACAGCTGCAATTTGCTACTGAACTGCTTCTCTCTCTAAATGGAATTTTTTTTCTTCATTTTGACCCTCAAAGATTTATTTCTATCATCTTGAAATGGTAATTTCAAAAAATGGATGGCACATCATGACATCCCACACAAGCATCATCAAAAAGAGGTGTGATTCTGCCAACATCAGAGAATAAACAAAAATTGTCCTACTCCGTACAATGGGATTAGGACTCATAGTATCAACACATCATATACTGGCAGCAAATATCACACACATGGTACTGATTAAAAACGTGAACCCAGGTTTCATATTAAAACAAATGGTGAACATTGGAACTGTGTTTACTTGGTTCCATTCCCCGCAAAGAAGAAATAGCCACTCAGGGCCATATTTACACTTTTTGACGCACAACTGCGCCAAAGCAGTTGTGCGTAAAAAATTGTAACGCCGGCTAACGCCATTCCAAAGCGCCATGCGGGCGCCTTATTTATGGAATGACGTTAGCCGGCGCAGCTGACTGGTGTGCGTAAAAAAAAATGACCCACACCAGGCTGCGCCGGCGTAGGGGAAAATGGAGCTTGGGCATCAAAAAATGGGGCAAGTCAGGTCTGAGGCAAAATTTTGGCCTCAACCCGATTTGCGCCATTTTTTTTTACTCCCAACCCCCATTGAAATGACTCCTGTCTTAGCACAGACAGGAGTCATGCCCCCTTGCCCAATGGCCATGCCCAGGGGACTTATGTCCCCTGGGCATGGTCATTGGGCATAGTGGCATGTAGGGGGGCACAAATCAGGCCCCCCTATGCCACAAAAAAATAAAAAATAAAATACTTACCTGAACTTACCTTAAGTTCCCTGGGATTGGTCCCTCCATCCTTGGGCGTCCTCCTGGGGTGGGCAAGGGTGGCAGGGGGTGTCCCTGGGGGCATGGGAGGGCACCTCTGGGCTCCTTCCGAGCCCACAGGTCCCTTAACGCCTGCCCTGACCAGGCGTTAAAAAATGACGCAAAAGCGTCTGGACGTCATTTTTTTTGACCCGCCCACTCCCGTGTGTCATTTTTGAACGGGAGTTTAAATAAGGCGCACATGCCTTGGAGTCATTTTTTAGACGGGAACGCCCACCTTGCATATCATTAACACAAGGTAGGTGTCCACGCTAAAAAATGACGCAAACTCCAAGATCTTTGGCGCTAGACGGGTCTAACGCCAAAGTATAAATATGGAGTTAGCTTTGCATCGGATTTGCGTAAAAAAAACGACGCAATTCCGGCGCAAACAGAGTATAAATATGCCCCTCAGTTTCCATACCTGACCCTGGAATACCAAGATGCACTTAAGAAAAAATTAACTACTCCCAGAGGGGATGGTAGCCACCCCCAAACTCATGCCATTATTAGGGGTGCCATGGTAGTCCTGATTTAACTATTATCCTGGTTTTAACACCCCATTGTGATTCCAAGCTCTGCGGCAAAACACCATTATCTATTTCCTTCTCAAAGGAGCTTGGGAAGAATTCCCAAATGAAAAGAGCACGAGGAAACTTTCCAAATAGAAGAAAAATGTGCAGGAGATGGTACAACAACACTGATTTCTGCCATCATTTCCTATTCCTAACTAAGGGCCTGAGTCCGAGTACGGCAGTCCTGGGACCACCGTACTCGCGGTTTGAGCACTGTGGCCTAAGCGGTCCGAGCTCCAGATTAGGATGGTGACAGTCAGATTACCACAACACCACCAACAGCACCAGTATCAATGATCCTATGGCACTGGTGGTGCGGATAGCTGTGTTCAAGTACGGCAGTGCCCATGATGGCACCGCTGTGCTGATCACGACTTAGCATAGCAGCAGTGCACAATCCGACTGTGCTGGCTGTGCAGACAGTGCAGCGGCATTGGCCTTAGCTCTCACAATGGTCCCGCACTGTCTGCACCATCTGTCCAGGCAGGGAAATCAGCATTTAAAAGGCCCCCAGCTTGGCGACAGCCTCTCGACCTTTGTAGTGGCGGTCTGATGGTTTGATGCCTCCCTAAGACATTCCTAATAGATCAATAATCCTGCAACCTAGAATTACTGTGTTCCATAATATCAGTAATCATGAACACTGGATTATCCATGCAGTCCCCCCCCCAATCCTTGTAATGAGAGCCTCAGTGAGGAAACAAAAAGTGAAAAGTTACCTTTCTTTAACAATAACATTTCCAAATGCTTATAAGCATTTCATATACTCCTGTAGGTTTACATAGATATAAGTGTGATTACCATGCTGTGAAAACAATATTGGTGGCAGGCAATGATCAGAAACAAAAGTGACATGTACAAAGTTAACAGACTTGGAAATAATTAACTTACTATCACAAGATATGAATACTTTCAGAAAGTTACATAGACACTTTTACTTGATGAGCAAGGTGAGATAGTGACAAATGTGAAGTCTGTGCTGTTTGAGCTGCACCAACAGTTCTGAGTTGGTGGTGTAATATCTCATTGTTCTTGGTGCTGCAGACTGAGGGGCACATTTACATCATTTCAGCTAGTACAGCAAGACACCTTGGGGCATATTTATACTCTGTTTGCTCCGGAATTGACGCAAATCCGACGCAAAACTAACTCCATATTTATACTTTGGCGTTAGACCTGTCTAGCGCCAAAGATCTTGGAGTTTGCGTCATTTTTTAGCGTGGACACCTACCTTGCGTTAATGATATGCAAGGTAACCGTTCCCATCTAAAAAATGACTCCGAGGCATGTGCGCCGTATTTACACTCCCGGGCAAAAATGACGCCCGGGAGTGGGCGGGTCCCAAAAAAATGACGTCCAGCCGTTTTAGCGTCATTTTTTAACGCCTGGTCAGGGCAGGCGTTAAGGGACCTGTGGGCTCGGAAGGAGCCCAGAGGTGCCCTCCCATGCCCCCAGGGACACCCCCTGCCACCCTTTGCCCACCCCAGGAGGACACCCAAGGATGGAGGGACCTATCCCAGGGAACTTAAGGTAAGTTCAGGTAAGTATTTTTTGTAAAAAAAATTGTGGCATAGGGGGGCCTGATTTGTGCCCCCCTACATGCCACTATGCCCAATGACCATGCCCAGGGGACAGAAGTCCCCTGGGCATGGGCATTGGGCAAGGGGGCATGACTCCTGTCTGTGCTAAAACAGGAGTAATTTCAATGGGGGTTGGGAGTAAAAAAAAAAATGGCGCTAATCGGGTTGAGGCGAAAATTTTGCCTCAGCCTGACTTGCCCCATTTTTTGGTGCCCAAGCTCCATTTTCCCCTACGCCGGCGCTGCCTGGTGTAAGTCAGTTTTTTTTACGCACACCAGGCAGCTCCGCCGGCTAACGTCATTCCATAAATATGGCGCTTTGGAATGGCGTTAGCCGGCGTTAAATGTTTTGACGCACAACTGCGTTGGCGCAGTTGTGCGCCAAAAAGTATAAATACGGCCCCTTGTTCTCTGCTAAGTAAAAGGGAAAGGGAAGGAATGAACCATATTTATATTATTTGGTGCAATTCTGACTGTTCCTTGCGCTGGTGAACTTTTGGCTGCCTAGCACCAGCTCAAGCATGCTTGCACCGTGCTACAAGGGTACCTGATTTATAGGTAGGATTGTTCTTGTGTAGGAAGGGGCTCCTTCCAGCACAACATCATTCCTCTGAGGTTTTTTTCCCCTCTCTAAGGGTGCTAGAAAATCTCCTCATTGCACCTTCCTTGGGAAGGCGTAGCATTTTGATGCATTCCCAGGCTCACCAGTGTTGGTAAAGCTTGGAATGTGCCAAAATCTATGGGTGGATGCATGGGAACACCGTGGCCCCACCCACTGAACATCATCCTGGGGCACTGTAATGTGACACAGTAGTTTGCATTGTGTTATGTTACTTCAGATTTATCAAGCCTCTCAAGGCCATGTAAAGTGGCCTTGCGGGGCTGGATAAATCTTACTTTAATGTTGCATTGCCCTAGTGCTCCCTTTGTGTAGCGCAAAGGCAATGCAACATATTGATAAATATGCCCTTAATTAGCTTAAATTAATGCATGTATCAGTAGACTCCAGTTCTCTAGTGAGAGGCATTCTCTCCCAGAGTCTCCAATGCTTGCATGAGGCTTGAATCAATTTCACTTCTGGTTTACAAAGATCAGACTTTCACTTATGTTTGAAGGATCATTGACATTGGCTTTTTCCAAAGGGTTGTATTTATGGAATGGTAAAGTTTACCCGTATAGTAATGGGCAAAGTCTACCAGACCACACTTAGTTTACTTGCAATTAATCTTGCCAATGGCTGAAGAGTTTTCTCATGTGACTTAATGCATCAGCTTTCACACTATCCCTAGGGAATATTACCTTGCAGGAGTAGACTTTTAGAAATGACCATATTTAGCACGATATTCCCCTAGATTTTAGATTTCTGTTGCTGAACCCATTATTGTTGTTAACAGACCCAGTGCACTTTACCTGAGCAAACCAGAGGTAAAGTACTTGTGTTCTCCTTTCTAAACATGGTAGAAATTGGCATACACATAGTTGCATATTTAATTTGTTTGTATGCCCCTAGTATATAGTGCCACCTGCACCCAGGGTCGTTAAATTAAATTCATGCAGTAGGCTACAGCACTGATTGTGCCATCTACTGAACTAGCCCTATGAAGCATGTCTCCAGGTCTGACACTGCAGCCTGGGTGTTCCTTTTGTAAACTGCTGTTTTAACCTGTCAAAAGCACCCTTTTTACAGGTCTAAACTTTCTTTTTTAATATCCATACGTCACTCATAAGGTAGGCCTTAATGCCCATTAAGGCATGATGCATGTTATTTGAAGATAGGACATGTAGAGATTACTCTCATACACATCCTGGCAATGAAACCCCCAAACCCACCCAAAGCTGTTTTTCACTGTGGCAAGTCAGGCTCTCCCTTATGAAAATAATGAGTTACATTATATACTTACAATGCTTCATTTCAGTTTGAGAGCAGCTAAAAAACACGCTTCAAGGACTCATTTTAAATGCCTTAAAGTCCAGCGTAATGATAAGGTTAGATTTCATATTGCAATTAAGGAAAATACACTTCCTGAAAATGTTCTCCATTCTTTCTAATACCAAAAAATGGGCAAAGAAAATGTTATCCCACTGGTGTCCAACGCGTACCCTATTGTTGCATCCGAATGGAGTGGGAATAGTCAATTTTACCTTTCATGAGTCCAAAGTTTTCCCTACTGTTGCATACACTGCAGTGGGAATAATACATTTTTTATTTCTGGTGTCCAAAGATTTCTCTACTGCTGCACAGATTGGAGAGGTAGTAGGAAATGTTACCCCTTCTGAGTCAAATGCTTTCCCTACTGTTATATAGATTGGAGTGGGAGTAGTATATGTATTATTGCTAGAGTTTAATAATGTTGTTACTATTGATTAAATATACATTACTATTATGTGTTTGTATATTTAATTTTAATTTATTGATATGTATAAATGAATGTCGTTTTTAACACATTTTTAGTTAAATGTATTTTTAATCTATTGTTAATTGTTTATGTATAGTTAAATTGGAAATATTTAACATTTATTTCCTGTTTATTTGTTATTTTTTATGTTTAAATATATATATATATATATATATATATATATATATATATATATATATATATATATTTATATACATAGTCAACTCCACCAAGTCCACAAGAAAGGCGTACTTAATACGTCGGTGCCAGCATCAAGGAAGGACCTATTCCCATAAATCTTTCTGCCAATTTAACATTTAAGTTAAGGATGCCGCACTCACAGGATTCCGATTAATCCTCTTTTATTGAGAAAGACAAACCCCACCAACTAACACCAACACGTTTCGACCTTCCCGGTCTTGATCACGGTAAATCATTGATCCAATCCATGCACTACTTATACTCTTCCACTAGTATTCTTCTCAACAGCAGCACTCATCCTCCTGGACCTCTCCGCAGCTTTCGACACAGTATGTCATCACACTCTCCGCACATGCCTCCACAACGATGGAATCCTCAACAAGGCACTCGACTGGATCTCGTCATTTCTCTCAGGTAGAAACCAGAGAGTCCGCCTCCCACTGTTCCCGTCAGAAGCCTCCAGAATCATCTGTGGCGTTCCCCAAGGATCTTCGCTCAGCCCCACGCTCTTCAATGTTTACATGGCCCCCTTGCCAATATCGCACGAACTCACCACATCAACATAGTTTCCTATGCAGACGACACTCAGCTCATCCTCTCCCTCACGAAAGACCCTACAACTGCAAAGAACAACCTCCACAACAAACTTCACGCCATCGCCAGCTGGATGGAATCAAGCCACCTCAAGTGGCACCAACCCCTCAACTTGGAATGACTCCTGGTGGCCCACCTCCCTAGGAACCATGCCCTCACCCGCCATCCACGCACGCAACCTAGGCTTCATCTTGGACTCCACACTCAGCATGACTCAGCAGGTCAATGCCATCTCCTCTTCCTGCTACAACACTCTCCGCATGCTCTGCAAAATCTTCAAGTGGAAACCAGGAAAACTGTCACCCACGCCCTGGTCAGCAGCCAATTGGACTACGGAAATGCCTTATATGCAGGAATAGCAACTAAACTCCTAACAAAGCTGCAAAGAATCCAGAACGCATTCGTCCGCCTCATTCTGGACATCCCACGCCACAACCACATTTCCCCCCGCCTCAGAGACCTTCACTGGCTACCAGTATCAAAGAGGATCACCTTCAAACACCTCATCCACGCACACAAGGCCCTCCATGACACAGGCCCAGCCTACCTCAACGACAGACTCACCTTCCACACCCCCACCCACAATCTTCGCTCCACCAACCTCGCCCTCGCCTCCATCCCCAGCATCCGCCGCACCACTGCTGGAGAAAGATCCTTCTCTCACCTAGCCGCCAAGACCTGGAACTCCCTACCGCTCCACCTTCACCAGACCCAAGACCTCTTGACATTCAGGAAACGCCTCAAGACCTGGCTCTATGACCAGTAGCTCCCCCCCAGCACCTTGAGACCCTAGTGGGTGATTAGTGCACTCTATAAATCCTTGATTGATTGATTGATCTATTGCACTAATGCTGTTTTTTTAACTGTACAGAAACAAAATGTGAATCCTAAAATCAGCTGCCGTGCCAATGTCTGCTGTGACGCAGTTAGGTGCCATGCCATGTGGCCCACTGAAATGGTGGATGCCTGACCTGTGAGGAGGGACAAATGGAAATGAGGTAATTGCACTGGCATTGTGCGCCGTCGCAGTTTGCGGTCAATGACCGCCACGCAACTTCGCATTGGTTATCATTAGGCCCTATGGGTTCCAGGAGCCAATGGCAATGTACGCCGGTGGTGACGGTATGCACCACCCCGGATGTCACTGCCATTTTCTATCTATCCACTCACTTGCTACCTGGCCATCAACAGGAGAGGACCTACACTGCAAGTGCTGCTGTGACCTGTGTCTGTAAGCGACAGTGGCTCAAGTGTCTGGGGAAAGGGCCCCTGCCTTCATTGCGGAGGAGTTGGTGAAACTGGTGGACAGGGTCCTACCCCAGTACACGTTACTCTACGGTCCACAAGACAAACAGGTGAGTACACTGTGAGCATTATGCGTGGACCATGAATGTTTGGAGTGCTGTGTGTGTAAGCCACATGTTGGGGGGGCCCCCCTTTTTGTTTTGTCACCCTGTGTCAGAGTCACCAGAGCCTCGGGGTCTGTGCACGTTCCTAACACTTCCACCACAAGACAGCTCCAATACTCTGATTAGAATTGTCACAGAGTTTAAGAGAGTCCAAGTGGGGAAAAGGGGATTAGGAAGTGAACACCTGGAAAGGAGACCTGTAGGAAGCAAAAAGGTTAAAACACACAATATCAAAATTACATCATATGAATATCAATACTAGGCTATGACTATAAGCATTGTCAATCTGAAAACAGGGACAACCTAAGCATAGACTTACAATGATTATTCTTCAAGATGACTGGATAGCGGTGAGGGAATCAAAAAAGGTTAAATGCAATTTTCAAATTCAAGAATTATCATTTACATGAGGATCAGGAAAGAATCTGAATGATTTATAAACCATCATATGAATCGTGTTTGAGAAAAATATTAGTAACACACAACATTACATCTAGAAACCTGGTTCTTTGTTCTCTCAAATTGCTGGAACATGACTTGCGCACATTGCAGATCTTTACATAGGTAGTAAAAATACCATAGGTGGAATGTGTACTATGAATAACACAAATTAGACTCGAGAACTAAATCACCCGACTTGCCAATTCAAAAGCCACCAAGTAAATGCCTTACAATGGTAGCGCGTAATGAACACCATGATTTTAAGCACAGGAAATGAATTGCGCGTCTTGCCGATTTGAGTACCACCATGTAGCTGCCTAGGAATATTAGCACACAATGAACATCATGAATTAAGCACAAGAAACGAATCGCGCATCTTGCCGATTCGAATGCCACCATGTAACTGTCAAGGAACGGTAGCGCACAATGAACATCATGAATCAAGCATGAGAAAACAAATTGTGCGTCTTGCCGATTCGAATGCCACCATGTAACTGTGAATGAATGGTAGCGCACAATGAATATCAAGGGTTAAAATACAAGAGAACGAATCGTGCATCTTGCCGATTCGAATGCCACCATGTAAGTGCCAAGGAATGGTAGCGAACAATGAATAACATGAATTAAGCACGAGAAAAGAATCGCGCGTCTTGCCGATTCGAATGCCATTATGTAATTGCCAAGGAATGGTAGCGCACAATGAATATCAAGAGTTAACACACAAGAAAACGAATTGCGCGTCTTGCCGATTCGAATGCCACCATGTAACTGCCTAGGAATGGTAGTGCAGAATGAATAACATGAATTAAGCACGAGGAAAGAATCGCGCGTCTTGCCGATTCGAATGCTACCTTTGTAAATGCCATAAAATGGTAGCGGACAATGAATATCAAGAGTTAACACACAAGAAAACGAATCCTGTGTCTTGCCGATTCGAACATCTGCATGCAAATGCCACAAAACTACCAAGCGCACTTTCACACGCACAAGAGTACTTTAGATTATCATGCAAAGATTAGGCCCAAGAACTCGAGAGTTTTCGATAACGGGGTCGGGGGCCCAGCCTGACCTCTGTCTTACCGCCCTGATCTAGGATCACCAATGAAAGTGAAAAAAGGGCAAGGCCTGGAGGATCAAAGTAGGCCGCCGGAACAGGAGCTCAGGAAGTTGATGCTGCTCTGCACCGGGACCTCTGAATAGTGAGCACGTGGAGCTGGGCTGGCTCCGTTTTATAGAGTCTTAGCCCAGCCCACCAACCACACCCAGGCATGCTGCAGGGAAAGCTTCTAGAAGGCCCTGGAAAGGGACCACACCCTGACACAGTCTGAAAGCCTGCAGCAGTACATTACATGAGAACAGTATTTATGTGCATGCTGAACATAAGTCCTCAGGATTAAACTCTGCAATGCAAACGGTTAAACAACATCATATCAGCACAATGCATAAATTATGTTAGCTTGAAATTATTTATTTTTTGCATTCTAGTTGCCCGTAGAGCACGCACTGCCCTGATGTTGACAACCTGACCTTATGTGCATTAGCATCATCTGGCGGAGTAGCAGAGGCACCGGCGATGGAGGGAGCTGCATCTCACATGGGCCTGGAGGCCGAATCCACTGAGGGTGAGGGCACCAGTGGGATGGAGGGCGAGGGGAGCACCACGACGGGGACAGGAAGGGAGACCACAGACAGTGACTCCTCCTCCGATGGAAGCTCCCTGGCGGTGGCAGACACTTCTGTGCCCACCCACACTACATGTACAGCCGCCAACCCCCACCAGCACCACCCTCCCAGCAGCCTCCTGTGCCTGCTCACCCAGGATGGTGGGCATCTCCTTTGCCCCAGGCACCTCAGGCCCTGCCCAGTCAGCCCTGCAGCCCTCAGTCCTCTCCCATTGTGTCTGTTACCCTTTCTCCCAAAGTACACAAAGGCAAGCACACACCCACCCAACAGCCATCCACCTCACAACAGCATCCAGCTCATGCACATTCACCCAAACTCAGCAGACAGACACCTCCTACAACCACTTCCTCTTCCTCCACTCCCACACCCTCTCCCTCGTCCCGCCCCAGTGTGTCTAAAAAACGTTTCCTAGCTAACATTGACCTGTTCCCTACCCCTCCCCCCATTCCCCTTGGGCTAGGGTGTCCAGAACCCAGCCCAGCACCTCAGCCACCAAGTCGCCGTCCAATGTGTACCCTGCAGCTCCCAGAGGCTCAAAGGGGGCACCTGTCAGGAAAGCCAGTGTACCACCAACCCCTGAAAAGGACCAAACCATACCACCACCTGCCAAGGTGAAGAAGAGGTCAGCATGCAGCAGGGGCATGGATGATGACCCACCCAGCAAGGCCTCCTCCAAACCTCCAGCTGACTGAGCCAAGGGCAAAACAGCATCAGCCAAGGTGAGGAAGGGGCAGAAAACCGAAGGCAAGGCACTTCAGCCGACGGAGGATGCAGATGAAGTCCTGGTGCCCACCAGCAGAACCGCCAGCCCCGCCATGTGCAGCACTGCAAGCAGCCCCACCGCAAGCACACCACCTTCCCCCGCTGACAGTAGCCCCACTAGCAGCAGAAACAGCCCCAGTGGGTGGTCGTCCGAGGCTGCAGGGGATGGGCTAGAGCGTCCCCCCACCACTGCCAGCACTGACACCAGCACCGCCACTGCCACCACTGAGCAGCTGTCACCACCAGTGGACAGTGTTTAGTCCTGCCTCCATGGGCTGTTGTGAGTCCTGGTCCCTGCAAAGCATGTGGGTCTGACACCCAGGTGAGAGACTGTGACCTTTCACTCCCCAAGATCTGCATCACAGGGCACAATGCCCCCTCCAGGACCAGTGGAAGAAGCCATCCACTCACCCTTTCCTTGGCAGGATGAAGCACACTGGACGCAAGGCCCCCTCCAGAACCAGTGGAGAAAGGCATCCACTCACCCAATCCTTGGCAGGATGAAGCACACTGGGCACAAAGCCCCCTTCAGAACCAAGTGGAGAAAGGCGTCCACTCACCCAGTCCCTGGCAGGATGAAGCAGAGTGGGCACAAGGCCCCCTCCAGAACCAGTGGAGGAAGGCATCCACTCACCCAAACCTGGACAGGATGAAGCACACTGGACACAAAGCCCCCTCCAGAACCATTGGAGAAAGACATCCACTCACCCTATGCTTGGCAGGATGAAGCACACTGGGCACAAGGCCTCCTCCAGAACTAGTGGAAGAAGCCATCCACTCACCCTATCCTTGGAAGGATGAAGCATTCTGGGCACAAAGCCCCCTCCAGAACCAGTAGTGAAGCCACCCACTTGAGAGACTGTGGCTTTACACTCCCCAGGACCAAGCAGTGGGCAAACCACCCACTTGAGAGACTGTGGCACTGCACTCCCCAGGACCAGGCAGTGGGCAAAGCATCCACTTGAGAGACTGTGGCTTTGCACTCCCCAGGACCAAGCAGTGGGCAAAGCACCCACTTAAGAGACTTGAGAGACTGTGGCTTTGCACCCCTCAGGACCAAGCAGTGGGCAAAGCACCCACTTGAGAGACTTGAGAGACTGTGGCTTTGCACTTCCCAGGACATCGCTGTGGGCATGGAGCCCCCTCCAGGAGCAGTGGCGTTGTCCCATCTTCCGGCTGAGGTGCCCCCCTTCGCCATCCCCCTGAGGTGCCTGTGTGTTTACGACCTGATGCCCATGCATGCTCTCTGTATTGAGGCAGGAGTCAAGTGTGGGCTTGGCCCATGATTTTTAGCCCAGTGGCCCACGGACATTTGTGAATGGACAATGTATGGCATTCTGTACATATATTTGTGTTAATACTGTTTACTCCATAGTATATCTGCCTATTTCCAAAATATCACTATTTTGACTCAATTCCTTTTGTCCTCGCGTTCTTCCAGGGGGTTATGGGGTGTATATGTAATGTTGTTGCATGTGTTTGTGTGTATGGTGTTGTGGGTGGGGGTGGGGGGTGGGTGGTGATGGGGGTGTTGCGTGTGTGTGTTTGTGTCACTCTCTTTTTCCTCCCCCCGCCCCTGTGTACTAGGTGCAGTACTCACCGTTGTCATTGCCGCCGTCTTTGATGTTCCTGGTAGATGAGGAGGTAGACCAGCATTGGCAGGACATGTAACTCGGGCTCCATGGCGTCCTGGTTCTTCGTTGAGTGTCAAGAGGTGAGTGATTTCCCTTCCACTTCCTGTTTCCGACGTGCTTTTGATGGCGTTGGTACCGCCCAGGAAAAGCTGGCAGATTGGCGGGTTGTGATGTGGTGGGCAGTACATTGTCTTCCGCCTGTCTGTTGGCAGTGACCGCCATGGTGTTTGTTGCTACCACCATGGCGGTCAGAATTTTAAAGTGGCTGTCTGTGTTTGGCGGTTTCCGCCGTGATCGTGATCCCACTTTTTTACCGCCGGCCTGTTAGCGGTGTTACCGCCACTTTAAACACCGACCGCCAGGGTTGTAATGAGGGCCTCAGTGGGTTGAACTGTTAATCAGTGGTTTCAGAAGAACTGTAGTTATTTGATTTTCATTGCTGCACGCTTTCTTAGTGCTAAGTGTCTGTTTATGTTGGATGCCTGACCTAAAATTTTCACTGGATACAAAATACACTGATAACATTTTCGTGTATTCAGTTTATCCTGTACACAAGCCATGTAATTGAAATTTATTTGAACTTGAAAATGAACAATTGGAACCGCTTGCAATTTACTACTGAGAGAACTCCTAAATCATAGCCTACTACTTCGAAAGAATATATTATGTATTGCTTTCTCCGTCTAAATTGAACTTCTCTTGGTATGTTACTGTGATGCTACTATAACCTGTACAGAACATAATTTACATATAATGTACTGTAGCCTATTCAAGGTAAAAACTAGAAACAACATCATTGTCAACTGAAAGCTTTCATTTATTATAGCTCTTCTTAGAAACATTAGCATATTACACATATGCCATCGTTTTTTTAAAATTCTTTTCCCCTAGGCAAATTAACAAAATTAAACCGTATTTCAGTTTCAGGAAAAACGCACTGAGATTATCTATTGAACACCACTTACTAACAATGTCAGTCACTTTCAATAAAGAACTGATCATTTTGAGTGGAGGGAGCCTAAAATGTATTACGTTTACTTGGAATGAAGACGCGGAGAGGGAAATAGAATAAAACTATGGGGGTCATTCTGACCCTGGCGGTCTAAGACCGCCAGGGCCACAAATGACGGAAGCACCGCCAACAGGCTGGCGGTGCTTCCTAGCCCATTCTGCCCGCGGCGGTAAAGCCGCGGTCAGAAAACCGGGGCCGCCGGTTTCCCGCCGATTTTGGCCCGTCTGGGCTAATCCGCCATGGCAGCGCTGCAAGCAGCCCTGCCATGGGGATTCTGACCCCCTTCCCGCCAGCCTGTTTCTGGCGGTTGTCACCACCAGGAAGAGGCTGGCGAAAATGGGTGTCTTGGGGCCCCTGGGAGCCCCTGCACTGCCCATGCCGCTGGCATGGGCAGTGCAGGGGCCCCCTAACAGGGCCCCGGCCGGCTTTTCACTGTCTGCCTAGCAGACAGTGAAAAGCGCGACGGGTGCAACTGCACCCGTCACACGGCCGCAACACCGCCGGCTCCATTCAGAGCAGGCTTCTGTGTTGCAGCCCTCCTTCCCGCTGGGCCGGCGGGCGCTAACATAGTTATCGCCCGCAGGCCCAGCGGGAAGGTCAGAATGCTGGCAGCGGTCTTCTGACCGCGTAGCGGGCAAATGGCGGTTCCCGCCTGGCGGCCGGCAACCGCCACCCGCCAGAGTCGGAATGACCTCCTATATATTAGGTATGCAGCTTGTAAAAGGGTGGAATCGTCACCTTCAATATGAGTACGGGGAGAGACGGAAAAAAGATTGTTGCTCAGGAACTGGACAAAGAAAATAGTACACAAAAGTGCCAATTCTATCAATTACATTCAGAGAAGTTGTTGTTACTAAAATATTAAACACTAAGGGGCATATTTACTAGGGGCGGCGCAGCTGCTGAGCCACAATTGACAGCGCGCCACTTCTAAGACACAGAGTTGCATCATGTTTAAACAAATACGGTGCATTCCTCTGTACTCCCTGCGCTGGTACTAAATTAGCTGCACAGTGCCGATACAATCACCATTGTGCCATTTTGAAAGGATGGCTGCGTTGCGGTGTACATTGTTTTTGTGCATGAAGGGGCACATTCATGCACAAAACAATCTTTAATGGCGATGTGCCCCTTCTATGAGTGCTGCAGAATGCAGCACACATAGAAAGAACAAAAAATGAGGAGAAATGAAAGAATGCTTCCCCTGGGTTGGTGTTAGATTTTGTTGCTGTCTCAGGGTTACAGAATCTTGTAAATCTGGGGCAGTGCAAAAATGGAATCAGTATTGCTGTGGAATGCCTACAACAACACCCATTGCACGCAAAGTGCTGCATGTTAAGGGGCTGTATTGACAAGGTGGCATTAAGCCACAAAAAGTGGCTTAACACCACATTGTTAATATGACGCAGTGTACAGCTCACCAGAATGTCATAAAAAGTGATGCCCTGGTGGCGCTAGGGGCTTGTAAATATGCTCTTAAGTTCTAGAAACATGCCACTGTCCATCAACATCTTGCAGCCATCTGTGATCATCATCTTGCCACCTTCAAAACAAACAAAGACACCTAGGGCCATGTGTACGAAAGCTTTTTCCCATAGACACAGAATGGGTAAAATCCTTTTGTACATCTGGCCCTAGTCAGTTGTATCTTTAGAGAACCAACTGTGGCCGGCTTAAACCAAGAGAATGCCATCAAATTCATACTCCTTGTTTTATGAGTCATATTTGATGATAATTCACTTAATCATTGTTGAATATATTTCTGCACTGGGCATAGGAGGTGGCAATCTTTTCGAATGGTATTTATTGATTGCCAGTTGCTCCACAGTTGTCAATCGTCTGTTTTACATTATTAGTCCAGCATTCTTCAGAGCTCTACCAAAACTTCTTTCTTAAGGTTTACTGGCAAACTGCAATTCCTCTCATCATTTCCTTTAGCCTGCCAGCTTACTATAATGTTGGCATTAACCAACTCTTTCCCACTGTAAACTCTGATGCATTGACTTGTGGAAGTCAGTTTAGTAACTAAATACTCACTATTAAGAATTTGATTCACACAACAGATCTATGTTGCATCCATCACTTGAAGACAAGTAATCAGCCATCGACCCAAAGCTTTGATACCATGAATTTCAGAAAAATGACGTGGGTCAGTGGCCAACTGTAGCAAGTGGAACATTTGAGAATCCTATACTTTGATGAGCTTGCCAAGGCATCACAGGGAGCCTTACTTTTAGAACTATAGACAGTTGAAGGACGAAGCTGAGTAACTATGTCATACATTGTTTATGTAGCTTCTAATTAGTTCATAAATTCACTTATCTTGATATTGTGCAGAATGATTCTTATACTTTATCATTCAATGAGGCTCCAAGAAGTGAACCAAAATGTGTAGAAACAGGCAACATGTGTTTTGCCACTTCCCAGCATGCTGACCTGTGGCTTTCTGAAGGCTAACATTGAAAAAAACATAAAGTAGTGAAGAGAATGTAACATAATACATATGGCACAACCAAATGTGGATGATCTGTCATGTCAAGGAGAGAAAAGCCAAAGGAACATTCAACCCAGGTGGGTAAAAGCATCAAAAAGCCCAACCCAAAGGAAACCAAGTATTTGTACAATTTCAAAAGCAAAAAATGGTAGAGAAAGGTAAAATGTGGGCAACAAGCAGATACAATGAAAATGCATGTATTCCATCCAGTATCCATAGATAGTCTAGTTGTTATGGTGTAGCATTCCAAAGTATAAAATTGATTTAGTAACAGGGTACAGGCAATGTTATCAGTCAATTTACAAACAAAATGTTGTAGACACAATCCAAATTTGGTATGCATATATATTCCAAGGATACCATGAAGACATGAATATTACAAAATATTAACATAAATATAAGTGAAACAAAAAATACCTACAGAATTCAGCAGGCGACAGGAGCCTGGCATGTTTTGAAGTCAGGATGGATTCACCACAAGAATCAGAAGAGATAAAACAAATTTTGTCATGCCAAAAATAATGAAGGCAGGTGTCACATGATAAGGGTGTGCCCATGATTCCTATCACAGTTATAGTGTGGAAAGAAGTTTGGCGATTGTATCTTCCCGCAGTGATAATAGCAGAATAAATTATGCGGTAATAGGCATAAAGGTTAAGTAGACACAATTGCATTCAGAAAATGAGTCCAGTCGGGCGCAGCAAAGCGAATAGTGCAACTGCATTCATATAGAAAGTGCATAAAAAATGAACCTACGGCACCAGAACAATTATATACATGGGTAAATGGGATGAAAGTGAGATAAGCATATGCGCTATGGTCTTGAGTGCTTACTGGTCCCTAATAAAGTCCCTAGTAAAGTGCACTAGAGGTGCCCAGGGCCTGTAAATCAAATGCTACTATTGGGCCTGCAGCGCTGGTTGTGCCACCTACATTAGTAGCCCTGTAATCATGTCTCAGACCGGCCACTGCAGTGTCTGTTTGCACAGTTTTAAGCTTCCAATTTGACTTGGCAAGTGTACCCACTTGACAGGCCTAAACCTTCCCTGTTCTTACTTGTAATACACTCCTAAGGTAATCCCTAAGTAGCCCCATGGGCAGGGTGCCGTGTTTGTTTAAGGTAGGACATACACTAATGTATTTTATATGTCCTGACTGTGAAATACTGACAAATTTGTTTTTAAGTGTTGCAAGGCCTATCTCTCTCATAGGTTAACATGCGGGATACCTTTGAATATGATTAAAGTGTAGATTCCCTTTGGGAGCAGAAGGGCATGTGGAGTTTGTAGTCTCTGAACTCACAATTGAACAATACACCTTTTAGTAAAGTTGGTTTTGAGATTGTGTGTTTGAAAGTGCCACTTTTAGAAAGTAGGCATTTTCTTGCTTAAACCATTCTGTGACTCTGCCTGTTTATGGATTACCTGTCTAGGTTAGTTTGATAGTTGGGCTGTTTGCACCTCTCTCTAGACGGTGACACAAAGGGAGCTGGTGTGTAGCCTGCATATCCTGATGAGCCATCTGTGCTAGGAGGGAGGGGATGAGTGATCACGTGCACCTGAAAGTGCTGTGCCTGCCCTCACACAATGCAGTCTCCAACCCCTCGTGTGTGTCTAGGGCCTGGCCTGGGCAAGAGAGAATCTCACAAACAAGAAGGCCCAGATGGGTATAAGAAGAGCACCCAAACCCCTGAAAAATTAGATCACTTCTGGACATCAAGAGGAACCTCTGCCTGGAGAAGAGCTGGAGAGTTGAGGAGAAGTGCTGCCCTGCCTGTGACTGTGCTTTGTTGAGCTATCCTGCAGTTGCTGCCTCTGCCTGTCCAAGGGGACAAAGACTGGACTTTGTTATGCATTCCTGTTTGAGAAGAAATCTCCAAGGGCTTGTCCAGAGCATGCCTCCTGTTGTTGAAGTCTGATGACCATCAAAGACTTACCCTGCAATCATCTGGACTCTCTGCTGAGACTCCTGCCTTGCCATGTGGTGCCATATCCAGTTCCTGGGGCTTTGAAAGGTGAAGCTGGAAGACCTAGACTGAAAATCCACGCACAGGCCGGCATGCGGGGAAAATTTCAACACACCTTCAGAGACGTGGCTGAGAAACGGTGTGCTGCCGGCTTCATGACTGAAATCAACACTCCACCTGCATCGCGGCTGGGAGATCAGCGCACGTGGCTAGAGAAATGACGCACAACACCCGCTGATGGAGGTTGATAAAGTTGCAACCCACAGAACGCAGTTTTTCTGATACCGTGCAGCAGGATTTTCGATGCAAACCTCGCTGGGTGCGGAAAAACAGCGCAAATTCTGCCCATACACAAGGTGCTTGATCAATGCATCACTCTTCTGCAGGGAGGAAAAACAATGACCGGAGGAGGAACAATGCACGGTCTCGCTTGCAAGTGAGAAATCAACATATCGCTGGCCTTTTCCGACGTGCACTCACCCGTGCAGTGTTATTGTGATGCAACTCAGGTACTTTTTTACGTTAACAGCATTAGCATGGTTTTCTAAAGGATTTAAGACACTGTTTGCTTTTTAACTCATAACTTGACATGTGTATGGTGGATTTTTGTTGATTTGGTCCTGTTTTGTTTAGATAAATGTTACCTATTTTCTAAATCTGTATTGTGTCATTTTGTAGTGTTTTCTCTGAGTTACTGTGTGTGTTAGTAAAAATACTTTACACCTAGACTCTGAAGTTAAGCCTGCCTTCTTGTGCCGATCTACCAAGGGGGGAGCGGGAGTTAACTGAGGATGATTCTCCTTTACCCTGAGTAGAGTGAGGGTCCTTGCTTGGACTGGGAGTAACCTGACTGCCAACCAAAGATCCCATTTCTAACAGAAGGAAGTCAAGAGAATTCTAATTATATAATCTTAATAGTCTGGAAAAAATGAGAGCAAAGCAACATATGAGACTAAAATAAAAGTAAGGGCACTGTAAGTAGATCCAGAGTGCAAGGATCAGAATTACCTGAGTACGAGTACATGTGGGACATCTCTGGTAAGCGGAAGGGCAAGTCAGCAAATTCTAGTTGGGATAGCCCAAATGAAAAGTTAAAAAATGAAAAATAATAAAAAAGAAACAAAGGCAGCTGGCGCTGTAGTCATGGAATAGTAAGCGAGGATCAAGGTTCATAGAAGTACAATAACAGTCGGGGAAATCATCAGGGCAAATAGAGCAAATAGCTACCACCATAATAGGAATCATGAGTGTAGCAAAGGAAGAGAAATTGGACGATGGGGCAAAAAGATGTTGTCATAGTAGGCATTGCGGGGACGGCAGCTGAAGGAAAATTATGGAATGTATGAGGAGATACAAAAAGCAAAGAGCAGGTGATAATGCAGAAACAAAGTTGAAATTATATATACTACACTGTTAGAAAAGATTGTTAGTCCAGCATTATCCTGGAGTAGAGGACAGTGTCTGAGCAAAAAACAAAGGTTGGTTGGAAAGTCAGCCGTTTAGGGTATGTAAGAGTATCACATAGGTTCTCATTATCCTAATGAGGCTACTAGATTCGGGCAGCAGAATCACCAGTACTGTGGGGGACTGAGTCTGATCCCTAGCCATGTGACACCTGTCGGCCTAATCCGGGTTTTGTTCCGGCTAACTTGCAGTGCCTCACCTCCACCCAAGAGCAGGGATGATTGGGCAACCGGGCGCATGACATAAATGACTCCTTAGGGGAATCGTGGTCTCTAAGATCTCATCCGTTTCTCTCAGTTACAGTAGTCTCACATAAACGAGGACAATCAGAGGCAGAGTATAGTTCAATAAGGTTTTATTGAAGTAACTGCAACTTAGATAATAAAGCATGTATTAAAATAACTAGGAGGATGAAGCACAATAAGATCAGGATTGTGACAAGGAGAGTAAAACACAAAAATAAAACAATCATATTTCCACTAAAGTTTACAAGGATAGTTCCTACCTAGGCTATGTTAGAGCACAGCAAGTTAAGCTCTAATTCTGCCCTTCAGATTTCCCCTGGGAAGACATCATCCCTCATACCTAAGCAAGAGGCCAGTAGTCTACATAAGCAGCTGCAGCGAAGCAATGAGAGTTGTGGTCATCTGGCTGGAATCTCCCTCTAATGTACAAAGGTCAAAATAGTGTTTTTATTATAAAACAGCTGATGTTCCAAGAAAGGATCCCCATGTAAGAGTGTGTATGTTTCTGTGAACATTGGAGACAAAGGGGGTCATTCTGACCCTGGCGGTAAAAACCGCCAGGGCCAACGACCGCAGGAGCACCGCCAACAGGCTGGCGGTGCTCCCATGGGCATTCTGACCGCGGCGGTACAGCCGCGGTCAGAAACGGAAAACCGGCGGTGTACCGCCGGTTTTCCACTGCCCTGGGGAATCCTCCTGCGCCGCCATGGGGATTCCGACCCCCATTACCGCCATCCTGTTCCTGACGGTCGTGACCGCCAGGAACAGGATGGCGGTAAGGGGTGTCGTGGGGCCCCCGTAACAGGGCCCCACTAAGATTTTCAGTGTCTGCCTTGCAGACACTGAAAATCGCGACGGGTGCAATTGCACCCGTCGCACCCTTCCCACTCCGCCGGCTCCATTCGGAGCCGGCTTCCTCGTGGGAAGGGGTTTCCCGCTGGGCTGGCGGGCAGCCTTCTGGCGGTCGCCCGCCAGCCCAGCGGGAAAGCCAGAATACCCGCGGCGGTCTTTTGACCGCGCAGCGGTATTCCGGCCAGAATGACCCCCAAAGTGTACCACTTTTGCCGGCAACCTATCTTACTGCAGCCTTGAGAAAAGCACAGAATGAAAGAAATGTCTTGTTTAAGAACGTAGTGCTGATCTAGGAAAAGAACAGATAGATAGAGAAAAGAAAACAAGACCACAATTGTGGCTGTTGTAAAAATAATAAAATCTAAGCTGAATAAAATATATCTTGGTTAAAGTGTACAGCGGCAGGCCTAGTATGCTAAAATAATGTATATAAAACTATAGCTAAACTGGCTACACAACATGCTCCCCTTGCCTGTTCAAAGGTGGTTCAAAGCCTAATTATATATGTAAAAACTACTAAAAATCATCCTAAGACATACATATAGGAACATCAATAATGACAAGTTAAAAGACGCTCAAGCATGTATTAAAAGGACAATTTAAAATATTAACTGTAGCATCGAGAAAGCCGAATTTCAAAAGTCAGAGTCAGTTTTAAAATCACCAATTGAATTTGGGATAATTGAGGATAGGAAATCTTCCACTTCGGCAGGTGGTAAAGTAGGAAGTTCATTGCCAAGGAAAACAAAGGAGCATTTGTGTTCCAAAGTCTGAGCTCCTGCGGAGGCAGAAGCATAGTGTGGTGTGCCCAACATTCAGAAGGGCACCAAAGGCACTGAAACACGGGCTGCACAAAATGCAAAACCGCTCTGAATGACAGAGACCAGTCACACTTCAATTGCTCCAGAAGTGATGCTCCAAAGTACTGCATCATGTGTTCACGACACAGCTGCACTGGTCTAAGCACTTTCAGACCTCCTTGTTGCAACTGGACAGCCATTGCACATAAAAAGTTGCAATAGCAAGATGCCACCAATTGTAGCCAAAGTTATCAGAAATCCCCTGAAAATGGTGGAGAATATTGAGTGGATGGCTGAAGGTGTTAGGCCAAATATAAAGCCTTAAAGAAATTTGCGATTCCAGTAGTACTGTACGCATTAAATATCCGTCCCACAAGTTCACCAAAGTGTCTCGGAAAGTTAGTACTGAAAAGGGACTATATCTCTGCGGATTACCTCGCAACCGGAAGCGCCTAGGTCTTGTGTGCAGATGTAAGCGCCACATGTTTTTGAAACAATAAAGCCTTGAGTGTGCTCAAGTTGTTAAAATTCAGATTTGAAGTAGTGATATGGGGCCAAATCTAAGCTACTTCCCTATGTTGTGTAGGGGGAAAAAGTACATTCCCTTAGCATGTAACATTTTTAAAGACCGAAACTACATAAACTATTCTGGCTCATATCCCACAACAGCTCTCACTATTAAGGAGCACATAGCTGCCATTCAAGAGCACCTGGAACGCAGGTCTAATCAAGGGGACTGGGACTCCCTTAAGATGACAAGCCAAGTTTGCTGATGAAGTGTTACATGCCCCATGCAAGAACAGCTGTTTACAATCCATCGAATGGCTGACCGATGTCCTGCATTCCTACCGCTAAGAAAGACCTCTTTCATGCCACTGAGACATTTGTATGAGAAGGGTAGCTCTCATCCCTAATGGTTGTAACTATCTCCTAGCTTTTCATATCTGCCCACTGGAATGTGTTTTAAGCAGAACGTGAATTGGAGTGTTGAAATAGGCAGATTGATGACCCCGTGTACTAACCACTCAGCAGATGGTATTTCAGCCACAGGAAAAGGCAACTTTTCTAATTTTTCAGTGTTTAACATGACATAAGTCACTTCTTTTTTTGCCATTAGTTGTTGCTGTAGTATTAAATTAAATGTTGAAAATATTTCCCTTGTGCTGACGTTTTGCCAGGTAACGCGACCTGCCTTCAATGTTTGTAGTGTCCAACCTAACTGCATAATGGATCTTAGTTGACTCTGTCCATGGTGTAAAGAGGACATGTCGGTCTGTACTATGTCTATTGCAGAAGAAACAATGTTGTTTAAGGTGTATATTTGGTCGGACAATGTATTAATCCCATTATCTACAACAGCTAACACCTTTTGTAAATTTTCCTGATTTATTTGCCTTAACCAGGCAGCAGCTTCTTGTTGAGAAAGCTTTCAAATTTAATTATAGACTGCATATAAGAAGCGCTTTCTGCATTGTTTTCTGGGGTCTAACAGGAAGTCCTGTAGATCAGTATTATTAGACAGGAGACTGAGGTGTTCCTTAACAGTATCTAGTGAGGAACTCTTCAACCATTGCTGGTATAGTTTCCCTACACTGTATGTCACCACTACACCTGTGTGTTCAGATGATACTTAATGAGGGTCAGGCGTACTTCTTCTAAAACCCCCAGTGGAGTTTACAAAACATTTATGACACCAATTGGTATCTGTTGGCCACAATAATCACCCACCAGGTGAGAGAGAAGCATTAAACTGGACCCATTCATTGAGCTGATCTGCAGTTGCATTTATAAACTTTAGCCATTTGTAAAATTTTGCAGGGGCAGGAATACTGGGCGCATTCAAATCCTTCATCTTTGCTAAGCCTAAACAACCTGTCTGTTGTACAGTTTCATTAAAAAATATAATTGGAAAAGGTATCAGGCATGCCCTAAACAAAGCTTCCTTTACCCTTTTTTGCCAATGTTTTGTTCCCCACACACTTTTAAAGTCAATCAATTTCAACCAATATTCATAGCCTTCTACAGACAACCAGGTAACAAAGGAATCTGAATAAATGAATTTTGTGTCTGTCAATAATATATGTACATTTTCCATAAATGACAATTTGAAATAATATGACTCAGCGTTTTTAACATTCTGCCCAGAAAAATATGCAAAGTTTTCAGAATATGTTTTAGAACTCCCTTGTGGTGGAGTTGGACAATGTTCCCATTGTGTGTAGTTAAAAATAGTCTGAGGGGTACTTGCTCTGTGAATGAAATGGTGTCCATAATAATTATAGCACAACATGTCACTATAATTTTCTTTAGCTTGATAAACATCCTCACTTTCAAATACAGCAAAATATTGCAACTAAGTCATCATAGAATCAACTGTTTTCACATCCTAGTCATCAGAAACCTCTCCGGGTATTATTACATCATTTATAGAAAGTTTTAACACATATGGTTTTTGAATGACCTCCGTCAGGCCGTATATATCAAATGTGACTTTATCCAAAACAATCCCATCAGAAATTAGTATAGAGGAAATGTGCACAAAAGACAAGTCTCTGCATACCTTGTGAGAAGAAAAATTGGGTTTTAAGACCTCATCCACCAGTTCAATTGTTAATCGTTCAGGAAGGCAATGACCATGTATTAATAGAAAGAAAGTAATAACAAAGCCAATCCAAAGGAAGAAAGCTAATACAGTCAAGGAAAGCCACAGATAGTTTCATGGGAAAATAAAGTAATTTGTTTTAAGCCAGTTTATCAGCTTATGTGTTTTGGTATTTCAGATGCAGAAGAGGCGAATGATTCAGAAAAGGTGTCAGTGATGTTGGCAAAGTATCCAGAAGCAGTTTATGCAAAAACTGGAGCAGTGTTTGAAGGAGGAGAACTGGTAGAAGTCTCCTGCAGTGGTTCACTGTAAATGACACCATCCATTTTAGTAGAGGTTAAGTCAAATCGATCACCAATTTCTGTATTGCTCGTTGCAATGGATGTTAGAGCAAATAATGTAAGATCATTTTCTACCCTCCCCAAGCTCAGAGAGGTGTCAGCATTGCTGCTTTAAACTTGTAGAGAGACATCTTGACCACTAGTGAGAGGGATTCGGGTACTACTGCTTGTTCCTCCTGGTCTGCTGTACAGGATCAGCCACATGGTGTAACTTGACATTGTCGATGGAGACAAAGCGATTTTCTTTAGAACCAGGCAGCAGTGGTAAAATAACAATTCTGGTACTGTGTATTCCCAGGACTGGAACTGGTGCACTACAGGAAGGACCGAACTACTGCTTTGATCAACTCTGGTCTTAGGTCTTTCTTGGGAATTACTTGAACTCCCACACCTGGTATTTTTACTTCTGCATCAAGGAAACCTCCCATCCGGTAGGAATATTTAATGGATATCCTTTAGATAAAGGTGTGCCATCAGCCAAGGCTTGCATGGCAGCCAGTACTTCATTGTCCGGTTTCGTTCTATAATGAGTTACTGTAGCAACAGAAGCCGTAGCTACTGCTGATT
This sequence comes from Pleurodeles waltl, assembly GCF_031143425.1. Lineage (NCBI taxonomy): Eukaryota > Metazoa > Chordata > Amphibia > Caudata > Salamandridae > Pleurodeles > Pleurodeles waltl. The sequence goes on along the minus strand of NC_090445.1, from coordinate 927,740,746 downwards.
TGGTGCTTCATCAGACAGTGTATTCCCAGCAGTGCGTATTCCAACACACTGGCGTCCAAGTGTAAGTACAAAATGGACATTTGGTAGCAATTCCTTCATATTTGCTACTTTACACCACAGAAGTCTGTGTTTGATGGTGTTACCTTTAGAAGCTCCGAACCCATTCTGGCGCCAGTAGTGCAGATATTCTTTGAAGGACTGGACACAATAGTACGAATCACAGGCAATCTGTGTTAGCTGTGCAGGATCCATATGTTCCAGTGCCATCACCAGAGCCTTTAGTCTGCTAGTTCTGCAGTGCAATCCCCAAGGGCTTGCGTAAAGGTAGGTTGTGGAAAGAATTTAATACCCTCCATATAGCTGCTTACAACTGCACAAGCAGCGGAGTATTGATGCTTTGTGCCTATTAAAGGTTGTGCCGAGCCATCGGTACACATGACTCTTTGATATTGATCAATAGGCAATGTATTTGCCGAAACTGGGTATCCTACTTCATACTGCAAAAATTCTGAGTTTGTAACTTTGGGTCAAAAATATAGTCAACATGAGTGGCGGTCAGAGACATTGCCCATTGGATCCAACGTGGCTGTAATGCATTAGCGTTTGGAGCGCTGGTTTTGGCAACAGCTTCAAGGGCTAGGATTGGAGATACAACCATAATGCGTTTCTCCTGGGCCAGTGGTCTTTCTTTAGTGACAGCCAGCTTAACAGCAATGTGAATTTTCTCAGTGGGAGCAAAACATTGTTCTGCTTTTGAATACAAATGTGATTTATATGCAATGAGGACTGTCTCACCTTCATTGAATGTTACATAGGTGAAACCAATGGCACCAGCAATTACTCTGATGACCAGGTGTTTTTTTGTGTCCCTTGTGCGTAAATGTTGTGCTGCCAGCATGTCTTGTTGCAATGCTCTGAGAATCCGTGTGTGTTCGACTGTCCAGAATGTATTTTAAAAGTCAGGATGTATTAAATCATATAAAGTTTTAATGCGTGATGCATAATCTGGGATGTATGTTCTGCAAAATTTAGAAAACCCATTAGGGATTGGAGTTTTTTAATGGTATGTGTAGATTGTAACTGTGCACATTTTCCTAAGAATTGTGGCGCTAGGCTCTTTCCTTCACTTGATAATTCGTATCCCAGAATCAAGAAGCTAAGGAAGGCTATTTTTGTTTTCTTGAAGTTAAATTTATAGCCGAATTCGGCAAATCCTACAACAATGTGGGCTACCCGTCCTAGATGTTGCAGTAATTCATCATCCGTAAAATAGATATCGTCTACATAGGACAATGCTTCAGGGTCAATGTCGTGCAAAAGTGAAGTTACAGGAGCCGTGAGCAGTCCTGGACTGCTCCTGCATCCCTGTGGTAAACTACAGAATTGTTTCTGGCAGCCTAGTGTGCTGAAACTTGTTAAGTCTCTACTCCCAGGCACTGTATTTTGGCAGAAGAAACCATTGGAAATATCCAATGTTGTTTTGTATTTTTTGCGCACTATGTTGTTCATAAGTGCTGTGCTATGGGAGTTTTGTATAGCATATTTGCTTGTATGGCTGTTTAACCCCTTCACCCCTCAGGTGCCAAGCCTTTTTTAGGCTATTTGGGGCAGTTTGCGCTTAGGCCCTCAAAACCTTTTGTCCACATCAGCTACCCACACCAAATTTGCATCCTTTTTCCAACATACTGAGGAATCTAGGGGTACACAGAGTTTGTGGGTTCCCCTGGCGGAGACCAAGCAATTAGCCAAAATACAGCAAAAATGTCATTTAAAAAAATAAAAAATGGGGAAAAAAGGGCTTCAGAAGAAGGGTCGTGTTTTTTTTTCCCTGAAAATAGCATCAACCATCTTCCCAGCTTTTAGGAACAGACAGACTTGAATCAGAAAACCACATTTTTCATCACAATTTTGGCATTTTACTGGGACATACTCCATTTCTACTATTTTTTGTGCTTTCAGCCTCCTTCCAGTTAGTGGCAGAAATAGGAGCGAATACTATGCTGGACTCCGGAAAACTAAACATTTCTGAAAAGTAGACACAATTCTGAATTCACCAAGGGGTCATTTGTGTAGATCCTACAAAATGTTCATACCGAAAATAATAGATGAAATAAAAAAATATTGAAATTGAGGTGAAAAAATAGCAATTTTTCTCCACGTTTTACTCTGTAACGTTTTCCTGAGATGTCAGATTTTCTCTCCATATTAGCATGTGAATTACAGGGCATTTCTCAAATAGACATCTTTTTACACATTGTCTTATATTTAGAAGGAAATAATGTTGAGAAAGACAAGGAGCAATAACACTTATTTTTCTCTTCTGTGTTCCCCAAAGTCTCCCAATAAAAATGGTACCTCACTTGCGTGGGTAGGCCTAGTGCCTGCGACAGGAAACCCAACATGGACACATCACATTTTTACATTGAAATCTGACATGTTTTTTGCAAAGTGCATAGCTGTGAATTTTGGCCTCTAGCTCAGCCGATACCTAGGGAACTGTTGGAAAATGGGTTAATTGTAAGGGTAGGTAAGTACCTACACTTAGCAATAGGCCACTAACCTCCACTTAGGTCCAGTTAGGTCTCAGTAAATTAAACACAGCTCAACCCTTTGTAGATTGGCAACGACCAACAAGGCTTAACTTAGGAGACAGAGTGTAAAGCATTCAAATATCACAAAACAGTAATTAAATAAAACACAGGAAACAGTTTAAAAATCCAAAACCAATTCATTAAAATAGATTATATATTTATCTTTAAAATGATACAAAAACAAATACAATCGGATAAGGGGAACCGGAGATATGAATTTTTAAAGAATTATTGCTTTCTAGCGCCTAGAAACAAAAAGTGCCAATCTGGTTATCTGGTCGCACCTCGACCGGGGCAAAGTCAAAGTTTAAGGCCGACTGGGATGGAGCCCGGCTTGGCTACAGCCCGTGGGAGGCCTCGGTCAAATGTTTACCTTAGGACATAGTCGTTTTTCTGAAGATTTTCTTCAGCGTGACGAACCTGCCAGTCCAATCTGACCTCCTGGAACCCTTCCTCGGATACGCATCGCAGGAGCCCTCGTGGAGATTTTTACCTTCAAACTTAGTTGTTTTTTTGAGGTGAAAATCCTTCGACCGGGGAAAACCTGGATCTTGATCCGACGTCCTTGGAGCCCTCCTTAGATATGCTGGCTGGGAGGTCCCGGTCAACTTCCTACGTTCGGACTTAGGCCCTCATTACAACCCTGGCGGTAAATCCCGCTTACTGCTGGGCAGAAGATTGCCAACATACCGCTGCTGCTGCGGAATTCCGCTACAGGTATTACAACCCACAGCCTGGAATCCACCACAATACAGTCACATCAGTCCGCCACACCAAAGGTCAGTAGTAAACTGGCGATAACAAAACCGACACCGTCACGCCAACAGGAATACGGCCACAGTATCATGACCCACGAATCAACACGGCGGTCTTTCAACCGCAGTAATCCATTGACGGTACACACCACCACGCTCAAAATACACACACATATACAAAACACAACCACATTGGACAATTCGAAAAATACACACACCTGATACACACATACAAACCACACCCACACACCCAATCCAATCTAAAGCACACACCCACATCACCCACAAACCCTTACTACCAGAATTTTGAAAGCACGCCAAAGAGAGACACTACCTAAAACAACACCAGCATCCACAGACACACAACACTATCACTTACACAACATCCACGCACCTCAAACAACACACACTAACACACCCCCTCACACATCACAACAGACACCACCTCACACATCATCCACACCACATCATGGCACCTCAACGACACCCCAGGTTTTTTAAGGAGGAGCTCAGGATCATGGTGGAGGAAATCGTCTGGGTAGAGCCACAGCTATTCGGATCACAGGTGCAGCAGACCTCCCTTGCAAGGAAGATGGTGCTATGGCACAGAATTGTCGACAGGGTCAACGCAGTGGGACAGCATCCAAGAACTAGGGATGACATCAGAAAGAGGTGGAACAACCTACTGGGGAAGGTGCGTTCCGTGGTCTCCAGATACCAGATTGCTGTACAGAGGACTGGCGGTGGACCCCCACCTCCTCCCCCACAACTAACAAATGGGAGGAGCAAGTCTTGGCAATACTGCATCCTGAGGGCCTCGCAGGAGTAGCAGGAGGACTGGACTCTGGTAAGGCAAATCTTTACTACCTTATCCTCCCCACCCCACCTGCATGCCATCACATTCTCCCACCCTTACCCTCACACCCATCACCCCAAAAACCCACAGATACCACACCAACACAACCCACACATCCCAAAACCAAGCCCTGCTTGTGACACCAATGCATGGACACCCATCACCCAAGCATGTCCACTACAGAGACTCACTCATGCTCCAAAATCACCAATCTCACAAGGACCAAGCCAATAATGCAAGCACTGGAGTAGAGGGTCAACCACCCATTGCACACGATGGCATACACAGATACAATAATTATGCATTTACACCCCAACAGGACCCCTACCCAACATCACCAGACAGGAGGTGCCAGACATATCCAGTCCCCCCACAGAAGAGGCCCACAGTGATGGCAGCAGCTCTGAGCAACTGGATCAAGATGACCAGCCCGGCCCATCTGGGACATCGGACAGTCGGTTCCCCTCACACTGTAACAAGCCACCACAGAGCCTCCCCCTTCAGGAAACACCAGCACAGCACCCACTCAGCGGGCCCATCCCTCTGTCCCCAGGACACGTCAATCAGCAGTGTGTCCACCACTACAGGGAACCCAGGCAAACCCATCAACCCAAGAAAATCAGGGACCTGGGGGCAGTGGGCACACGGTTCAGGGGACAAATGGACAGGATAACAGGGAAACTGGGAGGACTGCTGTGCGACAGGAGGAGAGGCCCAGGGAACCCACTCTCCACGGGGCACACTCCAACATCATGGGAGCTTACCATCATTCCCAGGAGACAATTGCAACGGTACTGGCCAAGTTTCAGGAAAACCAGCGGCTGCAGGAGGAACACTACGTTGGGATCAGGGAGGACTTGAAGTCCATTAACACCACCCTGGCCACCATTGCAGGGGTGCTGGCAGACTTTGTCAACACCAGGAGGGACACAGTGGCACAACAAGGGGTCCTTGACACTAGCCTGGACAATGAACAGCCCTCCACCTCCGCTGGTGCTAGTGGACAGGAGGCACCACCACAGGAACAACAGGACACCAGCACCCCACCCCCTGCAGATGGAGAACCAACCCGCAAATGGTCACTGAGATCCAGAAACAAGACAGAGAACATTGCCAAGACCCCCGCCAGGAAATGAGACCCCCCTGAATATCACCCTTCTGTCCCACTATGTCACCCTGTCCATCCTTAAACTGCCATTGTTCCACCTCCTACGCCCCTTTGGACAATGCACCTGTGAAACAAATAGACTGGACTCTGCCATAGACATTCCTCCACCATCCCCCAGCCCACTTTACAACCCCCTCCACTTATTAGCACAGGAATAAACACACTTCAATCACAAAACAATCTGGAGTCAGTCTGTGCTTTCACAAATGTGTAATTGCAATAACTATGGAATTAGCAATGTCAATTTACTTGTTCACATACCAATGTAACACAGCTGTAGGCCAGCAGTAAACATAGCAGAGGGCACAAAGTGGGACCCAAATCTGTGAAATGGAAAGTCAAAGTGACAATTCAGGGTCCATACACTAAATGAAAATGACACACTTATGCTAGTTCCAACAATAGAATGAGATGTGGGAAGCAGTGGCATCTTCTTACCTGTGTTTCACTGGAAGTATTGCATGATGATGTTGTTTAGGTTGTCGATATCCTCTTCTTCTGCCTCCTCCTCTTCACTGTCCAAAGGCTCCACAGCTGCCACAAGACCAACATCTGGCCCATCCTCCTGCAGAAAAGGCACCTGGCATCGCAAAGCCAGGTTGTGCAGCATACAGCAGGCCATGAATATCTGGCACACCTTCTTCGGTGAGTAGTATAGTGAGCCACCTGTCAGATGGAGGCACTAGAATTTGGCCTTCAGGAGGCTGAAGGTGCATTCGATTTAACTCCTAGTTCGCCCATGTGCCTCATTGTAGCATTCCTCTGCCCTCGTCCTGGGATTCCTCACTGGGGTCAGTAGCCATGACAGGTTGGGGTAACCAGATTCACTTGCAAATGTCAAGGGACAACTGTTAGACACACACTAACCTTTAGGGACAACCCCATACCCAGAAACCTATGTCAACTGTATTGGGACCTTAGCCTCACCTATTAGCACACACTGTGCCTCTGGAGTTGGCCCATCACATAAGGGATGCTGCTTTTCCTCAAAATGTAAGCGTCATACACAGAGCCAGGATACTTGGCATTGACATGGGAGATGTGCTGGTCTGCCAAACACACCATCTGCACATTCATAGAATGGAAGCTCTTCCGGTTTTTGTACACCTGTTCATTTCTGCAGGGGGTACAAATGCCACATGTGTACCATCAATGGCACCAATGATGTTGGGGATATGTCCCAGGGCACAGAAGTTACCTTTCACTGTGGGCAAATCCTCCACCGGAGGGAAAATGATGTAGCTGCGCATGTGTTTCAGCAGGGCAGACAAGACTCTGGACAACACGTTAGAGAACATTGGCTAGGACATCCCTGATGCCATGGCCACTGTTGTTTGAAAAGACCCATTGGCCAGGAAAGGGAGTACAGACAGGACCTGCACTAGAGGGGGGATTCCTGTGGGATGGCAGATAGCTGACATCAGGTCCGGCTCCTACTGGGCACACAGTTCCTGGATTGTTGCACAATTAAGTCTGTATGTGAGCAGGATGTGTCTCTCTTCCATTGTCGACAGGTCCACCAGGGGTCTGTACAACCGGAGGATGCCGCCATTTCATCACCTGCCGCAGCAGACGTGCCCTAAAGAGGAGAACCGCGAGGAGAGAGTCATCCAACACTGAGGTATCACAATGTCTTATTTTCAGAAACATTATTAATCTGCAATATGCTGGAATATGTTTATATTCCCGGACTAGATAGGTGTGACGCAGTTAACATCCATCTCATGTGGCCTCCTGAAATGGCGGCTGCCTGACGTGTAATGTGGGACAAGGGGATATGATGTACCTGCGCTGGCGTTGTACACCGCCGTGTGAGCAGTCGAAGACCTCGGCGCAATTCTGCATTGGTTAACATTGGGCACTATGGGTCCCAGCAGCCAATGACGATGTACGCCGGCGGTGATGGTACGCACCGCTGCAGACGTGACCGCCATTGTCTATCTGTTCACTCACTTGATACCTGACCTTCAACAGGAGAGGACCTACACTGCAAGTGCTGCTGTGACCTCATGTGTCTGGGGAAAGGGCCCCTGCCTTTACTTTGGAGGGTTTGGAGAAACTAATGGATGGGGTCCTCCCCCAGTACACACAACTGTACGGTCCTCCAGACAAACAGGTACCAGAAGAAGGGTATTTGGTGTGCCATCGCCAAGGAGGTGCGGACCTTGGGGGTCTACCACAGACGGAGCACCCACTACGGTAAAAGATGGGAGGACCTGCGCCACTGGAGCAAGAAGATGGCAGAGGCCCAGCTGGGGATGGCCTCCCAAAGTGGGAGGGGTGACCGTCGCACCATGACCCCCCTGATGTTCTGGATCCTGGCGGTGGCCTATCCGGAGTTGGATGGGAGCTTGAGGGCATCACAGCAGCCACAAGGGGGTGAGTACACTCTCATTCAGCTGACTGCACGTATAACGAGGTGTTTGGGTGGGGGAGGTGGGCAGTGGGTTCCCCTAGGCCAGGGCGAAGTTGGTAGTCAACGTCCCTTGTGAGGCAGGCTATGTGGCACCCCAACCCCACCAGGGCTAAGAGCCATCTACCCCTAGTCAGGCTCCTGTGACTTCCAGGTGTCCAGAAATTGGTCTTAGGTCTCGTACCCCATGGTCAGCTGAAATTTCTATGAACTGTTAGTGCATGGCGTAGTGCAGAGGGCTGCTCCCTGTGTGTTGTGCCCACCAACGGTAGTGGTGTTGCATGCACTGAACATGTCTTTCTTCTGTCTCCCCCCCCTTTTTGTGGTCTCACTGTTCTTGTGTGCAATAGCATCATCAGTCGGAGGAGCATTGGCACCGAAACAGGAGGGAGCTGCAACCCGCTTGGCCCTGGAGGACGAAACAATGGAGTCTGAAGCCACCAGTGGGATGTAGGGCGAGGGGAGCTCCACGGTGGGAACAGGAGCAGACAGCAGTGACAGCGACTCCTCCTCTAATGGGAGCTCCCTTGCGGTGGCGGGCACCTCTGTGCCCACCGCATCAACAGGTACAGCCGCCACCCCCCCTACCAGCACCGCCCTCCCAGCAGCCCATCAGTGTGTGTCCCGTGCCTGCTCACCCAGGAGGGTGGGCATCTCCTTTGCCCCAGGCACCTCAGGCCCTGCCCCAGTCACCCCTGCTGCCCTCAGTAAAGATGCCATTGACCTCCTGAGATCCCTCACTGTTGGGCAATCTACCATTGTGAATGCCATCCAGGATGTAGAGAGGCATTTGCGCCAAACAAATGAATACCTGGAGGGCATTCATTCTGGGCAGGCAACCCAACAGAGAGCATTTCAGGCTCTGACCTCAGCACTGATGGCAGCCATTGTCTCTGTGTCCAGCCTCTCCCCTTCAACTTCCTCCACCCAGGCCCAATCCCCTGTACCTCAGCCTATCCCAAGCACACCATCAGACCAGCATGCACACTCATCAACACACAAGAGTGGACATGGCAAACATAAGCACCACACATCCCACAGGCACTCACATAAAGCACCATCCCCATGCAGACACAGCAACATCCACTGCCTCCACTGTGTCCCCCTCCTCCACGTCTTCCTCCTCCGTCCCTGTCTCGTCTCCACTCACACCGGCATGCAGTACATCCTCAGCCATGGGCTCCATCACCAGCACGCCCATCACCACAAACCGCTCACATGCACGCACCACCCCAACTACAATTCACACATCCCCAGTGTCCTCCCAGTGTGTCTGTGAGCCCTCCTCCCAAAGTACACAAACGCATCCACACACCCACCCAACAGCCATCCACCTCACAACAGCCTCCGGCCCATGCACCTTCACCCAAATTCAGCAGACGTACACCTCCTACAACCACTACCTCCACTCCCAAACCCCCTCCATCTTCCGTCCCAGTGTGTCTAAAAAACTTTTCCTGGCTAACATTGACCTCTTCCCTACACCTCCCCCCATCCTTCCCCTAGGGCTAGGCTTTCCAGGTCCCAGCCCAGCGCCTCAGCCACCAAATTACCAGTCACAGTGGTGCCAGGAACTGCGGGGTCATGGAGTGCGCCACCCATCAGTTCTGCCACTGTTCCACGTAGCGAGGGCAAGGACATTCCGCCACCTGCCAAGGTGAAAAAGGTGCCCACATCCCAGATGGAGAAGCCGAAAGTACCAGCCACCAAGGGCTCAGCAAAAACCAAAGTGGATAGTGGCAAGACAACTGTGGCACCATCAAAGCTGGGGAAGGGCCACAAGCTGAAGAGCAGGTCAGGAGAGGGTATGGTGGCACCGACTGAGGGACCAATCTCACACTTTCGTGCCACGTCCACACCAACCCATCCGGTAGCAAACACCGCTAGCTGCCCTGCCACCACAACCGCCACCTGCACCTCCCCCAGCATGTCTACAGCCTCAGCAACAGTCCCCAGCCTCTTCCCCAGTGGGCAGCCATCAGAGGCTGCAGGAAATGTCCTGCTGTGGCCCTCTGCAGGTGCTGACCCATGCACCGATGCCAGCCCCGCCGTCCGCCCCACCGAAAGCACTGCCGCAACAGACACCGTTGCAAACACAGCTGCGATAGACACCGCCACAAGCACTGCCACTTGCACCGCCCCTGGCACGTCTACAGCCTTAGCGACAGTCCCCAGCCTCTTCACCAGTGGGCAGGTGTCCAAAGCTGCAGGAGATGTCCTGCTGTGTCCCTCTGCAGGTGCTGACCCATGCACGCCGCCAGCACCGCTGCCAGCCCCAGCGAAAGCACTGGCGCAACAGACACCGCCGCAAGCACCGCCGCGACAGACACCGCCGCAAGCACCGCCACCGGCCCCGCGGCGTCCTCGGACACAGGCACCACCACTGACATGGCTACCATCCCCAGTGGTCAGTCGTCTGAGGCAGGAGGAGAGTTCCTGGACCCTGGGCAGCTTACATGAGGCACTTCTTCTATCACTGTTTACACCTGCAGGTGGAAGGCGCAGCCGCAGCAGTGTGGGGTATGTCACTGCCTCCATGGCGTATCATGCTACCTGAACCTCGCAAATCTCGTGGCACGCACACCCAGGTGAGGGAATTTTACCGGCCACACTGCACGTGGAGCTCTCTGGGCACCAGGCCCCCTCCAAAACCAGTGGAGAATGACATCCACTACCTCAGTCCTTGGCAGGATGAAGCACTCTGGGCATCAGGTCCCCTCCAGAACCAGTGGAGAATGACAGCCACTACCTCAGTCCTTGGCAGGATGAAGCACTCTGGGCACCAGGACCCCTCCAGAACCAGTGGAGAATCACGTCCACTTGAGAGACTGTGGCTTTGCCCTCCCCAGGATAAAGCAGTGGGCAAACCACCCACTGGAGAGACTTGAGAGACTGTGGCTTTGCACTCCCCAGGATAAGGCAGTGGGCAAACCACCCACTGGAGAGACTTGAGAGACTGGCTTTGCACTTCGCAAGATAAAGCAGTGGGCAAACCACCCAATGGAGAGACATGAGAGACTGTGGATTGCACTCCCCAGGATACATCAATGGGCATGGAGCCCCATCATGCAGCAGTGGTGTTGTGCATTCATCAGGCTGAGGTGCTCCCCCTCCCCCTCCCCTTGAGGTGCCTGTATATTTTCGATCTGATGCCCCAGCAGTCTTCTCTCCGTTTCCAGTCAGGTATCATGTGTGGGCCTCGCCCATGCATTTTGGCCTCAGTGGTCCACGGACAATGATTAGTACACTATCCGGACTTGTGTAGTTGGTGTACATATTTGTATATACTGAATTTTGACTTTGGAATAATGGATTTTTCTTGATTACAATGGTTACAATCATTTCCATTTGTCCTTGCGTTCTTCCAAGGGGTGGAGGGGGGGATATGCAATGTTGCTGCATGTATTTGTGTGTCTGTTGTGTGTGAGGGTGGGGGTGCTGCGTGTGTGTGTCACTCTCTTTCCTCCCCCCTCCCATGTGTTGTAGATGCAGTACTCACCGTGGTCGCCACCATTCATACTCCTGGTATAAGAGGCGGTAAACCAACATGGGCAGTTTGTGTAGTTCGGGCTCCATGGCGTCCTGGTTCCTCATTGGGTGTCAAGAAGTGAGTGCTTTCCCTTCTGTGTACTGTTTCCGCTGTGCTTTGGATAGCGTTGGTTCCGCCTCGGAAAAGGTGGCGGATAGGCCTTTTGTAGTAGGGTTGGCGGTACATTGTCTCCCGCACTGTTTGTTTCTACCGCCGTGGTGGTCGGAGTTTTAAAGTGGCTGTCTATGTTGGTGGTTTCTGCCACGGTCGGAATCCCATTTATTTTTTCGCCGCACTGTTTGCGGTATTACCGCTGCTTTAACACCGACCACCAGGGTAGTAATGAGGGCCTTAGTCTCTTTTTTGGAGATTGTCTTCACCGGGACGAACCTGCAAGTCAGACCGGGTCACGGTTGAGGCAAGCCGGCTAAAGTTTGCGGGGCAGGTCGGTCCCTCTATGGAGCTTTTTTCCAAAACTTCTCCAAAGTTCTCCTGGATCTTCTTCCAGATGTTCTTTTAAGGTTCTTTTGGGGTCCAGAGCTCACCCCAAGGTTCCAGAAGCTTTGAGATGATCCTTGGGGATGTGGACTACAACTCCCAGAATGCACCTGGTGCAAACTCCTTTTTTTCCACTGCACAGTGGTCAGCTGGTTGGTTTCTTCAGGAGTTGGTGCAGGGGACACTGGTTAGCACGTTTTCACCTGTAGCAAACAGGGAGTCCCTCCTTGAACCAGTTGAAGCCAGACAAAGTCCTTCTTGTGGTGAAGCCCAAGTGTGCAGCTGGTGCAGTCCTTAAGAGTGCAGTCCTTAAGAGTGCAGTGTCCAGGTGCAGGCCGGGGATCCAGCAGGGCAGGGCAGTCCTTCTTTTCCTGTAGTCCTTCCTTGTTGGGATCTGATGGGGATCTGAGGTGTGGGTGCGGATGCAGGTCTGCCAGTTTTATCCCTGCTCCTGGGTGAAAAACATGGGGGTCCTGGTTCTCCAATCAGGTGCAGGGTCCTTCCCACTGTGATGACCACTTCCTGGGAAGTGTGGAAAATCAATTCCAGGGAGCAACATTCCTCAAAAATCCATCATGGCTGAAAGTGATTTTTGGAGGTTACATATGGCTGAGCCCACCCACTGATGTACCTAAAAATCATAAACACACCCCTCTCCTAATCTAATCAAGGGGGCACCTAATTGTCTGGGTTTGCAGGATGTGGGAGTGTTGCTGGGTTGCTCCAAATATCCTTCTCTGCCTTTGAAGACCAGTTTGGCAGCCCTCCCCCTTTCTGCCTCACCATCTGCTGAGGGGAGATCTCCTCCCACAGGCACATCTCTTTGTGTGAAGCCAGGCCACTTCACACCTCATCAAGGAAGACTGGCCAGGCTGCCAGAGGCTGGCCAATCAGAGCACAGCAGCAAAAACTCTGCAGGCCTGAAGTTGGCAACTTTTCAGGTAAAGTTTAAAACTATTTACCTGAACAAATTATATTAAATCCAACAACTGGAAGTTGTGGGATTTATCACAACAATTAATTTGATACCATTGGTATCTGTTACTTAAGGGGACTTTTAAAATTAAAATAAAGTCTCCCCATTCTAGCCTATGGAGGCCATTCACTACAATGAGGGAAAAACGAACTTGGCTGTTTTACCTCACCGGGGCTTATAAAACTATTTTTATAAGATCCCTGCTTATAGTTACATGGCACCCAGCCCAGGGGTACATAAGGCACACCTTAAGGGAGACTTATATGTAAAACTGAGGTAGTTTAAGACTTTGGAACTACTTTTAATTCCAAAATCGATTTGCATGTAACTTTAATTTAAAAGCAGCCAGCAAGGCAGGCCTGCCTTTAAAATGACACTGGGCACCTCAGCAGTGGCACTGCCTATGCCGAGGTCCCTAAACCTCCATGCCCTACCATATACTAGGGACTTATAGGTAGGTTAACTTTGCCAATTATAATTAGCCTAATTTGCATATCCACTTTACACAGAGCATTGGCCCTGGGACTGGTAAGCAGTACCCAGGGCACAGCCAAGAGTCAGTAACCACCAGCACCTGTCCAAAAAGTGTGGGGGGTGACCAGGGCAAAAAGGAGGACTTTCCTTCAGGAACCCTACCAAACCTGTGCATTTTTAAAAGCTAGACACCTAGGGGAATCCAGGATGGGGTGAGTTGTGGGGCTCTCACCAGGTTCTGTTACCCATAATCCTTTGTAAACCTCAGAATTTGGCCCAAAAACACTATTTCCTCACATTTCGGTGACAGAAATTTCTGGAATCTGAGAGGAGCCACACATTTCCTTCCACCCAGCAGTCCCCCAAGTCTCCTGATAGAAATGGTATGTCACTTGTGTGGGTAGGCCTAGGGTCCGCAAAAGGAAATGCCTCAAAACACTAGGTGGACATAACAAAATTATCAAGTACATAACTACCTGTTTTGCAGGGGGCACCTGCGTTTTTGGTCCTGGGACCAGCAGCCATATAGGGAAAGCTAACAAACCCAAACATTTTTGAAAACTAGACACCCGAGGGAGTTCAGGGAGGTGTGACTTGTACAGATCCCCCAGTGTTTTCTTACCCAGAATCCTCAGCAAACCTCGCAATTAGGTAAAAGAAAAATCTCATTTTTTCCACATTTCTATGTGGGATCACCACATCAGCACAAATTTCCTACTACTCAAAGTTCACATCAGTCTCCCAGTAAAAATTATACCTCACTTGTATAGGTGGGCCAAGTGCCTGTGACAGGGAAGAGCCAAAAACATGTAAACAATGAGGGGGAGCCAAGGCATGTCCAAAAGGGCAGTTTGAAAAAAATGCTTTTAGGCTGACAAGTGGGGAAGAATTTTTATTGGTATAGGTGCAACAATGCTGGGTGGTAGGAATTTTGTAGGATCCTGCAGAATCCAGAAGGTTCCATCACATAAATGTGGGACAAATGTGTGATTTCCAGCAAAGTTGGAGGTTTGCAGGGCATTGTGGGTAAGAAAATGGTGCGGGTGCATGTGAAGCACACCACCCTGAACTCATCCAGATGTTTAGTTTTCAGATGTGTCTACGTCTGGTAGATTTCTCTACATGGCAGCAACCCATAGTCCAAAATGTGCAGCCCTCACCATTCTAAGTGGGAAGACTTTGAGCGTTGGACAAGTTCTCACTGCCCAAATGTAAAACCAATACCCAAAATAATCAAATGTCCTCTTGCTTGCTATGGGATAAGATGTTTTAGTGTGAGGGGGACACCTGAGAGGCTGTCAGCCCCTTCAGTTGGGATGGTGGCATAACCATGCCCATACTGGTTGGTGCCCAACACCCCAGTATTTTTTATTTCTTTTATTCCCTGTCATCTAGTAGGCTTTCTCACCACCCCTCCCGGGAGTGGATGGGGGGAAATTGCCCAATTGGTCCATGTGCCCACTGGTGGGCAGAACAACTTTGTCCCCATTTATTTGGGGTGGTGTTATGGCCATACCCCCACCCTCTTTTTTGGAAAGCATGGTTTCCGTGGTATCTGGTGGGGTTTCTGCCTAAGGGGTCGCTCCTCTTGCATGAAATTGGAACAACAAAAAATCCTTGGTGTCTAATGGTTTCTGCCCCCTAAGAAAAACAGGCCGATCTTCCCCCAAGGTGGGTAGAAATGGCCTAAAATAAATTTGCCCCCCAGGGGAACAACCCTTGCCTAAGGGGTTGCTTCCCATCTATAAAAAAAACAAAATAAAAATCCCTTGTGTTTTATGGTTTCTGCCCCCTTTGGGGGCAGATTGGCCTAAGTAAAATAGGCTGATCTGCCCTCAAGGGGGAGCAAAAATGGGCTAAAATAAATTTGCCCCCGCCCAGGGGAATGACCTTTGCCTAAGGGGTCACTCCCCTTGAATGAAACTGACCTAAAAAAAATCATTGGGGTCTAGTGGCTTCTGCGACCCCTGGGGACAGACAGGCCTATTTAATATAGGCCGATCTGCCCCCGGGGGGCAGAAACAGCTTAATAAAAAAATTGTCCCCTGGGTAGCGACCCTTGCCAAAGGGGTCGCTCCCCTTATGCCAATTTCATTAAAAAACAATCCCTGGTGTCTAGTGGCGTCTGACCCCCTTGGGGGCACATCAGCCTAATCAGTATAGGCCGATCTGTCCCGGGGGGGCAGAAAAGGCCTTATAAAATTATTGCCCCCTGGGGAGCGATCTTTGCCTAAGGGGTCGCACCCCTTATAAATGTAAAAAAGCACCAAAAACAAAATGATAATCCTTGGCGTCTAGTCGCATCTGTCCCCCCTGCCTAATCAATTTAGGCCGATCTGCCACCAGGGGGGGAAAAATGGCCTTAGAAAAAATGCCCCTCGGGCGATCGAGCCTTGCCCAAGGGGCCGCGTCCCTCTTACGCCAATATCACACAAAAAAATCCCTTGTGTCTAGTGGTTTCTGCCCCCCTTTGGGGGCAGACTAACATAATAAAAATGGGCTGATCTGCCCCCAAAGGCAGCAGAAATGGCCTAAAAACAATCCCCGCACAGGGGTCGCTCCCCTTGCATGAAACTGACATAAAAACTAATTCCTAGTGTCTAGTGGGCATTTCTGCAGCCTGATCGCTTTACGATCGGGCTGCAGAAATGCTCAGAATGACATAAAAAAAAAGGAAAAGCCTTTTCTATCTTTTGATGCCTCTGCCTGCCCCCTCCTCCCGAGCAGAAGAGAAATGCTTAGCATTTCTCTTCCGCATCGCACTGGAAGCATGCATCCAGAGCAATGGGAGGCGACCTCTGATGAGGTCAGTGCTCGATTGCGAGCTGATGTCATCAGATGTCACTGGGGCATTTGGGGGGTCAGGGGTGGAAGAGGAAGAGATTCCCCTTCCAGCCCTGACCGGGGGGGGGAGGCCCTCGGGGAGCGCTAACGCTTTTCCCGAGGGCTGGTCCCAGGATGTAATGGTTACGTCTCTGGTGCCTCAGCACCACGGCCATGGACGTAACCATTACATCCATGGCTGGAAAGTGGTTGGGTGTCTGTAGTCTAAGACTTTTCTGTATATATGGTCCGGTTCAGCTACAGGGAATACAGGATTATTCATTGGTGAGACACAGGGTTCAATTCCACCCTGGTACACTAATTGTGTGAGGATTTCCCTCATGGGTGCTTTAGCATCATGTTTTATTTGGTATTGGGATTGTGGTTGGGGTTACGTGATGGGGAAATCTTTATCCCACCCTATGTTGTTGCGATATAACGCAGGCGCCTGCGCCAATGCCCAATCAATGGCATAGGATTCTGCAAACTCATCGGGAACAAGAGGCGAGAAAGAAGGATTGATAATCTCTTCCCCATAAAGGCAAGTACGGACAAATTCAGGTGGCCAATACTTTTTGGCCAGGGAAATATCATAAATGTTAACGACGTAGTCCCAAAAGATTGCTTCAATTGTGCGTTCCATGTCTCCTTCTAACTGTATCATTACTTTGTACACCCTCATGATTCTGACTTTGGGCACTAACACTCATTCTTTTACAAACTAGGCACTGGGAAAAGGAGCATAATCAACTGTCAAGTTATTTCTTAAAAGTAAATGAAAACAAAGGATTAATTAGTTTTGACCAAAAGGTCAAGAGTAACGCATATTAAATTGATTAAACAGGCATTCTCAAGGTCTTGTTTCATAGGGCATTTGATATATACAATAAAGATAAAGCTTTATTTGTAACATGCAAAGTTGTAATGCTACTGCTATAGAGTTGGAAGTATTACAAATTTCTGTATTTTTAATAGCCTTGTATAATCCATCTTGTGAGAAAGGAACTTATTGGATGAGTAGTATTGGCTCGTGTGTATCTAGAGAGACTTTTACAGCCCGGGTAATCAGTAGCCTCTTTATAAGAAAGAAGGCCCAGATTTACTAATTATATTGCATGAATATTTTGTAAATTTGCCTCCAAGAATTTAATATGTTCTACACCTTTAATATAGAAATATTTTCTTTTTTTGCTCTTTCTTCATATGATCTCATGATAATTATACAAATAAATTACAAAAAATAAAACCTATCCCTAACAACAACAAAAAAGGGTGTTAAAAGCAGTTGGAGACAAAGTTAATATTATACTTTAATGCCAAAAAGGAGTATTGTGTCTACAGTATTTCAGTTGCTGCAGTATGTTAATGTTAAGAGAGAAATTAATACCTGATTAATGTATTTTCCCTGCACCTAAAAAGGTGTTTGGAAAATGTAATTGAATCAATGAATCATCAAATTGTGATTCATCTGTAATACCAGTTGTTGGAAAGTGGATTATTGGTAAGGCCAGGTAACCCTACACTTAGCAATAGGCCACTAACCCCCACTAGGTGCAGTTAGTTCACAATAAATTAATCCCAGCTCAACCAATGGTAGTTTGGCAATGAGTGACAAGGCTTAACTTAAGAGAAAGGTGTGTAAAGCATTGAGAAGCCACAAAACAGTAAATAAGTAAAACACAAAACACAATAAAAATACAACACAAATTTATAAAAATAGATTATGTTTCTATCTTTAAAATGACAACAAAATGATTACAATCGGAGAAGGGGAATGGGAGCTATGAATTATCAAAGAATTAATGCTTTCTAGCGCATCAAAACTAAAAGTGCTAATCTGGTCATCTGGTCGCACTCGACTGAGACAAAGTCAAAATTTGAGGCCAACCACAATGGAGCCCTGCTCGGCTACAGCAAGCGAGAGGCCACAGTCAAAAGTTTACTTTTCAGACTTATGGCCTAATTACGACTTCGGTGGTCCTTTCACAGGACCGCCGAAGCCGCTGTAGTAATGGAACACTTTTGCCTGCCCTAATAGGAGTTTTCCGCTGGGCCTGTGGGCAAATACAGATTTTCTGCCTCCTGGCCCAGCGGAAAACTCACCACAACATTGATGCCAGCTCATAATCGACCCGCGGCAATGTTGTGGTGCGTCGGGTGAGACAGCACCCATCGTGCATTTCACTTCCATTAATTCGGGCAGTGAAATGTGTGACAAGGCTTCCATGGGGGCCCCTGCACTGCCCATGGCAAGTGCATGGGTAGTTCAGGGGTCCCCATGGGGCCACTATGCCCCCTTTCCGCCAGCCTTTGCATGGCAGTGAGACTACCATGCAAAGGCTGGTGGAAAGGGGACTCATAATCCCAATGGCAGCGCTCTTTGCAGTGCTGCCCTGGTGTATTGCAACCGCCAGGCTGTCGACAGGCAGGAACCTGTTGCTCCCGACGGTCTGACTGTGGCACATCTGCCACGGTCATTATAGGACGGTCGGACCACCCTGTCTGCAATGATCAAACCGTCATCGCGAGTGTGGCGGTCTTGAGACCGCCACACTCGTAATGAGAGTCTTAGTCTTCAAGATTTTTCTCAGAATGACAAAGTCACCAATCCGATCTGACCTCCCCGGAGCCCTCATCAGATAAGCTTCAAAAGAAACCTCAGTGAAGAATTCTACCTTTGGACGTAGACAATTTTTTAGGAGAGAAATCTTTGTCCGGGCCGAAGTTGAAATTGGATCCAATGTCCCTGGAGCCCTCTTCAGATATATTGTGCGGAAAGTCCCAGTCAGCTATTTACTTTCGGACTTCATCATTCTGGACCCAATCACTAGATGGCTGAATCATGCACAGCATATGAATTAAGAAAATATTAATGCTGCAAAATCTGCATTTATTTATTGCATTGGTCCCACTGACTACTGCATAACATTTAAATGGGACACCTAGCAGTCATAAAAGAGGGCCTCCAGGAAATATGTTACCAAATCTTGACAGTGTTGAAAACATTGCATTTTGCTGAATCTGTGGGCTACAATATACTGACCACATATCTGCACCAAGACAACCTCAGCACTGACCACCAATTAAGAACACTCAGACTTCAAATCACTGAGAGTTATCCAAAAAGAAATACTCAGTTTGTGTCAGGTAATGTCTGCCACACCTTCCTATGGCGTCCCACTTGTGAAAAGTCAGTTGCTATAAGCTTGCTGGCTGCTCTGAAAACAAAGGTACATGTGTCAATGGGATAGGTCCCCGCATAGTAAAGGCTTCACCACATGAAAAGTAACCATGACAAATTCAGAATAGCACTGAAAATCCACCTGTTCTACCTGTTGACAGAAATAGCTTAGATGTTAATAGCTGCTTTTCTTGTAAAATCCTGAATCTGTATTTCGCCTGATACTGCCCCCCTAGCCAAATGCTCCATCATTACCATTGATTGATATAGGCAATAACAAAACCTAAAAATCCAAAATAAATATCTCATCATAGAACACTGTAGTAACTTCACTCAGCTCCTAAGATTTGAATTCATTTGCATTTAAGGGTTTTGTATTCCGGACAGAATTTACAATTATTTTACAGAACAATCTCAATATTGATGGAACAAAAATCAATTGCATGAAAACATTTAAGAAATGAGACTTGATTCAAAGTACAATTGCAACTTAAATATACTTACACAAAGTCGCACCCCAGAAGATGTGCCACAAAAACACTCCATAAGGATAGGCCACCACATTCCCACGTCGCCATCACAAAACTACAATCCGGCTGATCAGTTCGACAGCTTTTGTTTTGTTCCAAATATCTATAAAAACAAGAAGCAAAAAAAGCAGCTTGTTAAACGTTTAGTCTACTTGTTTACATGAACATGTTGAGAATTTCATGTTGACAAAAACAACACTATCTACACCCCCGTGGCACACGCACTTACTGTGCACCGTTTGCAGCCTGGGGATGCTGTAAAGTGCTCTTGAGGGCAGCCTACTCCTCAAGTTGAGAGTAAGTTTAAGGTTCAGCCTTTTACATAATACATGGAAAGAAAACGGTCAGCGTGGAATGGAGTTTTACCTATCCTTCTTCCAGAAGGCTTTATAGCTTTTGCAGTTGAGTTGTTCATCTAAAGCCAAAACAATTTGTTTTGTCCTTCATAGCTCCCAGAATAGATGTTGAGAGTTCTACACTGTAATGCACAGAGATTTCAAGAGTTTTGGACTTTAACAACAATAAAGGCTTCTGGAAGAAGTGCAAATTGAATTCCTTTCCAGTTTCTCACAAAGAACTACTTTCTTTGCATCTTTCTGCAAGGTTCTCCCGGATTGATAGTGATACTCTAAGCCTTCCTGATGGACTGTGACTGGGCAGCCACCCTATCAATACAGATTGTACAGGGGTCTCCCAAAGAGATTCCATACCTTACCAGCACTCACACTTAAATGTCGATACTGTGTTTCTACTGCGCTTACTTTGACAACATACTTGCACCCCTGTAATGCACGTTTCGGCCACAACCATCTGCGGGCACTGTGCAAGGCATTTAGAGCTGGCAGTATAATTCCAGGATTATTACAAGTTTTCCTTTCTTAAATATACTTTCATACTTATGTATATCAGAGTTTCCCATAAAGGAGATAAGCAATTCCTTGGTTGTGATTCCGCGAGTGCTGGCAGGGAAGGTCCCTGGAGAACGAGAGAAAGAGACTCTCTGCGATGCAAGGCCATATGGTGTTTGTTTAGTAAAATATGCTTATTTTTGGAGCAGTTTATTTAGTAAAATATGCTTATTTTAGGAGCAGGGTAGAGGACAGCACTGGAATAAAGCCAAAGCTAATACCAAGGAAGGAGGTGGGAGGAACGGAATGCTGCTAAAAAACATAGACAGCTACCAGTCTAAAACATGCACACACGTGCAGTGAAAGGGGACAACCAAAGAAATGTAAAATAATTGTCAGTCACAGCAAAAGATACAAAAAAAACTAAGTGGAACAATACAGTACTTGGTCACTGCTCTGAAATAGAAAAAGGAGGGAGAAAAAGGCAGAACTGACCATTAGCGAGCAAGAATTTTTAAAGGACATGGCAACCGACAAATGGAATTGCTTTAACCCACAGGATAAGCATACTTAAGTATACACCAGGTCGAATGCTAACGCTCAACCTAATGAAGTAATTAAAACATTAGTCTGAATTTGAAAACTTAGAAACACTTTTGCTCTAGGTCAATTTAGAGGATCTTTTAACTTCCTTCTACTAAAACTGTATTGTGAGATCAAACACAAGTATTGCATCCCACCACTGCATACCAAATATGTTGTAAATTGGATTATTGGTAAGGGTAGGTAAGTACTTACTCTTAGCATTAGGCCACTAACCCTTACTAGGTCCACTTAGGTCTCAAAAAATTAATCCCACTTCAACTCTTGATAGCTTGGCAATAAGCAACAAGGCTTACCTTAGGAGACAGCTGTGTAAAGCATATAGAAATCACAAAACAGTAAATAATTAATGTAAAACACAATAAAACTGGAACACCAATTTATAAAAATAGATTATATTTTCATCTTTAAAATGACACCAAAACAATTAAAATCGGATAAGGGGACCCTAGCGCATAGAAACTAAAAGTGCCAATCTGGTCATCTGGTTGCACTCAACCGGGGCAAAGTCAAAATTTGAGTCCGACTGTGATAGAGGCTTGTTTGGCTACAGCAAATGGAAGGCCTCAGTCAAAAGTTTACATTCGGACTTAGGCCCTCATTACAACCCTGGCGGTTGGTGATAAAGTGACGGTAATACCGCCAAGAAGCCGGCGGTAAAAAAAAATGGAATTATGACCACGGCAGAAACCGCCAACACAGACAGCCACTTTAACACACTGACTGCCACGGCGGTAGCAACAAGCACCACGGCGGTAGCCGCCAACAGCCAGGCAGAAGACAAGGTTCCGCCTACTGTATTACAACAGGCCTATCTGCTACTTTTTCTGGGGCGGTACCAATGACAACAAAAGCATGGCAGAAACAGATCTCAGAAGCCAAAGGACTCACCTCTGGAGACTCAGGGAACAACCACAAAGCCATGGAGCACGAACTGCAGATCTTCCCCATGCTGGTCTACTCTTCCTACACCAGGAATACCAATGCTGGAGACGACAACCACGGTGAGTATTGCCACCTAGCACACAGGGGAGGGCGGAGGAAAAAGAGAGTGACACACACGCAACATGCAACACCCCCACCCCCAACACCATACACACAAACAGATGCAGCAACATTACACATCCACCCAGTACCCCTCAGGAATAATGCAAGGACAAAAGGAAGTTATTAAAGTGAGTGTAATAAGATAAAAATCCAGAAAAACGTCCTCAGAATTCAAAACAGTATTTACAGATCTACAAATGGAGGGACACTGCCCAGCCCATAATGTCCATGGGCCACAGGGCCACATCACATAGGCCAAGGCCCCACTGGACTCCTGCATCAACACGGAGAGAGCACTGCTGTGGCATCAGGTCAAAAATACACAGGCACCTCAGGGAGACAGGGAATGGGGGGCATCTCAGCCGGAAGATGGTACAACACCACTGGTCCTGGAGGGGGCTAAATGCCCTCTGCAATGTCCTGGGGTGTGCAAGGCCACAGTCTCTCTAGTGGTTGGTTTGCCTACTGCTTGGTCCTGGGGAGTGCAAGGCCACAGTCTCTCTAGTGGGTGGTTTGCCCACTGCTTGGTCCTGGGGAGTGCAAAGCCACAGTCTCACAAGTGGATGCCTTCTTCCACTGGTTATGGAGGGGGCCTTGTGCCCAGTGTGCTTCATTCTTGCAAGCAGGGGGTGAGTGGATGCCTTCTTCCACTGGTTCTGGAGGGGGCCTTGTGGCCAGTTTACTTCATCCTGGCAAGGAGGGGGTGAGTGGATGCCTTCTTCCACTGGTTCTGGAGGGGTCGTTGTGCCCAGTGTGCTTCACCCTGGTAAGGAGGGGGTGAGTGGATGTGTTCTTCCACTGGTTCTGGGGGGAGCCTTGTGCCTGTGATGCAGATCTTTGGGAGTGCAAGGTCACAGTATCTCACCTGGCTGTCTGACCCACAAGATTTGCAGTGGGCATGATGCATAACACTCTGTGGAGGCAGGACTACAGTCCATCTGCCGGTGGTGACAGCTGCACAGTGGTGGCAGTGCTGGTGGTGGTGCTGCCAGTGGTGGAGGGAGGCTCCATCCTTTCCCCTGCAGCCTCGGACGGCTGCCCACTGGGGCTGCTGCTGCTGCCAGTGGTGCTGGTGGCAGTGCATGTGGTGGTGCTGATGGCGGTGCGGCCAGTGGTGGGGGGAGACTCCAGCCCTTCCCCTGCAGCCTTGGACGGCTGCCCACTGGGGCTGCTGCCAGTGCTGCTGGTGGCGGTGCATGTGGCGGTGCTTATGGCGGTGCTGTTGTCGGTGCTGCCAGTGGTGGGGGTAGGGTCCAGCCCTTCTCCTGCAGCCTCAGACTGCTTCCCACTGGGGCTGCTGCTGCTGCGGGCAGTGGTGCTGGTGGTGGTGCATGTGGCAGTGCTGATGGTGGTGCTGTTGTCGGTGCTGCCAGTGGTGGAGGGAGACTCCAGCCCTACTCCTGCAGCCTCAGACGGCTGCCCACTGGGGCTGCTGCTGCTGCCAGTGGTGCTGGTGGCGGTGCATTGGTGGTGCTGATGGCAGTGCAGGTGGCGGTGCTGCCAGTGGTTGGGGAGGTTCCAGCCCTTCCCCTGCAGCCTCAGACAGCTGCCCATTCGGGCTGCTGCCAGTGGTGCTGGTGGCGGTGCATGTGGCGGTGCATGTGGCAGTGCTGATGGTGGTGCTGTTGTCGGTGCTGCCAGTGGTGGGAAGAGGGTCCATCCCTTCCCCTGCAGCCTCGGACGGCTGCCCACTGGGGCTGCTGCTGTTGCCAGTGGTGCTGGTGCTGATGGTGGTACAGATGGTGGTGCTGCCAGTGGTGGGGTGAGGCTCCAGCCCTTCCCCTGCAGCCTTGGGCGGCTGCCCACTGCGGCTGCTGCCAGTGGTACATGTGGCGGTGCTGATGGCAGTGCAAGTGGCGGTGCTGTCAGTGGTGGGGGGAGGCTCCAGCCCATCCCCTGCAGCCTCAGGGTGGCAGAAGCGCCATGGTTGGTGTTGGGAGCTAAGATTCTGTCCCAGCACTACGTCTCCTGTCCCTCCTGCCTGCAGGGGCAGGCCCTTTGCCCTTGCCCTTGGCAGCTGGTGGTGCCTCCTTGCCCTTGCCATGTGGTGGTGCCCCCTTGCCATGTGGTGGTGCGTCCTTGCCCTTGGCAGCTGGTGGTACATCCTTGCCCTTCCCCTTGGCAGCTGGTGCAGGCACACTGCCATTGCTGATGGGTGTCTCCTTTGTGCCTTTCACACCTGCAGTAGCTGCCAAAACTACAGTGGCCGTGGACTGGGTGGCTGAGGTGCTGGCCTGGATTCTGCCCACCCTGGCCTGACGTGAAGGACGGGGGCGAGGGGTAGGGAAGAGGTAAAGAATGGAGAGGAAAAGCTTCTTAGTGACACTGGGGCGGGAAGAGGGTGAAGGTTTGGGAGTGGAGGAAGAGGGAGTGGTTGTAGGAGGTGTTTGTCTGCTGTGTTTGGGTGCAGGTGCATGGGCTGGATGCTGCTGTGAGGTGGATAGCTGTTGGGTGTCTGAGTGCTTGTGTTTGGGTACTTTGGGAGGAGGTGTCACGGATATAGTGTGAGAGGACACAGGAGACGTGTGCATGGAAATGGAGGTGGTGACTGCCAGTGAGGGGTGTGTTCTGATAAACGTAATGGTGATGGAGGCAGTGGGTGTGGATGTAGTGCATGCGGGTGTGATTGTAGACGCTACTGGGAGGGAGGTGGACGAGGAGGAGGGGACACAGTGGAGGCAGTGGATGTTAGTATTTCTGTATCTGGATGGTGTTTGTGTGAGTGCCTGTGGGATGATGTGTGGTGCTTGTGTTTGCCTGAGCCACTCCTGTGTGTTGTCTTGGGTGCATGCTGGTCTGAATGTGTGCTTGGCATAGGTTGGGGTTCAGGGGAATGGGACTGGGCAGAGGAAGTTGGAGGGGGGAGGCTAGAGACAGGAACAATGACTTCTACCAGGGAGGAGGCCAGAGCCTGGAACGATCTCTGTTGGGCCACCACACCAGAGTGAATGCCCTCCAGGAATGCATTTGTATGTTGCAAATGCCCTGACAGGCCCTGGATGGCATTCACAATGGTTGAGTGCCCAACAGGGATGGATCGCAGGTCAATAGCCTTCTCACTCAGGGCAGCAGGGCTAACTGGGGCAGCGCCTGAGGTGCCTGGGGCGAAAGAGATGCCCACCATCCTAGGTGAGCGGGCACGGGAAACATGCTGAACGGCTGCTTGGAGTATGGTGCTGGTACGGGGTGGTGGCTGTACCTGTAGTTGGGGTGGCCACAGAGCTGTCCACCACCACCAGGACAGCCCTATGTATTAGGCAATGCACTACCAGTCACAATTCTAGTCACCAATCCATGGATTCACAGAGCCCTGCCCAGTAGTGGATTCCCACTAGCTTGTTTGGAGGTGGAGTTCATCTTCCCCTGCCCAACATGGAACCTACCCTGCAATGTCTGGCCTGGCCTAGGGGCACCAACACGTGCACATTCCCCGCCCAGAGACCACCCCACCACGCGCAAGTACTACATTGGGAACTGTACTATCCTCCTTGTGGCTGCTGTGATGCCCTCAAGCACCCATCCAGCTCCAGATAGGCCACCGCCAGTATGCAGAACATCAGGGGGGTCAGGGTTCGACTGGCACCCCTTCCTCGTTGGGAGGCCATCCCCAGCTGGGCCTCCACCGTCTTCCTTGCCCAGCATCTCAGGTCCCACCACCGTTTGCGACAGTCGGCTCTCCACCAGGCGTAGACCCCCCGGGTCCACACATCCTTGGCAATGGCACACCATGTACCCTTTTCTGATGGGCGCTGACCTGCAGAAAAATAAAAATAAAAATGGTATCAGTCATACCGTCCAGCATATTACACTCATGGCCCAACATATCCCTCCCATCCCTAACGCACATACATTGCCCACCATACATGCAGCACGCTGCCCAGGACCCCTCAAACACCCCCCTTACACAAGTCCTTCACACACAGAACTCCATGCATTCATGCCACATGCATCGTGCTCACAGTGTACTCACCTGTTGGTCTGGAGGCCCATACAGCATTGGGTACTGGGGTAGGACACCATCCACTAGCCTCTCCAAATCTGAAGCTGTGAAGGTAGGGGCCCTTTCCCCAGTGACTTGATCCATGGTCGGTTCCCGACACCGGTCACAGCAGCACTTGCAGTGTAAGTCCTCTCCTGTTGAAGGTCAGGTAGCAAGTGAGTGAACAGATAGAAAATGGCGGTCACGTTCGAAGCGGTGCATACCATCACCGCCAGCGTACATCACCATTGGCTACTGTAACCCACAGGGCCCAATTTAACCAATGAGGAATTGCACTGCGGTACTCGACCGCCTCACACAACGGCACACAATGTCAGCGGCATTACCTCATTTCTACCTATCCATTCACACAGGACAGGCGTCCGCAATTTCAGAGGGGCAGGCCATGGCACCTAACTGCATCACAGCAGAAATGAGCACATTTTGGGGATAAACATCAACATACTGTTTCTGTCACGGCATGCAGTGCATTGTACATTGAGGAAATGTCAAAAACTGACCAGATGCTCATCGTTTTGCCCCTTAGAGTACAACCGCTGAGGATGAATAGGAGATGGAGACATTCCCCGTGTACAGGCACCTGGTGGACTTGGCAACAATGGAGGACAGGCACATTATCCTCACCTACAGACTTGATAGGGCTACAATCCAAGAGCTGTGTGCCCAATTTGAGCCAGACCTGATCTCAGCTATCTGTCAGCCCACTAGGATCCCCCCTCTTGTGCAAGTCCTATCTGTGCTCCATTTCTTGGCAACTGGCTCCTTCCAAGTAATAGTGGGCTTGGCAGCAGGAATGTCACAGCCAATGTTCTCAAAAGTGCTGACCAGAGTGTTATGTGCCCTGATTAAGCACATGCGCAACTACATCATTTTCCCCCAGGTGGAGGATTTGGCCACAGTGAAAGCTGATTTCTATGCAATGGGACATATTTCCAACTTTATTGGGGCAATAGGTGGTACACATATTGCCTTTGTCCCCCCCCCCTGAGAAACGAACAGGTGTTCCGAAATCGAAAGAGCTTTCACTCTATGAATGTGCAGATAGTGTGCTTGGCGGACCAGTACATCTCCCATGTGAATGCAGAGTATTCTAGGTCTGTGCATGATGCCTTCATCCTGAGGAATAGCAGTGTCCCATATGTGATGGCTCAACTCCAGAGGCACCGGGTGTGGCTAATAGGTGAGCCCATGGTCCCCACCCAGAGTATGCTGGTTTATGGGTGTGGGATTGGACCTAAGGGTTAATGTCTCGCTAACAGGTATCCCACGATATTTGCAGGTGACTCTGGTTACCCCAACCTCTCATGGCTACTGACCCCTGTGAGGAATCCCAGGGCAAGGGCAGAGGAACGTTACAATGAGGCACATGGGCGAACAAGAAGAATTATAGAGCGAACCTTTGGCCTACTGAAGGCCAGGTTTCGGTGCCTCCATCTAACAGGTGGTTCCCTGTACTACTCACCCAAGAAGGTGTGCCAGATCATTGTGGCATGTTGCATGCTGCACAACCTTGCCTTACGTCACCAGGTGCCTTTTCTGCAGGAGGATAAGGCTGGAGATGGGCGTGTGGCAGTAGTGGAGCCTGCGGCAAGTGACAAAGAGGAGGCAGAGGATGAGGATGCGGACAACAGAACAGCAATCATTCAACAATACTTCCAGTGACACACAGGTAGAACACTGCAACTTCACCTTCCATTACAGTTTTGTGTTATACATTTTCACTGGCAAACTGCTGTTCCCACTACTATGGCCACTTACTGTACCCTTTGACATGTCTATTCACAGATATCTGTGCCCTACTCTGGTTCCTGGTGTATTGACTGTAGCAAAGTACAGGTCATACCTATGTATACATTACTGTACAGTCTAATTGCAATGTCTACAGATTAATAAACAAATACATACTTAAATCATTTGACATACTACATACTTGTATTTTTTCAAAGGGTGTTTATGTAATTGCTGGAAAGTAAATGGGTATGTGCAATGGGCTTGGGTGATGGTGGAGGAAAGTCCAGGATAGAGTCCATTCTATTTGTATCACAGGTGCATTATCTAATTGGACATAGGAAGGGGACCAATGGCAGTTCAAGGTGGACAGGGTAACAGAGTGGGACACAAGGGTGACATTCAGGAAAGTCTTATTTCCTGGCAGGGGTCTTGGCAATGTTCTCTGGCATCTGCTGGATCGCAGGGACCATTTGCGTGGTGGTTCTCCTTCTGTGGGTGTGCTGGTGGCCTGTTTTTCCTGTGGCGGGGCCTCCTGTCCACTATCTTCAGCAGAGGTGGAGGGCTGTTCATCGGTGTGGCTAGTGTCAGGGCCCCGGTGGTGTGCCATATGGTGTAGGCCATGTCTGCCTGCCCCCCTTCTATGGTGACCAGGGTGGTGTGGATGTCACTCAGGTCCTCCCTGATCCCCAGATACTTTCCCCCGAGCAGCCGCTGGGTCTCCTCTGGGTATCTGGACCATTGTCTCCTGGGAATGGTGGTATGCTCCCAGGATGTTGGTGAGTGCCTCGTGGAGAGTTGGTTCCCTGGGCCTGTCCTCCCCCTGTCACACAGCAGTCCTCCCAGTTTCCCTGTTGTCCTGTGCCTCTGTCCCCTGAACCGTGTGCCCACTGACCCCAGGTCCCTGATTGTCCTGTGTTTGTGGGGAGTCCTGGGGTCCCTGTAGTGGTGGACACACTGCTGATTGTCATGTCCTGGGGACAGAGGTATGGGCCGCTAGGTTGGTGCTGTGGTGGTGTTTCCTGAGGGGGGAGGCTCTGTGGTGGTATGGGACTGTGCGGAGGTCCCTGATGGGCCAGGTTGGTCATCCCGATCCAGGCGAGCAGAGCTGCTGTCATCACTGTGGGCCTCTTCTGGAGGGTGACTGGTTGTTGCTGGCACTTCCTCTACGGTGACGTTGGTTGTGGGACTTGTGGGGATGTAAATGCAGTGTTATTATTTCTGCGTGTGACATCTTCTGCATAGGTGTGTTGGCCTCTATGGTTGTGAGTGCTCTGTCAGTTTTGCCTTGTGTGAGTAGGTATTTTGTACGATAGGTGATTCTCTCTAGTGTGCATGCTGTGGTGATGGGTGTCCTATCGAACTTGTAAAATGACAGGCGGGATAGTCGTCACATTTGTGACGGAGTGTCCCATCCACCAGCGCCGTAATCAGGTCCTTGGTCCTAACTATAACTACCTACTGGAGACCACCTGTAGGATATATACACACACACACACACACACACATATTTCTCATTAATCAGTTTAATGTTAAATAATAGCTTTCTGAGTAAAATCAATTACCAATAATTAGTCCTTGTGGGGTGGTATAGCTTCCTAGAGTCAGGTAAGTATTGAAGCCGGCAAGAAATCTTTGAGACAGTTTTTCAAAACCACATAATTCTTTTGCATTTAACCGTCCATCACTATATCCATTCATGCTCAAAAGGCACGTACTAGTCTCTAGTTTTTTTCTATAGTCGACCCCCAGTAACAATGTACGGATTTCTGAACGTTGGTAAGCCGTGTGACACCCTCGATATCCTAATAATATGGTTCCACGAGCACATCCACGTTCACTGTGATATTTTTTATACATTTAATATTGCTATAGTGAGACAGTTTAGACGTGCTGTGTCAAATAAATTATATTTGCCCAAATAAACAGCTGCTTTACTTTTCTTCAATCTCAGAAGAGCAAACCGCACAACTATAAAATGTGTGAAACAATATAAGAATGAATTCTTTTGCCAGTGTTAATCAGCATTTTTGCCACTACCTGCTTGCCAAGATGTTATCTAATGTTTGCTAACGTTGATCATGCAATCAAAATGTATTTATATTTGTTACTATTCTTTTCGCCATTTTGTACAGTACAGGTATTTTGATATTACAAACTGCAAAAAGATCATCCTTTTATTTAATATGTATTAAAATATTCAGAAAATTGTATTGTACTGTTCTGATAATACATGGACATATGACGTTCAGCATGGAGCTAACTGGTAGATGTACATCATCTCACACACAGCGTTATTTGTTGATAGAGGTATTGTGTTCATTGTAGGAAAGTCAGTGAAGATGCTGCAAAAGGCGGGCACATAAAATACTTTGCTGCTGTTATTTTGCTTTTTCACCCAGCCTTAGAGCATGTTTGTAAATATATAATGATAAGAAGCACCAAGGGAGAGTACAATATCACCGCGGGTTATTGTTATTGCTGACTGACAGTGTCTGTTGATTTAGCCTACGATGGATAATTCGAAACGTCAGAAGACTCATATTTCCTTCAAAAGAATATAAATTATCTCTTCGTTATTGGCATTTATAAAAACACACTTTCACTCAGGGATGTGGATACCAATGCCAAACTTTTCAAGATATCACAATAGACTGTTTTGTAAACGTTTCGGGGTCTGCTGTAATATATTTAGCAATTTAATAATAATGTGAGCATAATAACGTTCACTAATGTATAATTTCAGTTTGGCATAAGTAGCGCCGCATGATTATTGTAAAACGTCAATTTTTAAACTCTAAAGGTATTTTATGAAGTCCGGGAGCCAAAGAAGTAGGCCCAGACAGTGGCGGCTCGTCCTTTAGGGCGGAGGGGCCACGCCCCCCCACCTTTTGCCCCTCATGAAGAGTGTCTGTCAAGCTGAACAAAGGCCAGCCTGACAGACACTCTTAATTTTCAGCTCAGACAGCCACGAGTGAGCCATGCACGATTTTGCGCAGACTCCTGGCTGCCAGAGCTGAACTATGCTGGGCTGAGGAGGTCACAGCTCCTAATAGGTGCCTTATTTTTTATTTTATAATTATGTTTATTATATCGATGTTATGTTTTTATTGTATATTTTATATTTCTATTTAACATATAATATTTAACATTTTATTTTCCTTATATAATATATATTCCTATATGATATTTATTTATATATAATATTCAGGCTCTCAAGGGGCAGAAATTGCAAATGTTTGAGGGTTGATGCACGTCAATGAAAATTACCTGTTGGTAAAGATCATGGCAAAAACAGTGATTAAAAACCGTGAGATTTGATTAAAGCATAATTTAGAATAATTTTTAAAATAGGCAAAAAAAGTCTGATTTGTGATGAAAATCGGTCTCTGGAGCCTAGAAAAGATCCAGGGCAGTCAAAAATGTGCTCTTTTCAATTGTATCAGCTTTCTAATATACCTTAGTTGTTGATGTGCCTAATCGCTTTCTAAGCTTAAATCAGTATGTTTAGAGTGATATTCGTGATCTCAAATGGCATAAAATGCAAAGATTTGATCCTTCCTAAAAATCAATGAAACTAGGGGGCATATTTATGCTCTATTTTTCTCTACTTTTAAAATGCATACTTATTACATTTTGTTCACAACTCTTTTCAAATCAGAATGTTCTTTTCCGTGTAACTATCAAAACCTATGCTTTTTGCAAATCCTTAAAAAGGAATTCAATCATAAAGAAAAGTGCTTGCTACCATGTCTTAAGTTCATCTCACTTCCTTTTTACCTTGTGTGAGACTTATTGCGAAAATCCTGGAGTTGCTATGCTGATATCCATTGAATCGTGAACAAAACAGGTAGCAAGGGGTCCTATTTATTCATGCTTACTCAAAAAGGCCAAAGAGATTTCCCACAAGATCTCATTTTCTTTAGGTGGGGCT
Source organism: Pleurodeles waltl (assembly GCF_031143425.1). Classification (NCBI taxonomy): domain Eukaryota; kingdom Metazoa; phylum Chordata; class Amphibia; order Caudata; family Salamandridae; genus Pleurodeles; species Pleurodeles waltl. Next base: position 927,708,792 of record NC_090445.1, on the reverse strand, counting down.
GCAGGAAATGATTTGAGGACTTCGTCCAGAGTCTAGCCGGCAGCCTGACAGGCCAAACACCATTTTGCTTCATGTGTGCCTTTCCACAGACCTGCAATGCAGGTATACTTCTACCAAGGCTTGTGCTTTGGCTGATGATCACAAAGGTGGATCTTCTTGGTGTGATGTGCACACTGAGTGAATGTGAGGGCACTGGCCCTGGCAGACAGCCTGTGCAAAATACTCATGAAACCCACTCCATCCTTTCTATTATTCTGAAAGCTTAAATGATGAATCCAGTGTTTGTTCTCTCTTTTTTACATCTCTTTTCCGCTTATGGATATTTCCATTGCCTTGAGTTACCAAGCAAAGGGCATATTCATCACAGGGAGAAATTGGGGTCAATGTCTGCACCCAGAGGTAATAAAAAGCCTCTTTGGCCTCTATGATAAGATGCCTATATATCATCATTTGGATTCAAACGTCAATTAGGAATGTGATTCTGGTGTGGTCTGACAATTAGTGATGTAGAAAGCCTAGTATCTGAACACATGCAAAAGAACAATATCTAAGTTGATTGTTTGCTTTAACAGTTGGCTGAATTTCAATTTACCATGCCCTCTATAAATCCCTGAGCACATTTCTTGGATTGATCTTCAGCCCAGATGGGCATGTCTCCCCAAGATAAAAGTATATTTAGAGATAGTTATGCATTGTTAGGCATTGTGTCAAAGACATCATTAGTGACTGTGATAAATTAAAGCATATGTGATTGACTTATATTTAGAGATAGTTAGGCATTGCTAGACATTGTGCCAATCAAAGACATCATTAGTGATAAATTAAGATGTATCTGATGGAGTGTAAGGGCTGTTCATATATTTTGTTAAAAAAAATTGGAAGGATGTAAATGGTGGGTGTATTACATTCTTACATACTATTCAATTTTGATACATAGGGGGTTATTCTAACTTTGGAGGAGGTGTTAATCCGTCCCAAAAGTGAGGGAAAAGTGACGGATTTACCACCAGCCGTATTACGAGTCCATTATATCCTATGGAACTCGTAATACGGCTGGTGGTATATCCGTCACTTTACCGTCACTTTTGGGACGGATTAACACTCCTCCAAAGTTAGAATAACCCCCATAATTCCTACTCGATGTCACCTTTCTAGATCTCAGCCGTTTCAGTTGGTAAGCAAACATTAATCCTTTGGTAATATACTAGGTATTTTGTGAATTTTTCTTGATGTTTTTAGCATTCTGGTGAGCTTTACCTGGTGGTGCTGGTGTGACACTCTGCTGTCCTACCCAGATGGGCCTGCACCCATTTTAGAAAATTATAGTACTTTGCATGGGTCGGAATCTATATTCTTTGACTTTCACAGGTTTTGGGTCAGCTTATAAGCAGCACAAGAGAGCACAAGCTGATTGTGTCCTGAAACTGATGTAAGGTTAGCGTTATGAACTTGAAATGATTTACTGACCCTCCCCTTTTGGAGGTGTGAAATCTCCATTGTACCCTGTCATACTCAGGTATTGCTAATTTAGTTTTCACGGTGGAAACAATTGTTTACCCTATGTAGAGGGCTAACTTTAGTCATCTCTAAATGCTTCTTGGCTCCCCTCTGCCTCAGATTCTAGTAAGTCTTTGAGCTGACTCTTAAGTCCCTGCCACAGTTTCAAAAGCAATCTCTATCAACAAGCCTAATCTCATGGTCTAGTCTTAATGTATTTGCAACCTCTAAATTCGGAATAGTTACCAGTAAATGTAGTAATGGTAACTTGATTCAAAAAATGTTTTTCAAGTCCCCAAATGCCCACAACTACAGATTTATCTCTCTGTTCATTTTCACTGCTAGATATAAGAAAACCCATGTGGTCTCCCAGTTTAGAGCTTCTGTGTGGCAACATTTTCCTGAATGATCTACATATATGGTTTCATGTCACCCAGGGCTCTGACTGTCTTCTAGCAGATCTTCTGATCTTTAGGTAGTCTATGATAAGAGATCTGTAAGCCACTTTTGACACTCTTGGGTTCTGCTTAGCTATCTCTAAGTTATCAGCTTCAGGGGCATTGCATTTGAGTTGTTCAGGACTTTAACGTCTGTTGTTTTAACGTAGTTTCTTTTCCCCTTTATCTTTGTGTTCCAGACATTTTACCTCTGGTGTCCATATAAGTTGCCTCCTTGTCCTTATCTTCATCACTATGTTGAGACTCATGCATACCCACACTGTCCCATTGTTGTATTTAAATGGGTGCCATTAAAATTCTTCTCTACCTGTTATAGATAAGCCATCACCACAGATAAATTGCTAAATTATATCCCAGAACTACGGAAGTGTATCTAGTAGAACCTCAAAATGGACAAACGTGAGACTTTGGTAATGGAGTGCAGGGGATTGCCTGGATAACCACCTTTAGAGCCAATGAAATTAGGGATTCCCAATTCATAATCAAGATAGTGAAAAAACATATGGTTTCAAGTTGGGTCTTATGCTCAGTTTTGTGCTCAAACTGCCTGCTATTATATTTTCATGTTCCTCCCGGTTGAGATTTATGAAGTCTATTCTAACCTGTCTTTCACAAAGTGGCCTAACCTCTGGCTTATTGACAACATTAAGTCACACAACATGATTATTGTGAACCATTTCATTTCAGTCTTTAATGATTAATTCTCATAAATCCTAGATGATTTAAAATATGGCAGCTTGCTTGACAGCCATGAGTTTGACTGGCAACACCTCTGCTGAAACCCCTCCATAATTAGCCTTCATCAGCATTAAATAAGGTGTAGTTCTAACCTCAATTGGCTGAAGTGAAATCACTAAAATAGTAGTTGACGATGACATCTGCATTCTGTAGCTCAGTGTTTTTATCACAGTTTGCTGTTGTAAAGAATACATAGGAGGAACTTATTTCTTCCTTCATATGCATTTCCTTTCTGGCAATGCAGGATTGGAAAAGTATCAACAAATCTCTTTATAGGAGTTATCAATGCAGATTGACAGTTCCTAGACGCACCAAAAACTGTTAAGTGGGCATTGTAGCGCATAAACGTTGAACTAATCTAAGTGCATAGTCATTAATTAGCTACAGGTATCAAGAAGAGGCTGGAAAGCCTGATTAAGCAATATGTTTCAAATCGTCATTGTAAGAAATTGGGTTATTAATTGATGGGAGGTTGAAAGCCTTACTCATCCAACAATCATAATCCATGTCAGGGTGAACCACAAACATCGCTAGATTAACTTGTGCCTACGCCACATAGCTAGGTAACAAAAGTAGTCACGCTTAACTTAGTAGCAAAGTGTTAAGTATTTATGAAGCACACAAACAGTAATAAAGTGAAAACACAACACAAGAAAAATCAGAAAACCAATTTAGAAAGCAGTAATTGTTAATAAATATATTGATACCAGAATGACAAAAATCCAAACAGTTGAATCAGAGATAGTGAGTTATATAGTTTTGAGTAGATCTAGAGTAGATATAGAGTTTAAAAGCACAAATTGACACTCATTGTCATGCTATACCAGGGGAAAGTCACAAGTTCAAGCTGACCACAATAAAGCCTTGGCTGCATACTGGGATCATGTTAGTCCCACTGTAAAAATTACCTTCTCAAAGTCTGGTGAGAAGAGTTCCATTTACGGTAAAGGAGGTAACAAGGAACAGAAAGAATGTCTCAGAGGGACACTGCTGCAGCACAAACAGCAGGCCTGGCATTGCGGAAGTTCATTTCTTTAGCACAAAGATCCAGTTAGGCATCATGGACGGTTGTTGTTGCTAGAGCTTTACATTGGCAGTCACACCTGGTTGTCACTGCTGCCATGGCTTCCAGATTCGTATTGGCAGTATCAGTGTCTGTGTTTTTGTTAGGAAGTGTTAATGTATTTACTTCCTCTACAAGTGTGCTTACGATCTAGTTTCTTTAGTGCAAAGAAGAATATACAAGTCTTGGTAATGGGAGCTGTTGCTGTTTTAGCCCCATGAATCATTTCATTCAGGCTTTCAAGTTTAGCATCAATTACAGCTCCTTGTATTGCTGGCATAGGCAGTATGTCAACTTGTAGGGTGTCAAAATGTATGTTAACGGTTTTATAGTGGTGTTTAAGTCCAGAGAGTGAATGCCATATTGAAGAGTTAGTTATTAAGTCAGTGGTTCCCATATTCAATGACGAAGAAGCTTTACCCCTGGGAGTAGCTGTAGTTTTAATTGATGTAGGGCAATTAATTGGACTTTCAATATATCGTTTTGTGTGTATCAGTGCCGATTGCTCCATAATTGCTAACAGCAAATAATCATCTGTCACATTTTATTTTTGTGTGAGTTATTCAAAGAGTCCTATTCTAGATGATTTATCTGTATAAATGGGGATACATTTTTACCCCACTTAGATAATTGATCAATTATAAATTTACATTTGTTGCCTCCTCTTCACTTGTAATTTCACTGAATAATGTATTTGGTTGGTGGATGTCATTAAAAGTTTTCCTGTCTTGTTTGAAGATTGCTCTTCTCAAGATATTTGTAGAGTTCCGCGGAGGAAGATGCATGTTACTTTGCACTTTGGCTACTTTTATGTAATTTAGGGGGCTTAATAGCTTATCATTTATACTCCTTTTTAATTTGTATTTTGTCAATAGGGATGTAGCAGTTTTAAGGCATCTGGACCACATCCTTCATTTTTTACAAGGCAGGGTATAAAATTAGTGGTCCTTAAAAAAATTGCACAATGTAGGAGTTCTGTGCTATTAATCATTATGCAAACTAGACAGGATTGGCTTTTTCTACACCTCTTTATGGATAGAATAAATGCAAAGAAATGCAAGGAAGCTCATGCATGGTTATTTAGTTATGCTATTTCCCACTTAATGTTACCTCTAGTTTTGGCAATGGGCATATGAGAGTAGGTTTGATGGTCAAATTTGTTTCCAGGACCTCCTCAAAAGATGCCTCAGATTCCATTCCAGTAGAAACAGCTCCTATCCAGTCAGAGAACAGGCAAGTGACTAGTCAGTGCGGCTGGTTGGAGATTCAGCAGCTGCATGGGGTTCCTCACCCCTACCATCACAAGTCACACCAGTGCCGCTTTCACCGGGGAGTCAGCCCAAGGTCACAAAAGCCAGGACGTGCCACAAAACACTGGTTGCTAGCTGCATAGGTTCACCAGGAGGAGACCACTTCACCATCTACTACTCAGCAAGAGGGAAGAATTACCAAACCAGAATTTACTGATGTCTGCAGCAGGCATGAGGTGCCATCTCAAGTGGGCTTGAGCATGACACGCCACTTTCACAGTGTGGTGTAGGGCACCAATATGCTTGATGTTCTTGACTGAGCAATTGTGCATCCTGTATCTCTTGCTACATCTGTAATCCATAGTTTTCAATCTCTTCTAAAGCTAATTGTCTGCATTTCTTTTCTTTAATTTGCAAAATGTATGCTTCCTGTAACATATACCTACACATTGGTGTAATGAGCTTAAGTTGATTTCAATATAAATGTGAATAAAGTTTCACCCTGGCCGATGGATCGTCATCCGTAAAGTTGGGTAGTAAGGAAAAATAGTATTATGTCAGGAGGGAGTGGTGAATCTACAAGAGAATCATTTGCTGGAGCTTCCACTATCGTACTTTTCCTACAGGGAGAAAATCATAAACGGTATCTATAATGAACTTAAACATATTCTTGTAGTCAACCTGTCCACAGAGGTCAATAACTGCAAATCAGCATCCAAATGAGACCCATACAAATGAGTACCTGCTGTATATACACACATTGCAATAAGGCCACTTAAACATCCAAATTCCCTGGAAAGCACTTTTTACCCAAACTTCTGCACGTAAACAAACCTAAGTTATAGTGGAAAGGGGCAGGTTTAGGTATAAAAAAAAGTATTTAAGTAAGTAAAAAAAATAATGCAAGAAACGAATGACCATTGCATAAAACTGAAAAGATGGATTACTGCATGACCAACTAATTCACAAAGGAACATAAGAATTGGAAAAACATTGAATACATGATTGCTTTGAGCATGTCAAAGGTGCTCAACTTCATTGATGTTCAACTCCAACTGGCCTCAATTCTCATGCGAGACATCAGAGAAATAAGATGGAAAGATTAATGCACCTACTTCAAGATAAATAGATTCAATTTCCACCCTACGAAGGCAGGCACTGTTCTGAAGGTTGCCTCATGCTCCACAACATGACAGGGAACTGACAAATTAATGTTCTGTCTGATTGTGGAAAGAATCCTGCCAAGGCCAATGCTGAAAATGCTTGAAATCCATTACTGGGCACTGGAAGGCAACCCTAACTGTGTGCTTTACAGCTGACACCAAAATATGTATGATAAAACATGCACATACTGATTTAGAACTTGGCAGAGGGGTTACTCCACCACAACAGTGACAGATATTCCATCCGCTGAAATGTAAATCCCATAGCATACTCATATTTAGATTTCGGTGGGCAGGCTCATCCACCAAGTTCTAAATCAGGCCCTAGGAGTGGTTATTTACGTTCAGATCATGTTACCAGGAGAACAAACACAAGTGACAACTAAAACCTGTTCTGGTTTGCTCTTGTGCTCTTCATCAATAAACAAATGTAATATGGCATGCTTGGCAGGATTTGCCTAGGCTGAACATATTGTCCATGTTAGAGATCCTCAACTTGTTTATTATGAATCTGAAAGTCATAACTTCATCACTTTCCTTTTTTCTGGTGGTGTTTTTAATGTAATTCCATTGTCTTTAGCCAATGCCATCTCTGTATTTGGCTGCGCTCCACAGTATGTCATGGTTGCATGGTTGTGTGTCAACAAAGACTCTATGCTTTTGACCAAACAGTAGAGTGGTCTCCTATGAGGATCTGAACCTGTGCATGGATGAGCATTTGGTTTAAGGTAGTCAGCCATCATGCCAACACACATCTGTCTTTTTCTTGAGACCTAGGTAGGTACTGTTGCCTAGCCACTCCTGAAATTTAGCTGATTTATTTGGTGGTGGAAGCTGGGAAGTTGGGATCTCCTTTTACACCCTAGCTGATTGTTTGGTAGATAATGGTTATATTTACCTGTTTGTTGGGGAGTATTCTGCAGTGTTGTGGTTGTAGAGTATAGGGTTGTCTGGGACTGTGGTAGGCTGCTAGAATCACTATCACTGGCTGAGGTCCACAGCACCTGGAGGTTTTTCTTTTCCTTGTACAGTCCCTTGCATCTCTGTGGCACATTCAGAAGTAATAGCATTTTTGTTTTATCTCATAGTATTTAGAGAGCATAACTTGGTTGTGCCATTATGCATTCCAGAAGGGAAAAATAAATGTACTCAATCATATATATATAATGTTTGCTTAAATGTATTTATGCAGTCAAAGACAGCTTAAAGTCAAGAGCGGAAGCATACCTATAAGTAGAAAGGTAGAATGATAATTTGCAAATCACATGTATGCAGTATTATTAAATGTATTAATATTATTATATTCTAGTTAACTTACACTACCATAGTTATTCCCCATTTATAGTACTTATGTTACATGCACGTATAGCCATGCATTTGAATGTGCATTGAGGTCTATGTTAAGTTGGCTAAAGTTAAGGCCTGAAATTTGTGTTTGACCTTCAACGCAGAAGTTTGCTTTTTTTTCAAATTCCTTTATTTGCAGCTGTGCCTGCAGAAGTCTTCAGTTAATGAAAGCTTAATGTTAGTTGTAGGTAAGGGAGTATTGGAAGACAGTGATGGGGAGTGTTAATGAGGAGTTGTGAAGAACTCCCCTCTGGATTCCTGAACATGAGAACGATCCAACGTTGTCCTGATGCATGGGCTGAGAGATGAAAACCTAATGAAAAATTACGATTCTCAATATTGTACAAACCTTGGAAAGTTACTGGCTGTTACAGCAACTACCTGAGTTTAAGTGGAATAAAAATGTTTTAGCCAGTTAGTGATTCCGGTTGACCAGAGCAGACTCTTAAAGATTAGGGGCATGAAATGTGGTGCTGCACCTATTACAGTACCACTTTTCTTGCGAGCCTTAGCGCCCCCTAACGACACCTTGTGTGCACTGTATTTAATATACGGCACACCATGGCAGTAGTTAGGGAACTAGCATCAGAATCTTTGAGGCCAGTTAGATGCTATGCAGAATTAGAAATGTTGACGCTAATCATGCACAGCACTTAGAGGCCCATTGTAACAATGGAAGCCTCCTTTTAATGCCTGCTCAGAGCAGGCTTAAAAAGTGGCGGAAACAATTACGCAACAAAATCTCTTAGATTTCTTTGCACCATTTATTTGGCCCTCCTAAGGGGGGAACACCCCCTTTACATACTTTATGCCTGGCATTGCACCACTTTGTAAGTATGGTGCAGCGTTTTGGGCCATCTAACACCACATTAGTGTCCAAACAATTACGCTAATGTGTCATTAGAAAGGTGGTAGGCCCTCTTAAATCTGGGCCCTAGAGAGGTACACACCTCTGTTTTCACCTGCTTTGTCTGGTGGTTCGTACATCTCTCTTTCAGAAACCTCTACTGAGGTTTCTGCTGTGCTAACACTTTTAATTAATTCTCTATTGCCTTCAATTAGGGAATTCTCAGGGGTTCCTACAGCCAACTGGAGTAGTTAGATTTCTATAGACCCAATGGCTAGGCAGGAGAATCAAAGCTTGTATTCTCAGCATCAAATGTTGTTTCTTATTTTCTGTATTACTGCTACTCAGGTTTTAGTATGTTTGATGCTAGTGGGATTTAACTTGATTCAATGCTTTAACTCACTTCTGATAATTCTGTGCTTATACAGTGTGTTTTTGAGGCTCATTTACATACGCCTGGCTTTACACTTGTAATAAATCTTTTGAACGTTGATTTTGCCTCCAATATTTAAAGTGTTACCAAATGAGTTGCACTGTAAGTTGATTTGATGGTCTAATGTGTTTTTCCTCACCCCTCAAAATGTCCAAACAGATTGATCATATCTGGAAAACTAGTAAGAGGACAAAAGGCCAGATCAGTATTTTTATGAGCAGTCCAGCAACACTAATTCATCTTGCTGGACTGCAGGTTTGATATTGTGGATTCAGTCCAGCTGTGCAATACATTTTTTGGATGGTTGCCCTCACAGAATAGGGAATGCTCACAGGTCTGTTCATTTACATGTGGCATACCCACTGGTTGGTTCACAGCTCACAGAAATGAGGACACTTAAAATTGTGTGAATGAGAGCTAACCGTATTGTTGAGATTGAGTGTATATGTGGACTGCTGGGAGCGCAATGGATAATCGCTCATCTTACTTAGGTAGATTTTGGCTCCTGTAGATTGGTGAAAAGCTCCAATAAACATATGAGTAAGTTAGCACCTTCACTTAGCATCCCAATCTGTACTGGTCATGATGCTAGTGTCTGCGTTAGTTCTGGTATACGTCTGTATTTCTTTATACGTTGTCATTTTGCAGTTCCATGAACTGTATGATGACCATCAGGTAAGTGACCACTGTTATTTTAAGGTGTTACAGTACCTTTGAAAGTGCTGGTTGGTAAGATGTTCTCACTTGCAAAATGGTGTGAGTTGATGGTGGTATTGTATTTGTGCCCTCTGTTCTATATTGTGCTTTGCTACCAGCCTAGCTGTCAGTGTATCTTTGTAGGTGGTGGTAGTTCTTGCACTGAGTGTAGTACGTTGGCCTTGATCCCTGAAAATGCTATGTGGGACTTTGCTCCTATTTTTTTGCTACTTCTTGGTTGTGTCACCGACTGTGCACGTGTTGCGTGGGAGTAAAGCCTGGTTATGCGATCATTTAAGTGAAGCAATAACACACATTACAGCATGCTGTTTAGGAGTATATGTTGGTCCTGACAATAAGGCAGACGTAGCCGGATTATACTTCATGATCAACTTTAGTGTTTCTTATCTAAAAGATAGAATATTTCATTTCCAAGGCTAGCAGAATTTAATCAGTGAATTTTCGTACAATTTAATAAGGACAATGTTCATTTTGATGGTGCTGTATTTCAATTTAAAATGCATTCTGTAACATATTTATTTGGAAACCTTGTTTGCACTTATTAGCAATGAACCCCATGTGGATTAGACTATGCAAATTACTTTTCCTTCCACTTTTTAATCAACTATTTTTTGCTTCTTTATTAATGATCGCAATAGTGTAATCAGTTTTCTTTTAAGAGTATGAGGGCTGCATCCAGATGTGTTTTCATTCAGCTAGGATGTGAGTGGCAACACAATCTTGTAAGATAAACATGTCTATTATTTTAAGAATAAAATTGGTACACCATAATTATGTTTCCCTATGAGAATGCTGACATGTTTATAGTGTTATACTTATAGTATAACTGTGAGGATAACAAACTGCATATGTCAGAATGCATTCTTAGTACAATGCAACACACCAAAGTAAAATATATGTTTATGATATTTCATCATAGCAACATCACAAAATAAAATGATGGACAGAGTGTTGAACCCCCAGTCACAGATCTGGGTTTAATCCATTGTTAATTTGCTTGCCATGTCTCCCCAGTTTGGACCCAGCCATATGCAAAACAGTCTTGAACCTGCTCCCTATGGGAGCAGTCTAGGCCGAACTGCCAAACCAGGTCCTCCCTGGAGAGGATTCAAGCATCCTGAGACCTGTTTCAGTGTATCACCCATCATCAGCCAGATTAGTTTCAATACAGTAGCGCAGCAAGCAACTTAGTGTGCTCATAGCAACATCACAAAATAAAATGATGGACACTGTTGAAACTTTTCAAACACTCACCTCCAAGTCATAGATCTGGGCTTAATCTATTGTTTTTTTGCTTGCCACTTCACCCCAGTTTAGACCCAGCCATATGCAAATCAGTCTTCACCCTGCTTCCTATGGGACCAGTCCAGCCCGAAATGCCACACCAGGTCCTCCCTGGACAGGATTGAGGCATCCTGGGACTGGTTTCAGGGTATCACCCTTCATCCGCCAGGCTAGCTTGAATCCAGTAGCGCAGCAAGCAAGGGACCCATGTCTGGGCCTACCCTAGCCACTTAGGGCACACATAACAACATTACAAAATAAAATGATGGAAGGGGTGTTGAAACTTTTCAAACACTCACCCCCAGTCACTGATCTGGGTTTAACACATTGTTATTTTGCTTGCCACATCACCCCAGTTCGGACCTAGCCATATGTGGGTAAAACCTGACCCTGCTCCCAATGGGAGTTGTCTAGCCCAAACTACCAAGCCAGGTCCTCCCTTGACAGGATTCAAACATCCTGGGACTGGTTTCAGGGTATCACCCTTCATCAGCCAAGCTAGCTTGAATCCATTGGTGCAGCAAGATGGGACCCATGTCTGGGAATACCCTAGCCACTTAGGGTGCAAATAGCAACATCACAAACTAAAATGATGGGTGGAGTGTTAAAACTTTTCAAACACTCACCACCTTTTTGTGTTGCTATAGTATTTCATCATTCATAGAAAAGGAGCATGAATTATTCATTTTTTTAAATTCAGTATTTCATATTCTTGAAGAAATAGCAGTACAAGGACAAATTTATATGGTAATTGGGAGTTGTGTGGTTATTAATTGCCTCTACCCTGGGCTGGCCCGATGTCTCATTTCTTTCTTAGTCCCAATTGTACAGTGGCATCAACCTGGTCCCTTTGTAGCTTTTCTATAAATGTTTGCAGCCTGGAGGGTTCTCAGGTTTGCCACAACTTCCAACTATGTGCAGGAATGAGGTTGGTGGCAAGCTAAGGTCCCCGATTGTGATCAGCAACATGTTTTCTGCTCTATCAAGTTTGGAGGACAATGATTGACTGTTACACTAAGAGTACTAGCAGAATCTGGAGTTCATATTAACTGTGTTAAATCCCCAGTACTGAACACTCCAGATTCTGCTAGTCTCATTCCTATATTTATTTCCCCAGATCAATTGAAAATACTAATCTGAATCATAAAGAACATGAGCATGAACCTAGTTTCATTCTCTCATTTATTCCACCCATATTAATTTAGAGATTTTAATTTGAATTGCAGAGAGTATGAGCATGAACTTGTTGACTCTACATCTAGGAATACTCTAACTGACCCAGTGACTGCCTATGCTCCTGCTCTCAATTTTGTGTGTTGGAATATTGCAAGATAACAATCTAAGCTTGCTGATAATGGCTGGATTAAACACATCTCCAGTTTTAATGTAGTTATGCTGCAGGAAACATGGTCATCAGAGGATATAATTTGGGATGGTTTATGTCCCCGCTGTGGAAACTGCTGAGTGGAGGGATGGGGGGGACTGGTAACCCTGGTCCATATTGCTGACATCACTATGGCTGCTCTGTAGGCACCAGGGTATCCTCATTGTTTGGACAGTTCTTTCTAACAGATGTAATTTCTTTGTAATCAATCTGTATAACTCTTTCTGTGAGTTGGGCTGTCAGAATGAAGTTTTGTTCACTGCCCTAGATATTTTTAAGAAGAGATCCCTTTATAAATTTAAGGATTTTAAAGCCATAGTCGGCGGGGATTTTCATGCTAAACTAAATTCACCCAACCCTTTTTGATCCCTTTTTGTTGAGAGATAATCATTATATACCTGGAGTTGTGGATGATGGGAGGAGGGAAGCTATATTAAGCAATCACCAGTTTTGGATTGATTAATATAATTGAAAAAAATTGGAGAACTAACTACCAAGAAACCTACTTCCGAAGGCCGGGGACAAGAGTCAGTAATCTACTACATTATTTTCACCAGGGAACTGAGCAACTCAGTTGTGTCAGGGGGTGTTAGGGAGAATGAGCATAGTGATCATAATCCCATAGTGATGGTCTTGGGTACTCCTGTTTATTCTGAGGTGGAAGACCTGGACCTAAGGGTCTAGCCATTAAAGACAAGGGATTCAGGGTCATCCGGCATAGGGTACATATCCCATCCCTTTTGTCCTTTTTGGGAAGATCTGACCGTAGCCTAATTATGGACATTATTGGTGGTCAACTTTCTGCTCTTGAAATCCTTAATGCTTTTGGAAAATTCAACGGTTCAGTAAGTGATTTGATGAACCACTGTAGGAAATCTGGAAGAAACCTCTAACCTGAGTGGTTTGATGATGCCTGTAAGGCCACAAGCAAGAAATGGTGTTTGATTCTCAGGAAGGAACTGTGAGAAAAGCTGTTGACGGCTGCTGCTAGGCGTAATTATAAACAGGTCATTAAAGTAAGGGAGTGGGATATTAAGAGGTAAACGTGGGAAACCTTGGTACAGGCCAGCAAATTGAAGGATGCCTTGGGTTTCTGGAACATTGTGAACAAAGAGAGTCTTTATGCAGCCCTCTCAAAGGGTCTAGGAGCTAATATCCATAATGATTGTTGGTGTAATCACTTCAGTAGCATTTACTCATATGACTCAGGGAATGAGTGTTTGTGTGCCCCTCGTCTGCCTCAGGATAGTAGATTCAACTTGAAGAGATGGAGTTGGCTATTGAGGAAAGTCTATTGAGGAAAGCCTATCAAGGAAAGCACAAGGACCGGATAGGGTGCCATTAGACCTCTACAAAGAGAATGTCCTCCTCTGGGCCCCCGTTATTACCGATGTCTTAAACCTGTCTCATGGAACCCAGCCTCTATCGTCCCTGTTCTAAAAAAAGGGAACAAAAAAGACCTGAGTTGTTACGGACCTATCTCTCTCTTGGATTCTGTTGTAAAGATATTAGGGCATGTCATTCTGCACAGAATTAAAGAACAGTGCTCTATTCAACCTACTCAGCTATGCACAGTGTGGGTTTCAAGAGGGCTGTAGAACTCTTGAGCAATGTTTAAACCTAAATCTAATTATTGGGAAGTACACACTTGCCAAACAGGGAACCCTATATTTAGCATTCATGGGTCTTTTCAGTGCCTTTGATTGGGTGAATTGCAATTAACTCTGAAGAATATTGGCTGAAAGGGGTCTTTCCAATTCGATCATTGATTTCTTAAGGGGTTCTCCATGAGGGGGTCAAAGCGGTGGTTAGGTATTTGTATAAAAGGTGAATCTACCAACTTTTTTCCCTTATATAGGGATGTGAGTCAGGGGTGTGTTTTGGCCTCAATTCTGTTTCTCTTATATATCAATGGCCTGCCCTTCACTTTAGTAGCTCAGGACACTGACCTTTCAACTGTATATTGTAAGCAGGTGCTGTGTCTTCTATATGCTGACGATGCAGTCCTCCTTGCAAGGACTGGGAATGACAATGGGTCTCAATAATACCTTTGTAAAGTATACAGATGATTTAGACATAAACATTAAAAAAACACTATATGGTCTGTGGCAAACCAACATTGAAAGCTGGGCCTATGATGATGGTAAAGGGCGAGCCTATTAACCAAGTGAATGGAGTTCTCATATCTGGGGGTCACCTTTGAATCTAGGGGAAGCTGGCTATCTGGCCTTTCTAAGAGATGCTCCTCCTTTAATTCTTCAGTAGGGGCCGTCTTTGAGCTGGCTCCTAGAGTAGACAATACACATATTTTACCCCAACTACAGATATTTAAACTTAAATGGCACCCTATTTTAACTTTTGGGGCACTATGTGGGGATATCCTGACTGTAGTAGACTAAAGCAGGAGGAAAATAGATTTTGCACACACCTACTTGTGGTGGGCCCATTAACTCTGCATTTCTTTTTCAATGAAGAACTTGGTCTAGGCTATGTTGTAGATCATATGAAGCTTGCACCATTATTATTATGGCTGGGGTAATAAAGACACAGAATTTAACAGAGAGGTGATCTCTGACTGCCTGTCTTGTGATCAGGGTCATAAAATCCCCTGGATAAGTTATGTCAAGAATATTGCGAATAGGTTAGGCAGGCCAGAACTGTTTTCATCCCCGCACTTGTTGCCTAAACGAGTGGCCAGCAGGGCAAAGAAAGAATTTATCAGACTAGCAAGTGTGATAAGCCCTCTGTGGGATCTTATTTAACATATAGGACTTGCTAGGGCATTCAACCGTACCCCTCTCAATTTGAAGATGTCTGGGAAGGGGCACTTTTGACCAGGTCTTAGGTGGGTTCCATTAGGTGAAGTTTTTTTTTTCTCTTAGGTCAATTCAACCCTAACCACACCATGACCTGCCCTTGTAACAATTCTTCTGTACAAACCTTAATGCATTTTAACCCTTTTTTGCAAATATTATGCACCTTTTAGGTGAAGATATTTATTGGTGCTTTAAAAATCTCTTGGATTCCAGCAATGCAGACCTGCTTTTCATTATTTGTGTATGGTTGATGAGGGTCTGCTGTTGGGGCCTTTTTAAAAACACTATGATGACTTGTCCTCAAACAGTAATTGTCTGGTTGGGACTGCAATACAGTACTATGTAGACCACAATTAAATCACACCCTTTCATCAGCAATGGACTCCTTTGTATATGTTTAAGTTCACACAAGAAGAATTACTGTTACTAGAACACTACAATCACAGTTTCTAACAAAAAAATAGCGCAATGGTTAAAAAAACTTTATTTTTTGAACTTGACCTTTCTATCATGATGGCACAGCTTGTGGATGACATATGAACTGTGCATCTCTGATTCACAGCTTATGCCTATAGATTCCTCGATGATGTCAGAGTGCTCACTGGATATTAGAGAGAAGAAATAGCCTCATTTCCATTAGGAATGGATATTATCCCTTTAGGCAACATCTTTGAACATATTCTGAGCAAACTTGGCATTTACCCAGAATTAGCCTTGTTTGTGGTTAGATGTACACACAGGAAGGTTAAAATAGCTATTTTATAAAAAAAAGTGTCAAGTTGCCTTTTACTTTTTTGACAGTTGGGTATGAGTTTTCCAGTACTGTTCATCACATATGATTAAACAAATTTGAATGTGCAAGGTAGCTTCTTTTCCTGTTATGTACTGTGTGGTTTAACAACTGCTAACTTGTTGTCAGACTGACACAATCAAACTTTTCTCAAACCTCCTGTGGAAACAAATCTCAGGAGTCAAAGTGGTGGCATCAGGGGCATGCCCCAATGACAGGTGATTAGGTTATTATTTGGCATTCAACAAGTTGGTCAACAAATGTATTTCTTGGAACAGTAAACAGTTCTTGGGCTAGATCAAGTATCTTTTTTCAAATTAAGGAAAACCGAAAAATAAAAAGAAGAAAAGACAAACAAAAACTTTAGATCTCATAAGGTCACTAAGTTAGGTTGCTAGAGAGTGCTATGCAAAAGGCTCTGAGACTAAGGAGACAGAGTGCAGAATGTGACATAAGATTGTTCTTTCTCTAAGCCCTTTGGTTGTAGCTGACACCTGTCTATATAGAGTGCAATCTGTACCACTGGATCAGTGGACATAATCTGAGTGCCTTTGGATGAACAAATGATCCTGGGACGCGAGGACTGGGATTATGGGATGGCTGAATGTCATGCTTTGTGGCCACAGCTTGCTGCACACAGATTGGGCATGGCAGAAGACCTTAACTTGAGGTTTACTGCATTTTGCCATGTACAATGCCCTCTGGAGCCATGGAGGCTGTATGAAAGGCAAAGCAATTCCCTACAACCAGAACCTGCTGCACTTGGCTGTAGGGTGTCTACTACAGGCTTAGTTAATGGTAGGCCTGAAGGCCACACCCTAGGCACATATCCTGATGCACAGGGCCAGGGCCATGACCCATGGGATTTTGCTTAAGCTAGGGCCCAAATATTTGAAAATGATCCTAAAACCACTGTTAAATGGATACTATCCCCTTAAACTACATTAGTTACTAAAAGTCAGGAAATTCCTATAAGCAGGTTACATGAGTGATTATTTTTATGATAATCAGATGATCAATACAGCTACTGCCTTACTCCAATCCACTGCTCATTTGACCATTGGGCCTGGAGCACTGAATACATTGTTGAACTAAAAAGCAGACCCTTCACATAGAAATTACTGGCATGTACAAAGAATGAGCATAGTCAGCTTTGAGGGAAGGGGTGTTCATCCATAGGGATTGAGTGGTTTGGCTTCCACCAAATGTTCACTGGGCACAAACCTATCCTTTTCTCATAAGCAGGGAGAAGGGACTACAAGTAATACCAAGTGTGTATTACAGGCAAGCATACTGGAAGCCATTTCAAATGGCATATTCCACCAGGACATAGCCACATGAAATGCAGTTTTGATACTGAAGACAGACAGGGAAAGAAACCATGCCTTGCTGATACTGCTCCCAATAATATTGGGCTTGGGGTATTTCATTGGGACACTATTAATACTAAATTCTAAAGGCAATGCCAAAGATTAACCCCCAGGTGCATACAGAAGAGGAAGGCTGCTGATTTTGCCCTGTGTATAATCTCAATATAGCTGCTGCAGATATTAAATGGCAATGTACAGTGTTCTTTGGGTAGTAATTGTACAGTAGTGCAGTAACCAAAATATATAACTGAATAACAAACTAAAACAATCACCCGAAAGTCTTTAGTGAAGGTAACTGTACAGCATTTTTAGATTTTCCAGATATATTATGTTAGACAGCAAACTAATAAAAGTATATAATTTTGTAAATCCAGAAAATACACAGAACAAATTTGATATCAGGAGTTTCTACATAGACAGCAATCTAAAGTCGCCTCACGTTTCTTTTACACATTCCTTGAAAACGAATTCCTGTTTCACGGCTCATTACAGAGATTAGGAAAATTGTCAAACCACTGACATTTAGTAGATATCATTAGCTATGCACCAGTAAGTATCTAGTATTTCAAATCACTGGTTATTGTTCCATACCTAACATCTCAGAAAATCACACATGCCATCATTAACATAAATGATGAAATGACATATGACATCAGCAATACAATACACTTATTTTTTGACGACTTCCTCTAAGTCATACTGGGCAAAACTAAGATACTATAAGTAATTTTCCAATGGTCTACTGAACACTGTTTGGGTTCGCTGAACACAAAAAACAATTAAATATTTTATATACTCTTTTTGTTTCATTTTCAGGAAAATCATAAAAGCATAAAGCTCAGTCAGCATGTGTGGTGTGGCACAGAATCAGCAACGCAAAATGTGTCACTTTTTACATTCTCATGTACTGCCGTTAGTTATAAGAAGCACATCCAACGTGATTAACAACACTATAATATCTTCAACAAAATTATGACAAACAATCAGGTACATAACTGTATCAGGATTGACTATCTTTCCCAAATAATTGTTCTTTGACCTAAACATGTGACTCCGAGGATCCATGGCATCTCTAAGTTTATCTTCGTGAACTCTGACATCTACAGAGATCAATTGCAGTCTCCCACCCATTTACAAAGGTAAAATATACTTATGGTTAAATTTACATAGGTAATTTACCCTCACACAGTTGAGTGACTTCAGTACTGTAGGTAATTCACTAATTCCCAACATAAAGTTACTCAAAAAGAGTAACTTATATGTCTTCACTCCCTAAAAAAGGAAAGAGGTGAAGGTGCAAGTGTAAGTTCCTACTAACAAAATAAGTCAGGAGTAAATCTAGCACCACACATGGCTAACCACTGGTAGTGCAACAAACACACTATGAAAATAGTGGAAGTAGTAACTTAAAATGAAACCTCAATGGAATAATATTAAATACGATTATGAAAAATATAAAATAGTTGCCAAAATAAATAAATACAATTCAATGGTAAAATAATTTATACATATTTTTAACTTAATTACAAAATATTTAACAACTTTTAATCCATTTCATATTAAATGTAGCAATAGGTTTTCTTAAATTGTAAGTTTATTAATTTCAATAATTGTTAAACATCAAATTTAATGATTATTAATTCATAATAAACAACAAAGCTGTTCACTTTTAGAGGTCATTTATTTGTTATTGTACACTAAATGAAAATAAGTTTAATTTAATTTATTATTTGTGCAATACTCAATGCTTAATTCAAAATTAAGTGAATTAATTTACATTAATATTTATTGTAACAACATTCTAAATATGTTTCTGGGTTTGATAAACATTTACATTTTTTACTTATAACTAAAATACAAATGTGTACTTTTTTATAAATTCATTTTTAACATTAAATTCTATTTATTTATATTTTGAACTATTTTGAATAATTTAATTTAACATTATTTGCAGTGGGGTTTTATTTTTGGCCCCTAGCTACATAATGTTCTATGGGAGGAAGTTGCAGTTCCAGTGCTTCACTATATGTGGCACTGGACTTACTCCAGGTTTGAGCTGGAGTACTTTACTACTATATTGGATCCCAGTTTCACTGCAGTAACTATAGAATTGCAGTTTGGTTTGTGAACATCTATGGGCTTACTATATTTGTGGGTGGGTTGAAATCCCTCCCTAAACCCCTTTCCTTTATTATATGTATTCAACATTTCCCAGCCAGTTCCTTGTGTCCCTCCTCATTTTCTTGCTAAAATGTATATCTATATGGTTAGAAACTCCTCAATTGTTGTGTAGATGTTTTCTCATAGGAGAGACAGAGGTGTAAACTCCAAACCTAGGTTTTTGAATAGGCCCCTGAGAGTCTGATCAATATTCCAGCCAACTAGGCCTTGGAGTCACTCAGAAAGTCCTGAGTTCAAGATGAAGTGCAGGGCTGAAGCAGCAGTGAAGTCCTTTGAGGTTCAAGGCAGGCTTCAGGCAGCAACGCAATTCATCTTGGTGTAGCAGAGCAGTCTTCAGAAGTGTACAGCAGGTCACAGCAGCAGGCACTCCTCTGGAAGTTCTCCCACAGGCCCAGAGAGTGAATTGAAGAGTGAGTCTTAGGGACCAGCGACCTTTTTTTTGTACCTGTTGTCTACTTCTAAGTGGGAGAAACTTCTGGAGTTTTCCACCCACAGAAGTATGTGGAAAGGGGGGGCCAGAGCGACGGTGAGCAACATGTTCGCACTCTTGTGAGGCTCTCGCAGCCCGGACACGTAATCCGCCATAATCCTCCCCAGGGGAAACAAAATGCCATCCAACTTGCTCCCAAGAATTGGTGGATGACAGCTGGGAAATACGGCCAGCCAAAAAGATTGGCGCAAAGGCGAAAACCGACCTGCGCTGCTGCAGAGTCTCACTCAGGGACGGATGGGCCTACTTGGAGTGGTGGGAGAGAGCAGTGTGTGCCTGGTCGCCTCGTGGCACTGAGCGGCTTTCTGGAGGTCCGAGGGGTACCGCAGCCTTACCTGTGGGGGGCAGAGAGGCCACTAGTGTGATAACCAAAGCCATGAAGAGCTGACAGTGGAGAGGCCTTGGGACGCATGTGCTGCAGAGGCCGAGAGGAGGTGAGGCCTGTGGGAGACCTGCCTACACACCAAACCACCTTGCTGCACTGAGCGGCTGTTTGGAGGGCCAGGGGTCATGGTAGCCTGCACTGCGGTGGGTGGAAAGGCCACCAGCAGGATTACCGGAGCAGAGAGGAGTGGAAGGTCGAGGTGCCTCGGAACGATCGTGCAGCGGAGTCAGCAGAGGTGAGGTCTGGCGGAGACCTGCACTGCCACCTTCTGATGCGGGAGGAGGAGATGATGAATCTGGGGCTGCGAGGGGGGACCCAGTGTCCAGGAGCAAGCCAAAGATTCTACATTGAACAGTAGTGCAGACCGAAGGACCACAGCAGCGAGCCTCCGGCGTGGCCCACATAGAAAGGTGGAGGCCCGGTTGTAGAGCTACACGACTACAAAGGCGAACTGGTCCTGCAGGTGAATGGCGATGAAATAGTGCACTAGGCCCTGATGGGCGACCAGAGTGGGAGACAGAGGACTGCGGTGCTCTTGGCCAGGCAGCACGGCGGGGGCTGCAGCTTGTGGCGGTGCCCCATGCGGAGACCGCTGCCTCGGCTTTTGTGCACGGCCTAGGCTGAGGAGCTCTGCTACTGTGACTGAGTGTGGGCAAATGGTACCCCCGCCCTTGAAGAAGACTATTGCTTGGGCCTAGAGACTGCCCATTGGGGCTGAGGACATTTCCAGAGGAGACAGTGTGCCAGAGAGGAGAGGCCCTGATGCAGGGGGTAGCTCAGATTGGGTTTTGACTGACCCAAAGTCTCAGTTGAGGTTCTCCCCAGCCTACTGCGAAGTCATAGACAGGGCCCTGGCTTTGATATCAGTTGTGATAGGGAAAACAGATGCCAGGCAAGCTAAACTACAATTCTGGTCCAAAAAACCAACCAGTTCACAACCTGACAACATGGATAACGATAACATAATCAATCAACACAGGGGAAAAGCTCAGAAATGGGAAAAATTAAAGCTCTTCTGCTCACAATGCAATCCAGTCTCTCCTCAATAGACAGTAAGATGGGTAAAATGAATGCCCATTTGGACTTGCTCAAAAGCAAACTGGAGAATCACGCTGGGCATTTGACTGAAATTGAACAAAGCATCTCACTTGTCAAAGACACAGTGCCGCCCAAAAATGAACAATAAATGGAGAAGGTTCTAAAACTCATTGTGACCAAAACTGAAGACCTGGAAGCAAGGTCCAGCAGGATTAACTTGCGAATAGTGGGCATCCCTGAGTCCACAGATACCGGGCGCATGGAGCAGCACGTGGAATGCTTACTTACCATACTGTTTGGAGCAGAGGGTTTCTCCAAGATCTTAGTGGTGGAAAGATCACACAGAGCCCTGATGATGAGGATGCCACCTGGGGTGCCACCCCGTTTGATAATTGCATCCCTGCTGAACTACAGGGACAGGGACACTGCACTAAGAATGGCTTGCGAACAACACCTCTTGAAATTTGAAGGTAATGAGCTATCGATCTATCCGGACTTTACGTTGGCAGTACAGGGAGCTCAGAAGAAATACATCATTGTTAAACAGAAAATGAGACTAGCAAATATCCCCTAGGCAGTGCACTACCCAGCCCCCCATGAAGATCACACACAAGGGCAAAGATATATGGCCTCATTACAAGTTTGGCGGAAGAGATTACTCCACCATAAAAGTGACGGATATCCTGTCCGCCGTATTACAAGTTCCATAGTTTATAATGGAACTCCGCCATCATGTTTGTGACGGAGTTATCCTCTCTGCTAAACTCATAATGAGGCCCTTAGTTTTTGCCACTCCACAACATGCCAGCGAATATCTAAACTGCAACAGAGAAAGGGGATCACCACAGCACCGTGCCTGCGCCGGCCCAGGATCATCCTCTGCTTCAGATCAAGATTGAGCGCACGGTGTCAGAGACCATGTACAACTGGAACAGTGATTGACGACACCCACCAGAGGGAGCCAGGGGAAACCACTACACCCCCCTATGTCGCAACCCCATTCATCTCCTAATACCCAAAAACTGTTACTGGAGAGGGCGGACAGACAGCCCACAATGCACCAGAGCCATTGGATGACATGTTAATGCTGCACTCTCCTGTGCCCACTACAGACCACCTGGGCACCCTCTCTTAATTGAGAGGTTCCCATGTGGTCATTTTGGCTGACCCTCATTGGGCAAACCCTATTACCCTTTGGGATTCATTGGTTACTGTTGGTAGCTATGGGTTGGGATTTCAATGGGAGGGTCGTACCTGACGGAATTGGGACGTCAGTGTGGGAGGTGGGAGGGAGGGGAAGTTTAAAAGTTACCCAAAGCTGCACATCCACACACCTTAACTGCACACATGAGAAATTCTTGACTGTATATGCGCTGCGACCACACCCAGACTACGACCAGCCCATATAAACACTACTAGATGTCAGTAAACAGGGTGGAAAACCAGCCAACTAAATCTTGCCATACACTAAACTGCCTTACATGGAATGTGTTGGGGCTGGGCAATCCACACAAGAAACAACACTTACTAGCATATTTAGAGAGACACAACAATCACCTGACACTGCTACAAGAGACACACTTCGCATCTGGGGCACAAGTCTCATTTGCGACACATTGGGCTTTATATTGACAATATGCCACCTACTCCTCCCATTCATGAGGAACCACAATCTTAATATGGAAAGGCACCCCATACATACCTCAGAGTGTTAGAAATGATCCACAGGGACGATACACCATTCTCTGGGGCAGGATGGCACAGCGGTCCATCACAATACTTAACTGCTACAGGCCTAAAGTGGACGACTCCGCATTCTTTGGAGTCATGTGATGGATATAGGCTTGACATATGTACTCTGGGGGGAGACTTCAACCTGGCCTTTGACCCTCTCCCGGACAGAGGGACCGGCGCGGCACCCTCCTGTAATCGAGCTGTGGATCACCTGCAAGTTGATACAGCTGCACACGGGGTTGTTGACTGTTGGTGCTGGCTGCATCCACGGGAAAGAGAGGGTACTTTTTACTCTACTGTACACTCCAGCTGGTCTAGGTTGGACTACTCATTCGTATCTCATGCTATTGCGTCCTGGATTAGAGAGGCCACACACCTGTCCGCACATATTCGGACCACTCTCCGGTCATTCTCAAGCTTGAACTACCTGCCACTACGTCGCCACTTACTAAAAGGCGACTATCCCCAAGTATGACCCCTTTCGTGAGGAACTCAAAAGAGAGATATTGGAATTCTTTGACAGGAATAGGAGCCTAGTATCTAAAACAGGCACAATTTGGGAGGCCTTCAAGGTCACAGTGCAAGGAGTTTGTATAGCAGAAGGAATGGGAATCCTACATGATATCCGATCCACCCTAGCTCGCATAGAAGCAGAAAATAAATATCTAGAATTCACATTGGCTACAACACATACGCCAGGCATAGCTCGGCACTTAGGGGATACAGACTATCAGGAGACGGCAGAGCGTGAGGTCCATTTCAGGGGTAAATGCACATGGGCACACTCCTACGGGGAGGGGAAGAGACCAGGCAGGACTCTAGCTACTACCATTCGTATGACAAGTTTAGATAACACTATATTGGAAAGCTGTGACGTGCCGGATTGCATATTCAGAAATACCCCTGACATACTTAGGGTATTTGGGACATATTATGAACAATTATACTCCTTGGCTAGGGCAACACCTCAGCTATTGAGAAGATGTACCACTGGTATGGCTCAGCGACACACAGCAGGAATTTTTTGGGGCTGAACTCAAACACAATGAGATACGTGAAGCCATACTGCAACTGAAGTCTGGCAAAGCCCCGGGCCCTGATGGCATACAAGCCGAATTCTATAAAACCTATGTGGCAATACTCATCCCATGGCTGAAAGAGGTCTATACTGAGGACCAGCAGGAGGGGCTACTCCCGCCCTCCATTAGAGAGGCCCTGATAATTACACTACTAAAACCAAGGAAAACAGCCTCCAGCTGTGAGTCCTACCATCCATTGTCACTCATCAATTGTAATATAAAGATCCTGCCAATGGTGCTTGCCAATCGATTAAGTCTCCTAATGACTTTCTTGACCAGACTGAATCAATCGGGATTCATTCCAGGCAGATCCACCTCACATAACCTACACGCAATCTTTGCACCACAGCAAAGCATAGACCCCGAATTCCCCGAATTCCCTGCAGCAGCAATATTCTTAGATGCTACAAGGGCCTTTGACTCTCTTCACTGTGATTACTTAATACTGCAACAGATGGGTTTCTCAACAGCTTTTAGGGCTTGAATCGCACTCCTCAATTCAACCCTTTAGCAAGTGTACAGATAAATGGAGTTCGCTCAACACCCTTCCGCATAGCAAGGGGGACCAGGCAGGGATGTCCCCTGTCACCTCTGCTCTTTACACTTGCAATGGAACCACTCGTGGTCAAACTTCACCAACACCACAATACATTTGCGATCCGTACTCCTAGAAGACATATATTAATCACATTATATGCAGACAATGTCACATTATATCTCAGGAACCCGTTGGAGAACATAAACCCTGTGCTATGGGAATTAATAAAATTTGGTCACATGTCAGATATTTAAATAAACTAGGGAAAATCACACATTTACTCACAGACTAAAAACATGCCCCGGTTCACACTGGATTTTCCCCTCCAATGGACTGATATAAGTCTCCGCTACTTGGGCATAGAGCTTACCCGAGACAAGGATGAACTAATGCGGATAAACTATGGGACAGGACTCGATGATATACAATCCAGCATCATCTGTTGGATCACCCTTCCCATATCAATGGTGGGCTGTATCCCACTAATGAAAATGGTTATACTCCCCAAGCTACTCTACTTATTCCTAAGTATACCGTTCCACCAACTGGTCACTTTTTTAAATTGCTAAAAACACAAATGATCAGGCTGGCATGGGCCGGTAAGCAGCCACATTTGAAATAGGAAGTCCTCACTCAGCCATTTGCCAATGGGGGCTTTGAAGCCCCTGACCTGGAGGTCTACTTCAATTGCCCACAGGTGCACATTACGCACTACTGGTACAGACCACCAACCTACATGTCACATCTGTCAATAGAGCAGGGCTAAATGGCCCCAACCCCTCATTCCACATATCTTAGGCCAGACATGGGAATCACTTCCCCCCGAGACTCAACGGTGACCTGTACGTAAAGAGCCTGGCAAAAACTAGCTAAGCAAGCAGGGAGGGGCTTATTATATTCTCCAACTATGCCACTGCGGAATCAGTAGGTGGCACCAGTCACATGCGAAACCGCAGGTATAAAATTAATAACAAAACTTAACTTCCTCACGTTGGGTGACTTGTACAAATAAGCCCACTTTCGGGAGCGTGTTATGCTATGAGCTGACATGTTGAAAACCCCACTTGATAATTTCTTGTATATCCACCTTAAACGCAGCATCAGAGACATTACACTGCGCTTCCCTTTGGAGCCAACCAGGGTTAACACTTTTCATATATCGCTACTAGCGGACTCCCCACAACATTTGGTTTCTCTATTCTACCAAACTATTCAGCAAGAGCAGCCAATAACTAGTGAGGGAGCATGTGAGAGGTGGGATGGAAAAATGCAGATGCTACTGTCTGGTAAACAATGGATATATTGCTGTCAACAGACCAGCAGGATCATTATACAGAATAAATTATTGCATAGGTTATACTACACACCCATCAAACTTCTTAAATATGGCCTAAGGCCTGATGACAGCTCCGCAAGATGCAGGGAAGAAAGTGCGGGTTTTCTGCACCTGGCTTGGCTATGTCCCCTGTGCTGCAATATTGGAGAGAGGTTTAAGGGGCATTATCCACATGATCTCTATGCCACTAATGCTTTCACCACAGATAGCTCTTCTGGTATATACAGAGGAACTGAAGGCTACACATCGTTGATCTACAGACTTAGGTCTCCTACTGGTGAAACAGAGGGTGGCATGCAGATGGGGGGGAGGAAGGACACTCAAACTCAAAGAATGGCAGTCTGATTTGATGTACTGTAAATATCAGCTGGGGGTTTACGCCAAATGTTTACCCCGCAGCTCATGCCCTAAGGATATATGGGGGCCACTTAACATATATCTGTTCCAGAATCTCAAGAATACACTATATGCATCCACTTAAGGGGTTAACAATGGGACCAGCCACGAGGTCAAGGGGGGAAAACCGTGGACTCCCCCCACTGCTGCGGAACCCCAACGATGAGAGGAAGAAACAAGAAGCAAACAGAGACTCACTGGGAGGATGAGTGGATACTAGCAATAGTAAATAACCGTTTGTCGTTACCGACCTAGGTACAAGCAACAGGGACAGCAGGAAGGGTGCATATAGCCAATCTGCTTGCTTTTCTGTAAATGTGTGTATAAATGAATACATAATGATGTAACAATGTGGCATATGGGATGTATGTTCATTGCAAAAACAAAAAAAGAAGTATGTGGAACTTCTGGTCTTTGTGCCTGGCTCCAGTCTGGCTAAAGGCACAAAAGGCTTGTGTGAAATCAATTGAGTGAGGGCAGGGGGCAGGCCATTGAAATGTAAGTGGAGCTTCTCCCAGCTGCACTCCCATCCTGCCTGAGGTAGCCCAACCAGGCACACCTAATCCCTCTATTTTGTGGCTATCACAATACACAAAGGTCAACTGCCACTCACACTTAGTCATGTTACCCAGGAACAGGCCTTAGGCACCAAATGGTTATGGAAAAAAGGACAGCTTTCTAAAAGTGGCATTTTTAGAATCGTGACTTAAAATAGTGTAGTGAATCCTAGTTTGTTTTAATGGAAAACAGGAGTTAGCTTAGCCTTTGGCTTGCAGACTCGTGCCCCGTCACCTAGTGACTTTTAACCTACTTAGCTTGCTCTGTCTTAGCTCATTTAATTATTTAATTCTTCTAAGATGGCTGCCTTGTTTATAGTTAGGCCACTTGTTATGATTTGCATTATCAGTGCCACTGCGTTAAGGCGTCAAGATCAAGTTAGAAAGATAAACAAACACTAGTTGTTCACACTTAGGGACTTTCCCTCTCTATGCTTTAAAGGGAATTGTCTCTATTAATTGCCGCTCCAAGCATGCCTGTTATCTATTGTTTGGGAACACAACTACGTCAGGGGTTCAAGTAGATCTGTATAAATACATCACACTTTAGACAGATAATCAGAGGGATTCCGACCAGAGGGCATTGCCACCATCGCTAATATCGATGCTGCACATCATCTTGATGCTGACCCAGTCTTCGTGTCCCTACAGAGTCTGAGATAGAGACCTCATTCAATTGTAACGAGGGTTGGGGGCTCCTCTTATGGACATGGCATTGGCAGATTAGGTTTAACATACCCAACTCTCCCTTAGGTAGGAGGTTAGGCCTATCATGATAGGGTATTAGGAAATATTATACACTTCATGTCTTTTCATGTTATTGCAAGATGGTAGGGGTCTTTGTAATAATGACTCTTGTCTTTACAATTCTGTTTCTTGCACTGTTCATTATCCTAATCATTGCAGCCCATGCAACGTATTGCAAATTGCAGTTGTTTTAAATAAAAACCATTGAAACTTTACTGCATCTTTGTTATTGCCTGTGTTTGAATGAGACATGATAGATCTGTAAGAAAGGGTAATCTCCGTTTAACCACGACACTCCTGCCACAAATCACCGTTTACTATTTTGGTTTCTGGTGAGGTGTTGCTAGTGAGCCGGTAAGGCTGGGAAGACAGTTGCGACTTGTTGTAGGATAGGCATTGTCAACTACAAACATAAGTACCATCATCCTTAAACCAGCAGTCTTGCCTAGAGCAAGAGTCCAAACTACGACAACATGACTTTACCATTAGAGCAGATTTTAAATTACAATTCCACAGAAACCAAACATGACTTTCACCCCTTCTCCCAAAACAAAAGTTAGCACTTATTAAATGTAATAAGGTAACCCAATTTTATCCTGTGGGAAAGGTAAGCCTCACAGTAGTGAAAAATGAATTTGGGAGTTTTTCATTACCAGGGTGTATAAAACATCAAAGAACACTTTTAATCACAATGCACTCTGCTCTATGGGCAGCTTAGGCCCTACCCTATGTGTGACTTATGTTTATGTAAAGGGAGTTTTAGGCTTGGCAAAAGAGTTATTTTGCCAAGTCAAATTGGCAGTTCAAAACTGCTAGCAGACTGGAATGGAAAGCCTGAGACATGTTGTTAGAAATGGGGTCTTTGGTTGACAGTCAGGTTACCACCTGCTCAAACAAGGACCCTCACTCTAGTGAGGGTAAAAGAGAATCACCCTCAGCTAACCCCTGCTTACCCCCTTAGTAGCTTGGCAGAGCAGTAGGCTTAACTTCAGAGTGCTAGGTGTAGAGTATTTGTACCAACACACACAGTAACTTAGTGAAAACACTACAAAATGACACAGGAAATATTTATCTAAACAAAACAAGACCAAAATGACAAAAATTCACATTACACAAGTCAAGTTATCAATACAATTGCAAAAAGAGTCTTTAATTAGTTTTAAACTCACTGAAAAAGTACCTTGGGCGCATCGAAAATAAAGGGCGAGTGCGGGTCAAAAAGGACTTGCAATGCGTTGATTCCACTCACGACCGTGCATCGTTTCTCCTTTCGCCGGGTCGGGAAGTGTTGTTTCTTCTCTCTACAGGAGAGCGATGCGTCGATCCGGTCAGCACTCTCGGGTCCGGGCAGGCCCTGCGTCGTTTTTCCACGCACAGCGGTACTTTAGTCGGAAATACAGCCGCACGATGAACCGAAAACCCCGCAGCGTGGGTTGTGACCTCCCAGCCTCCGTCAGCGATGCTGCGAGTCATTTCTCCTGCTCCGTGCGTCGATTCTTCTGTCGCGTTTCCTGCGAGTGTCGTTTCTCTGCTGTAAGAGCCGGCAACGCGTTGTTTCTTCAGCTGCAGATCGGAGTCGTGTCGATCTTTTCCCCGCACGGCACTCTGTGCGTGGATTTCCTTCTCTTTAGGTTGCCAGCTTCTCCTTTCAGGGTCCCAGGAACTGGATGGGCACCGCCGGGCAGAGTAGGAGTCTCTCCAGAGACTCCAGGTGCTGGCAGAGAGAAGTCTTTGCTGTCCCTGAGACTTCAAACAACAGGAGGCAAGCTCTAAATCAAGCCCTTGGAGAGTTCTTCTCAAGATGGAAGGCACACAAATTCCAGTCTTTGCCCTCTTACTCTGGCAGAAGCAGCAACTGCAGGATAGCTCCACAAAGCACAGTCACAGGCAGGGCAGCTCTTCTTCCTCAGCTCTTCAGCTTTTCTCCAGGCAGAGGTTCCTCTTGTTTCCAGAAGTGTTTCTAAAGTCTGTGGTTTTGGATACCCTTCTTATACCCAATTTCTCCTTTGAAGTAGGCCTACTTCAAAGTAAAGTCTCTTTGAATGTGAAATCCTGCCTTGCCCAGGCCAGGCCCCAGACACTCACCAGGGGGTTGGAGACTGCATTGTGTGAGGGCAGGCACAGCCCTTTCAAGTGTGAGTGACTGCTCCTCCCCTCCCTCCTAGCACAAATGGCTCATCAGGATATGCAGGCTACATCCCAGCTCCTTTTGTGTCACTGTCTAGTGTGAGGTGCAACCAGCCCAACTGTCAACCTGACCTAGACAGGTAATCCACAAACTGGCAGAGACACAGAAATGGTATAAGCAAGAAAATGCCCACTTTCTAAAAGTGACATTTTCAAACACACAATCTCAAAATCAAATTTACTAACAGATGTATTTGTAAACTGTGAGCTCAGAGACCCCAAACTCCACATGTCCATCCACTCCCAAAGGAAATCTACACTTTAATCAGATATAAAGGTAGCCCCCATGTTAATCTATGAGAGGGACAGGCCTTGCAACAGTGAAAAATGAATTTAGCAATATTTCACTGTCAGGACATATAAAACACATTAGTATATGTCCTACCTTAACCATCCACTGCACCCTGCCCTTGGGGCTACCTAGGACCTACTTTAGGGGTGTCTGACATGTAGGAAAAGGGAAGGTTTAGTCCTGACAAGTGGGTACACTTGCCAAGTCGAATTTACAGTTAAAACTGCACACACAGACGCTGCAGTGGCAGGTCTGAGTCATGATTACAGAGCTACTTATGTGGGTGGCACAACCAGTGCGGAAGGCCCACTAGTAGCATTTGATTTACAGGCCCTGACACCTCTAGTGCACTTTACTAGGGACTTACTAGTAAACCAAATATGCCATTCATGGATAAACCAATTACATACACATTTTGTAAAGGAGCTCTTGCACTTTAGCACTGGTTAGCAGTGGTAAAGTGCCCAGAGTAACAAAAACAGTAAAATCTGAGTCCAGCATGCATCAACAACCTGGGGAACAGAGGCAAAAAGTTAAGGGAGACTACGCCAAGGATGAAAAGTCTAACACGTGTCCTCCCCAGCTGAAAGTGGGGAGCAACTACCCAACCTCATGGGATTTCTCATCACTAAGGTGGAAGAACCCACGCTCCTTCCACAGAGACTTCATATACATGGATATGAAGTTGGTACCCCTATTAGATACCACTTCCTTGGGGAACCCCATGCGGGTAAAAACCTCCATCAAAGCACGAACCCACCACAGGCGAAGTGATTGATGTCAAAGGAATGGCTTCTGGGTACCGGGTGGCATGGTCCACCAAGACCAGGATAAACTTGTTGCCCATGGCTGTCTTGGGATCCAGAGGCCTCACAATGTCAATGCCTACCCTCTCAAAGGGAGTACTGACAACAGGCAAAGGCTGGAGGGGGGCCTTACATTTCCTCCCACTCTTGCCACTTACTGGCAAGTCTGACAAGACCTGCAATGTGCATCTGAGTGCCTGCGCATTAAGGGCCAGTAAAAGTGGGTGACAAGCCTCTCAAAGGTCTTGTCTTGTCCCAAATGTCCAGCTAAAGGCACATCATGAGCCAACCCCGGTAGGAAGGCCCTGAAGCACTGGGGTACCACCAGCACATGGGCTGACCCAGGCTCAGGAACCTTAGGCTCACTATACAGGAGGTCATCCTCCGAATAAATCAGGTGTGATCCTGGCTCCTTGCCAGCCGCCTGGTCTGCAGCCTGCTGCCGCAACTCTTCCAAAATAGGACATGTCTTATTTGCTGCACAGAATGTTTCCCTGGTGGGCCCCCCTTCCTGCTGCCACTGAGACAGCTCAGGTAACCTCACCCAGTTCAGCCACTGGTTCCCCTGTAGGCTCTGGGGCGTCACCCTCAGGCTCCTCCTCCTCCAGGACCGTGGGAACTTCTGGGGCTGGTTTTCCGTGCCCCCTTCCCATCCTCTTCTTGGCGGTCCCCTGGGCCACTGTTTCAGGCTCCAGGGGCTCTTGATTATCCTGACGGGCTGCCATTGACCGGGTGGATACGCATACCCACGCAGGTAGACACAACCTCTCCAAGTGAGACCTGTGTTCCACCTCTTTCCAAGGGGAATCCTCCAGGTGATTGCCCAGCAACACAATCAACAGGCATGGTTGGACTCACATATACCTTCAAGGAACCTGAGACCCCCCACCATTCAAAGGGAACCTGCACCACTCTGCACAGGCGCTCTGAGTTGTCTACTGCAACTACTTGTTGAAGTACCCAGGGATTTATCTGCTCTTCAGACACCAGCTGACTCCTCCCTGTATCACACTGGCTCCTGTGTCTCTCAGAGCCTCCACCCTCTGTCCATTAATGGTCACCCACTGCCTGTACTTCTTAGTGTTTCCAGGCATTAGGGTTCTCTGGACCATCTCACTGTCCCCTAGTGAGACAAGGGTCATCTCAGCTGGTTCCCACCCACCTGAAACCAACCCCTCCCCAAGCACTACACTGGCCAAACCCTGGGACGGTGCACCAGTGGGTGCCGGTGTACTTTTGGGGTATTTGGGGTCCACCCTCACATGACCCACCTGGTCACATGCATAGCACTTACGTGGGGGACCACCTGCCACTGGCTTCCCTTTGGAGAACCATGGCTTCTTTTCACTGGGGGGTTGGGAATCCTTTCCCAGTTGGAATTAGTTTGGAGCCCTTTAGAGAACTCCCCCTGTTTACCCTTACCCCCCTTTCTTCTGAGAGGGACACTGCCCACCCTTGGCGTGGTCTCCCTTATACCTCTTCTGGACCCTGGTGCTCTCCCAGCAGTCTGCTTCCTGTGCAAGCTTCCTGGGATCAGTCAGCTTGCTGTCAATCAGGTGCTGGTGCAGCTCTGGAAAACATAAACTGTACAAATGCTCCTGAGCAATCAGATTGTAAAGCCCCTCATACTTAGTTACCTTACTGCCCTTCAACCAACCATCCAGTGACCTGCAATAAGAATCAACACATTCCAACCATGGTTGGCATTCCTTCTTCTTGTAGGATCTAAACTTATCCTTGTACTGCTCAGGGGTAAGACCATACCTTGTAAGCAAGGCATCCTTCATGATAGAGTAGGTGAAATTCTGAGCATCCCCTAAGGCTGTCAGTGTATCTCTCCCCTCTACCTCAAAGTGCTTCCACAGACCCGCCCCCCCAAGTATATGTCATCCTACCTCTTGTAATCTTTCACAAGGTCTTTAGGAATGTGCAGCCTCCTCTCAGGCTGAACTATAGGGTTGCTGCCACCATCTCTACTGGACTGGCTTCTATGATCCATCTCTCTCAAGCTAAGCTCATGAGCCATCGCTGACTTCCTCTCCTCAAGGGCTAGCCTTCTCTGCTCCAATTGGTACTCCTTTTCTGCTTGTCTGTCCTGTAACTCCTCAGGTATCAGACACTTAGATGAGACACTGCTACCTTCCCCAGGGGCCTTCTCCCTGGGCATAACAGGCCCACCCACAATACCATTGTGTACGGAACACTATTCCTTCTCCTCCTCATCCCCCCTCATCCTCTGTGTGCCCTTCAGTGCTCTTGGCTGTCACCCAGGCCCTCAGCGCCTTTTGAAGCTCCTCCTTCCTGGATGAGCTCTTAATGGGACAGTCAAAACATTTACAGAACTGCTTCATTTAAGCCTTGGTATACCTCTCCAATTTCTCAAGGTCAAAGTCAGCTCCAACTGATGCATCTACAGCTTGGGACATGATGAAGATTTGAAAACAAGTGCAAAGTTCCAAAGGCAGAAAAACAAGTTCCCAAATGAAGTTCCAAAGAAAGTCAATCAAGGAATCAGCGAAAAAATGGAAGTAGAACAAAAACAGGTCCAAATAGAAAAAATCTAAAGATCACCAAACAAGTAGTATGTGGTCACGTAGTGGTCTGCACTCAAAATGATAGTGTACACTGAGGCCCGTATTTATACTTTTTGACGCTAAACTGCGCTAACGCAGTTTAGCGTCAAAAAATTTTGCGCCGGCTAACGCCATTCTGAAGCACCATGCGGGCGCCGTATTTATTGAATGGCGTTAGCCGGCGCAAGCAGACCGGCGCTGCCTGGTGTGCGTGGAAAAAAAACACATACACCAGGCAGCGCCTGCGTTGGGAAAAATGGCGCTAGGGCGTCTTAAAAATGGTGCAAGTCAGGTTGACGCAAAAAATTGCCTCCACCCGATTTGCGCCATTTTTAACGACGCCCAGACGCCATTTACATGACTCCTGTCTTAGTAAAGACAGGAGTCATGCCCCCTTGCCCAATGGCCATGCCCAGGGGACTTATGTCCCCTGGGCATGGTCATTGGGCATTGAGGCATGTAGGGGGGCACAAATCAGGCCCCCCTATGCCAAAAAAAAATATAAAATAAAAAAATATTATACTTACCTGAACTTACCTGAATGTCCCTGGGATGGGTCCCTCCATCCTTGGGTGTCCTCCTGGGGTGGGCAAGGGTGGCAGGGGGGGGCCCTGGGGGCATGGGAGGGCAGCTGTGGGCTCATTTTGAGCCCACAGGTCCCTTAACGCCTGCCCTGACCCAGGCGCTAAAATCCGGCGCAAATGCGGGGTTTTTTGCCCCGCCCACTCTAGGGCATCATTTTTGCCCGGGAGTATAAATACGACGCATTTGCGGCGCAGTCATTTTTTTAGACGGGAACGCCTACCTTGTATCTCATTAACGCAAGGAAGGCGTTCACGCAAAAAAAGACGCTCTTTCCTCATACTTTGGCGCTAGACGCGTCTAACGCCAAAGTATAAATATGGCGTTAGTTTTGCGCCGAATTTGCGTCGAAAAAAACGACGCTAATTCGGCGCAAACGGAGTATAAATATGCCCCTTAATCACTGTATGTCAAGTACAAATACAAGTCCAAGGGCCAGATGTATCATGAAATGGCATTGCGAATCGCAAATAGCGATTTTTAAGAAATCGCTATTTCCGAGTCGCAATAGGCCATGTATCATAATTACGATTCGGAATTAGCGATTTCTTAAAAATCGCTATTTGTGGTTTGCGAGCCCCAAATACCGAATTGCAATTCGCATTTTCGCAAATTGCGATTCAGTAATTGAAAATCACAAATTGCGAGAACGCACACCTGGAGGAGCCTGATGACATCACAAGCAGGAAGTGAGTCATCCCAGGCAGTTTCAGGTGCCACACCCAAACCAGCACTCAGAGAGAGTCAGCCCAGCCACACTGAGCAACACTCTGAAGAAGGCAGCACACCAGAACAACCATGGACACCACTGCCCAGCGAAAGGAGAAGGGAGAAAGGAAGCGCAAGCTGAAGTTCAGTGAGCAAGAGCTGGAGGTGCTGACAGAGGAGGTGGTCAGGAGCCATGACCGGTTGTTTGGCAAAAGGTCACTCCAGGTGCCTGAGAGTGAAAAACGCAGACTCTGGGCAGATATCCAGACAAAGATCTGCGCCGTTGGAGTGGCACAGCGCTCTGTAGAAGAAATTTAAAAGAGGTGGTACGTCCTGCGGTCCCGTGCCAAGGAGAGTGTGGCAAGACGACTGCAGGAGGCCAGGAGCACAGGAGGCGGACCACCCACAGAGACACCCTCCACCCCGATAGAGGACCTAGTGGAGTCCACACTCCTCCCGGAAGCGGTCAGTGGGGTCACTGAGATTGACACCTCCGGCACACCAAGTACCAGCAAAGGTAAGTGCAATATTGAATTGTAACCCCATATGTGTATGCACAAAAGCCCCTTAGGAATTAGCAAGTAATGTAAAACATTGTGAGAAGTAGTCCATTCCACATCTTAAAAGCAGCACAACAATGCCTTATGGGAGTGGTAGTCCACAACCCTGAGCTGAAAGTAGCACATACAGTGTAAGAGGCAGAGTGACATACAGAAGAACACAACACCCACAACACAGTGAAGAGAAGTACCTGTACCTTTATTACCATTGTGTGACCTTAATTGTAACAAACATAACTGACATGCTGCATATTGTCGTTGCAGGTGGGCCAGGCCAAGCAGCCACAGCATGTGCCAGTGCAGGGGAGACAGACACCCATCCTTCTTCAGACTCCAATACAAGTGAGTCTCAGAACATTGTGCCACTCTGACGCAGGCCTAGGGCACTGCCACTGCCAGAAATGAGTCAGGGCTCTGATGAGCAGCAGGAAGGCTCACAAACACTGTCTCCAACTGGCAGATGCACCCAGATGCAGGAGCCCCGTTCGCAGCAGACCACAGCACCCCGTATGATGCCGCCATATGCAGGTGCACAGACTTATGAGGCAGGTGAGGGAACATCCTTATTTGGTGGCCTGGAATCGGCTATGTTGCAGCAGCAGCGCCTGCAAAATAAAAAGATCACTGCATTACAAAGGCAGTTGCAGCAACATAATGCTAACATGGGGGGCCTGCATCGCCAGCTGGAGTGCCTGAATGCCAACATTGAACAGCTGCATGAGGGACAGGTCCAGGCATTGCAGGACACAAGGGAGGTCACTACTGCTGTGAGGGAACTATGTCAGGAGCTGCGCCATGACAGGGTGATCCACCGCAGGGAGGAGCGACGCTTCATGAGCATGTTTGGAGGATTTTGTCGCTCTGTGACTAGGCTGGCTAATTCCACCTCCCAAATATTGCGTGTGCAGTGGCTGCACAGGTTGAGGCAGCACACAGCAGCAGGGATGTGGCCCAAGGACTTGTACAGATCACTAATGTGATTGGCAATATAATGGGAAACCGGTCAGCCACACCTAGCGAGCTTGGACTGGGGGACACGGAGGACACATCCAGCCTCAGCAACCTAGCTGTGCCCGCAATGGACACCAGACGGCGCAGTGCCAGGCACAGCACTGCCACAGAGGCAGACAATTGAGGTGCCAGTGAGGCAACTGAGCACTTGAGTGGCGTGCGTGGCCGAAAGAAGTGACTGTAGTGGCCACAGGGGACTGTATGTGTGTCTGGAATTAGTACACTATGAAGGAATAGTGCTTTACTGTGAACTGCTATTGTTTTTTTCACAATCACTTTTGTGGGTATTCGTTGGACTAACATTACCTGACATTAAGGTAATAAATTTACTCACGACAAGTACATTTGTCAGTGGATTTGTGTTTACATACTTACATCTGAAATGGTTGTGTGTGATGTCAGCACGCCTTTGCCTTCCCTCTGCTGCACTGGTCCTGTCTGCTGGCTGTAGGAGTGGTATGGGATCATCAACCTCATCTGAGTCTGGCTCCGAAATTTCCACAGGTATGCCCCTTGTGGTAGCTATATTGTGCAAGATTGCACAAGTAGCCACTATTCTACATGTTGTCTCTGGGCTGTACTGTAGTGCCCCTCCACTTTTGTGGAGGCACCGGAAGCGATTCTTCAGCAGGCCAAAGGTGCGCTCCACCACGTTGCGGGTCACCCTGTGTGCTGCATTGTATCTCCGTTCTGCTGGTGTTGCAGGATTTAGGTAGGGCGTCATCATGTGGGTGCGCACTACATAGGCACTGTCTCCTGGAAGGGACAGAGGGTATATTGAGTAACTGAGCCATCTGACATCAGCACGCCATCAATGCGCCAGTGTACAGAGTGTCAATACCTAGTAGATATCCTTCACCAAACTCCCCAGCTAGCAGTCTTGTGTGAATGCCGCTGTGGCGAAAGATGTACGAATCATGGGTGCTCCCTGGGTACCTGGCCACGAGATCAGTTATAATATAGGAGGCATTGCATATCACCTGTATATTCATTGAATGTTGGTATTTACGGTTGTGGTACACATACTCTGTGGCAGATGGTGGACATATTGCAACATGTGTCCCATCTATGGCACTTAGGACATGGGGGAACTGTGCTATCTGGTAAAAATCAATTTTTGTCTGCTGTATTTCCTGTGGGGTGTGGGGAATCTGATGTACTGGTGTATTCTGCTCAGCATGGCGTTAATAAATTAATTGAAAAATCTAGAGAGGGTACTCTGTGAGACCCCTCCAGCTGCTGCTATGACCCCTTGATAGCTCCGTGAGGCGAGTAGGTGGAGGGAGCATAATACCAGCACATGGGTGGGAATGCTATGAGTCCTATGTGTTCTTCGCTGCAGTGTGGGTTGTAGCTCAGCTATCAGATCAAGTATCATGGCTGAGTTCAACCTATACCTCTCAAATATTTCCTCCTCTGTCTGGTCAAAAAGTGTAATGCACACTCTAAAAATGTGCTCCTGTCTCCTCCTCCCTCTCCTCAAACCTGCCAAGATCCTCATCCTCCTCACCATGACGTAGAGTGCAGCCATTTTGGAAAAGAGTCTGAGGCATTCTGGGCCTCTTTATATAGATTGCACCTGGTTACCACCTGGTTTCACTTAGTGGTATTTTGCATGTGCAAAATGCCATTCTGCGAAAAATCTCAATATTTCACTGTCAGGACATATAGAACTGAGCACTTGAGTGGCGTGCGTGGCCGAAAGAAGTGACTGTAGTGGCCACAGGGGACTGTATGTGTGTCTGGAATTAGTACACTATGAAGGAATAGTGCTTTACTGTGAACTGCTATTGTTTTTTTCACAATCACTTTTGTGGGTATTCGTTGGACTAACATTACCTGACATTAAGGTAATAAATTTACTCACTACAAGTACATTTGTCAGTGGATTTGTGTTTACATACTTACATCTGAAATGGTTGTGTGTGATGTCAGCACGCCTTTGCCTTCCCTCTGCTGCACTGGTCCTGTCTGCTGGCTGTAGGAGTGGTATGGGATCATCAACCTCATCTGAGTCTGGCTCCGAAATTTCCACAGGTATGCCCCTTGTGGTAGCTATATTGTGCAAGATTGCACAAGTAGCCACTATTCTACATGTTGTCTCTGGGCTGTACTGTAGTGCCCCTCCATTTTTGTGGAGGCACCGGAAGCGATTCTTCAGCAGGCCAAAGGTGCGCTCCACCACGTTGCGGGTCACCCTGTGTGCCTCATTGTATCTCCGTTCTTCTGGTGTTGCAGGATTTAGGTAGGGCGTCATCATGTGGGTGCGCACTGCATAGGCACTGTCTCCTGGAAGGGACAGAGGGTATATTGAGTAACTGAGCCATCTGACATCAGCACTCCATCAATGCGCCAGTGTACAGAGTGTCAATACTTAGTAGATATCCTTCACCAAACTCCCCAGCTAGCAGTCTTGTGTGAATGCCGCTGTGGCGATAGATGTACGAATCATGGGTGCTCCCTGGGTACCTGGCCACGAGATCAGTTATAATATAGGAGGCATTGCATATCACCTGTATATTCATTGAATGTTGGTATTTACGGTTGTGGTACACATACTCTGTGGCAGATGGTGGACATATTGCAACATGTGTCCCATCTATGGCACCTAGGACATGGGGGAACTGTGCTATCTGGTAAAAATCTATTTTTGTCTGCTGTATTTCCTGTGGGGTGTGGGGAATCTGATGTACTGGTGTATTCTGCTCAGCATGGCGTTAATAAATGAATTGAAAAATCTAGAGAGGGTACTCTGTGAGACCCCTCCAGCTGCTGCTATGACCCCTTGATAGCTCTGTGAGGCGAATAGGTGGAGGGAGCATAATACCTGCACATGGGTGGGAATGCTATGAGTCCTATGTGTTCTTCGCTGCAGTGTGGGTTGTAGCTCAGCTATCAGATCAAGTATCATGGCTGAGTTCAACCTATACCTCTCAAATATTTCCTCCTCTGTCTGGTCAAAAAGTGTAATGCACACTCTAAAAATGTGCTCCTGTCTCCTCCTCCCTCTCCTCAAACCTGCCAAGATCCTCATCCTCCTCACCATGACGTAGAGTGAAGCCATTTTGGAAAAGAGTCTGAGGCATTCTGGGCCTCTTTATATAGATTGCACCTGGTTACCACCTGGTTTCACTTAGTGGTATTTTGCATGTGCAAAATGCCATTCTGCGAAAAATCGCAATATTTCACTGTCAGGACATATAGAACTGAGCACTTGAGTGGCGTGCGTGGCCGAAAGAAGTGACTGTAGTGGCCACAGGGGACTGTATGTGTGTCTGGAATTAGTACACTATGAAGGAATAGTGCTTTACTGTGAACTGCTATTGTTTTTTTCACAATCACTTTTGTGGGTATTCGTTGGACTAACATTACCTGACATTAAGGTAATAAATTTACTCACTACAAGTACATTTGTCAGTGGATTTGTGTTTACATACTTACATCTGAAATGGTTGTGTGTGATGTCAGCACGCGTTTGCCTTCCCTCTGCTGCACTGGTCCTGTCTGCTGGCTGTAGGAGTGGTATGGGATCATCAACCTCATCTGAGTCTGGCTCCGAAATTTCCACAGGTATGCCCCTTGTGGTAGCTATATTGTGCAAGATTGCACAAGTAGCCACTATTCTACATGTTGTCTCTGGGCTGTACTGTAGTGCCCCTCCACTTTTGTGGAGGCACCGGAAGCGATTCTTCAGCAGGCCAAAGGTGCGCTCCACCACGTTGCGGGTCACCCTGTGTGCTGCATTGTATCTCCGTTCTGCTGGTGTTGCAGGATTTAGGTAGGGCGTCATCATGTGGGTGCGCACTGCATAGGCACTGTCTCCTGGAAGGGACAGAGGGTATATTGAGTAACTGAGCCATCTGACATCAGCACGCCATCAATGCGCCAGTGTACAGAGTGTCAATACCTAGTAGATATCCTTCACCAAACTCCCCAGCTAGCAGTCTTGTGTGAATGGCGCTGTGGCGA
This sequence comes from Pleurodeles waltl, assembly GCF_031143425.1. Taxonomy (NCBI): domain Eukaryota; kingdom Metazoa; phylum Chordata; class Amphibia; order Caudata; family Salamandridae; genus Pleurodeles; species Pleurodeles waltl. The sequence continues at coordinate 927,668,466 of NC_090445.1, read as the reverse complement.
AAGATGTACGAATCATGGGTGCTCCCTGGGTACCTGGCCACGAGATCAGTTATAATATAGGAGGCATTGCATATCACCTGTATATTCATTGAATGTTGGTATTTACGGTTGTGGTACACATACTCTGTGGCAGATGGTGGACATATTGCAACATGTGTCCCATCTATGGCACCTAGGACATGGGGGAACTGTGCTATCTGGTAAAAAACAATTTTTGTCTGCTGTATTTCCTGTGGGGTGTGGGGAATCTGATGTACTGGTGTATTCTGCTCAGCATGGCGTTAATAAATGAATTGAAAAATCTAGAGAGGGTACTCTGTGAGACCCCTCCAGCTGCTGCTATGACCCCTTGATAGCTCCGT